>NC_133347.1:14148737-14748737 GCF_030506205.2 Paramisgurnus dabryanus
CGTCAGTATTATATTGTGATGGTTTTGATTATTGCTGTGTTTTTCTCCACACTGCTGCGATCGGGCTACTCAGGGCTCTACCGTACACTAACTCTGGGTAAGAGCTATATATGAGAGGCTGTAGTGATGGTGCCCATCATCTTTTTGTACTGCCCTGTACCACAGAAGATTTCTAGAATAGTTCTGAAACTGTCTGTATTTAAAGCTGTTATATATTGTTGTTCTGTTTGAGTTGCCTTAATAAGATTTTCATGACGTTGTACAATCTCTTTCTCTGCTCTGTGCTCGACTAACGCTGCCTGCTTGGCTAATGCTGCCTGCTCGCTCTCTGTCTCCAACCTGCTCTCTGCAGTAGTAACCTTTCCATGCGTCACTCTTTAAGTATGCCAGCTATGAGGTAAAGTACCAATCACAGCAACACTTCTTCTTATCCTTTTCTGAATATGAATGTCTGAACATTCTGTCTTCCATCTGTTGTCATACAAAGGTAAATTCTTAGCAAGACTCGTATTTCAGATTCAAAGAAGTAAATGTCCAGTTGTAGCTAGCCTGTATATATTGATCAGAGATTGATTATACATACAACAGGTGCAGAAGCCAGAAATGTAAAATGATGGTCAGCACTGTGGCTCAAATTTAAGATTTTAATTTCTTTGTCTTTTTCCACATGCAAAGCAAGAGCTTTATCACTTTGTGTAGCTGTTTAAGTCCTTGCATGAATGGTAACTGAATGTTTTATTCAGTATTAATTGTAAAATATCTTCTCAGGAACTCGCCAAGCTTTAAATCCTTTGAGGACAAGGTGGAAAACATGAAGGTTACACCTTTTCTTTGATTTTCTCACTCACTGTAGTGGTTTCTGTTTCTGTAGTGCTAATAAATATATAATGTATTTCATGTTTATTAAACTGTATTACCCAGTCCATCGTCTGTGTTTCGATGTTTTGCAGTACAAAGTAATGGGACGATCGAATGGGGAGGGCTCCAATTCGCCAACCAACAATGATGCCCCATTGTGAGCTGGAAGCACAACCAAAAACTGACCTCCATAAACCCTTCATAACCCGTAACAAAAGAACACTTCATTTACATCAAAAGAATGTACAAACTGAAAACGCTGCTTTATTACATTGATGCCAGCGTGCAAAGAAGCTTTTTACTTTCACCCTCGTAAAGGTGTTGTAGCCAAACTGTTAAACAAAACCTCTTAAATATGCGTGTGGAAAATTTTGGTTGGAGCTTTCTTTTCTATGCATTAAGTTTTTTAAAGAACAGACTTATGTGAATTGTTTTACAGCTCTCACTTAGACTGTGCTAAAACATCGTGGCTATTATTGTTACATGCTTTCTACATGAAATTTGCACTTGTTATTACCCTGCTTATTAAATCGTTTTTACTCAGGGCTAAAGGTGCTACAGCACCATCTCTCTAAATGTATGTGCTAAATAATTCCATTGTGTTTTTTATTTGGTCTAAATAAGAGTTTTCCCCTGATTATAATCTTTATTTATACAACCTTTCTAACAAAATAATATGTCGTATGTTTAATAAGAGTTAAGTGTTTATCAAGCAAGCTACTGTCATTACCCTTTAAAAGTTTTAACATGAGTTTGAATTGTTGTTCACTAGGTCTTTTTCTCTTTTGGTAAAGATAAAGGACTTTTGGATGTTTTCCCTATGATTTCTTATATTTATGGAGTGTGATGTCCAGCATTGTTTGTGTTTTACTTTTTCAGTATTTTCAATACATTAAGTAACAACAACAGTAAGGACATTTGGTGAAATTATGGAAATTCATTATTTATTGTACTAATCAAACGCATGCTATCTGAAATATAGAAAATTAAGGAAAGATTGGTGTACTGTTTGTGGATAAGTCATGCTCTGTCCCAAATATTGTGTTGGGAAAAGGTCAGTTTCACTGTGAGGTGATATAAAAAACCCTTGTTTTGGGTCAATCGTTTTGCTTTTGATTCTTTGTACTGACTCGGCTGGTGCTGATGGGAATCATACTATGAATGTTACCATGGTGACCTAAACACTGTATACATGTTGGATGCTTTACTACTGTAACATACTAGACTGTTCAGGGTTTATCAAGGAAAAATAAATTAATGAAAAGAGCATTGTGGTGTTTGTCTTTTTAATGCACAGAATCATATTGCCGTCATGGTTATACACGTTGGCTGTTTCTCAATCCGAAGGCTGCAGCCTCCGGAGGTCGCATACGTCATCAAGACTATTTAAGAATATTAACAATTATTAAGTTGACTATTATTCTTAGTTTATCGTATATTGTTGTAATATACGAATGTAATGCTCAGTTAACTTAAATAAACCAGGATTGATGCCGTTGCAGCCTTCATATGCGACCTCCATAGGCTCCATCCTTCGGATTGAGAAACGGCCAAGATGGTCAACAATATTACCAGCCGACAGCAGGTGGCGACAGAGGTGCCTTCAATGTTTCATCTTTGAATGCCTACTAGAGTTTGACTGTACAGCGTTTTTATCAGTGCAAAAGGACTTAAAACAGGCTGCCAAATTGACCTCGATAAAATTGTCGTCATGTGGACAGTATGTTGTTTATGAGGGATTATCTTCTCTTGCCTGTGACAGCTGTGAAACGACATTGTTTTGAACGTGCCAGAGAGCAAGCCCCGATGAACTGCGTCAACCTAATCCAACGTCCAAGCCACGCCCTCAATCGTATGCCAGCGAAAAGACCACGCCCATTGGGAGGGGCATGCATGTAAGGTCACTCAGATAATAAATAGGACACATGCTTATCATTCAGCAGAATTTGGAGCGGACAGGAGCGCGAAAGACCTTGGAGGGTCTCACCCAACAACCAAACTACAAATGGGCCCCGTCGCCTAGCGTTTACCCGACCAAGCTTAAAAGTTGGTGCTTTGCTACCATCAGCACTCAACAAATTTTAAACGTAAGTAAGACTCATTACTTATAATTTTATTTATAATTTAACTTCATATTATTGTATGCGAACCACAAATAAAGACTTTTTTTTACTTTTGTGTAGGATAAAGTTTTATATTTATTTGGATGTATTTTTATCATTTTATTAGGGTAATAATTGCATAACGTCCTATGTGTTGTATGTAGCACAGAAAGGTATTAACCGGTCACACGGTAAATCCCTTTATCCATTGCACCTGAAAAAGGAGTGTGCATGAGGTTTTCACAATACTAACTGTAGCCTACTAGAAATGTCATAAAGTTATCACATTCTGCGTAGTCTTCCTCTTAAAAGTTTCAAGCTACTGCGTGCACCTTCCTTTTTGGTACTTGCATGCATTCAACCCGTGGATGCCATGTGTCATGAAATGTGAGCTGAAGTACGTTGCAGTGCCAGCTGGGTAATGTCTGGTTTAAGCAAAGTGGGTAGCTAGCTGGATGTTGAAATTTGATTCTTCAAGTAACAGCTGTTGAAGTACCCTCACATCACCCTTTGGGAAATATTGATAGTAGAGGAGAGGGGGTATCTACAGTTTCAGCGAAACCTCCATGTGTTTGATATGATGTGGTTTCTGGCATGTACTCTGTCTCTGTGTAAATCATTAATGGTATAGCCATCGGGGGTTATTGGTATTTGACATGCCAGTGCTCTGTGTCAGATCTTGGCGAAGTTATAATCTTTGCCGGGTGGCAGTCACGAGGCAAAGCACAGATAGTTTAGGCATCTGCCTACCAGAGATATTTTCCAGACTGGTTTGATATCGTACAGCTGTCATCATCAAGCCTGCATGGAAACATTTATGAAACCTTTTTTTTATTAACAGGTCTTCCATCTTTCCATCTTCCACACGGTTGACACTTAGAGGACGGGAAAATGGCAGCAATTCCATCCAGCGGTTCACTTGTTGCCACCCATGATTACTACCGAAGTGAGTTTACTCTTTTTCTATCGATTAAAACAAATAAAAATGTGTTCTATATCCTCATTAAGTGTGGTAAACATTGGTGAATTAACCATTGTGGCCGTGCACATTCATGTTGCAGGGCGCATTGGATCTACATCCAGCAACAGTTCCTGTGGCAGTTCGGAGTACACGGGTGAAGTCATTCCACACCCACCAGGTATCTGAAGATGTTTTTATAAATTAAGGATGTTTAGATAAACTTATACCCTGAGTTCTACATGAGAAATGTATAATATATGTATAATATATAAGTGTAATATCTTAAGAAAAGCTAAACATGGTTTTGATGGCAGGTCTAGCACGTCAGGACTCTGGCCACTGGTGGGCCAGTTTCTTTTTTGGGAAGCAAAACCAAACGGGAACACCTAATGGATTTGAATCCCAGCAGAAGTGAGTTTAAGAGCATCTTTGTGTATCCACGTCTTATTTTTTGTGCATTTTTTAAAGAGTGTTCATTTTGATTGGCAGGGCCGGTACCTACACAGTGACAAATGGTCAGGTGACCTGCGTTGCACGAGAGATTGTACTGAAAAGACAATTGAGTGAGAGCAGTGACTCTGGGAAAGAACCTGGATCTCCATGTCCCTCTTAAACCGCCCTCAATCCAATGCCATACCCTTTACCCCATTCGGGAGTCACCATGGGCAGACGCAGGCGACGGAGGCTCAATTTTCTTTTTTTTAGTAAAACAGGCTGCTTTTATGTCATATTGTTATATTGATGTTTGTATCTATGACCAAATTAAAGCTGTTAACATAAAAGCCCAAAATGCTTTCCACATGAGTGTTTTAGTGTAACTCACTGTATTACTGTGTGCAGGTATTGCATTCGCTATGAATAAACGACTGACTGCAGCCCAGAATACATCCTCTTTTATGGCCATTACTTAGTATTGTTAAAAGTAAAGAGCTGCTGTCATTGTATTTTAAAGGATTAGCACTAAACTAAGTGACTCTGCGGTTATATGAGATCCTGGTGACCAGCCACTGTGCAAGACGTTTGGAATTAAATAGGCTTTCAAGTGATTAAAACACAGGACACACTAATACGGTTTATATAACACAACCTGCTGCAACCGGTTACATGAATCATAAAGACACTCGAGCAGTGTTAACAAGTCTTTCAATATACTGAAATAGTCCATTAAAAAACAGCTAAATAAGGAAATTGTACAGCGCACATCTGGATGGAAAGAAGGGATTGTTTGCTTAGTCAGCTTGTGAAGGGGGAGTCATATTGCTTACCATTAATGTCCCCAATACCTGTTGCTAATCATAGAAATTAGTTGACCCAAATAAAACAGCAGTGTGTCCTCTTTAGAAGCCTTGACCTACATAACTGACACTATATAAACAGTTCTCTTTAAATCAAGACAAGAGAAACAGCAGTTTCTTCTTACAACAAACTAAAACATAACATATTTAAATTTTTTACACAAAGCAAAAATTCTGTTACACAAAGCTTTCATATTGCTTCTATCATCATGACTTTGGAGTCATTATTTTAAAGCAATTATATGACCCTTAACCACAGAATCAGATGTGAACATTCATTTATTGATGTTTTTTTATTTTCTGTCTGTATTTTAACTAAAAGGCTATTTGAAATGATGAGTACACTATAAGAAAATTGAGTAAAACTGATGCAGTACCATTTAAAGTTACTAAAATGCACATTTGGTACCAACATGTACCTTTGAGATACTAATATTTATCTTTGATGTGATAAGCTCTCTTTGGTACCAATATACCAAATGAACTCTTTAGGTGCAAAGTTTTACTTTATGAAAAGGTACTTTTTTACCTTTTTCTGGAGTTTTAAAGTGGTTGTCTGCAATCCTTAGGGGGGTCACAAAATAATATCCTAGAAATTGTGCTGTATTATTAAAAAAATCATATATTAATTTGTCATGATTATGAAATACCAAAACAAATTGTCTATATCCACTCACTTTATTAAAGGAAAACACCACCATTTTTCAATATTTGACTATGTTCTTACCTCAACTTAGACAATTTAATACATACCTAGCTTTTTTCAGTGCGTGCAATTAATCTTTGTACAGCGCGTTGTGAATGTGTTAGCATTTAGCTTAGCCCCATTAATTCCTTAGGATCCAAACAGTTCTCATTTTTTATCTGCTTAAAAAATCGCCACGTTTTATTTTGTGCCACCATACTTACTTGTGTAACTACTCATGTAACGGTCTTTAAATAGGGAAAACATGGAAGTGTTTGGTGGCTTTTAAATTCATCCCTGTTTGGATCCTAAGGAATGAATGGGGCTATGCTAAATGTTAACACATTCATGACGGGCTGTACAAAGATTAAGTGCACGCATTGAAAAAATATAGGTATGTATTATTGTCTAATCTGAGGTAAGAACATAGTAAAATATTGAAAAATGGTGGTGTTTTCCTTTAAAACTATATAATATTTCAATTTCACAAGTAAAGATGAGATTAAACTATTTAAAAAGAGAAAATACAGTGACTTTTGTAATTAGTTTTGTTTTATTAAGAATAAGTCAAGCATTTAAAGTAGCTAAAGTAAAATTACAAGTATGCCGTTCTTGCTACTGTTGCTTTTAAAATAACTAGAAAAATATAAGTGTTACTTCCCTGTAAGGGGTCCCTGACCCCAAAAAGTTTGAGAACCTCTGAGCTAGACCATCTCCTTGGAAGGCCAAATTAATGTCCCCAGCTTTCCTGAATCCAACCACAACCCTGCACCTCATGGCACCTCTCATGCTGTTCTAATAACTTATGAATGACAACTTTTTTAGGTCAATGTTTAAATGTTTCCATTACTTAACCTTTCGCCTGAATGAATATTTTGGGGTTGTCGACTTCCCGTCCTAATGCCAAAGTCGTTTCCAAAAAGAGACACGTGCTAAAACTGGCACATGGTCTGTTGTTATGGACTGTGGAATCTCCCACAAGCTGTTTTCGGTGAACCAGCCTACCAAGCGCTTCAGTCTCACTCGAACTCCAGGGTTACTCTGTACAAAGGTGAACACATGTTCCCAGAATTATGCCAAGCGCTTCTGTTTGGTTCAGTGTTGTCTGAGATGAGGCTGGTACAGTACATAAACATAATAATATGTTTAAGAAAACATCTGCCTTACTTTGATTATTTATAAAAACAATTCAAAATAATTAAATAATTATTTAAAATTGTACTTTTAAAATAGCTAAACTGGTGCAACTTTTTGATTTTAAGAAATGTATTAGTAAATGAAAAAAGTAATAAAAGCTCCAAAAGTATTGTTGACAATTAGTTCACATTTACTTTATACTAATATTACCAAATGTGACCCTCAACCACAAAACCAGTCATACGGGTCAGTTTTTTGAAATTGAGATTTATACATAATCTGAAAGCTGAAAAACTTTTTATTTGCAATGTTTGTTATTATAGGACAATATTTGGCTTAGATACATTTGTTTGAAAATCTGTAATCTAAGGTTGCAAGAAATAAAAATATTGAGAAAGTTGCCTTTAAAGTTGTTCAAATGAAGTCCTTAGCCACACATATTACTAATTATAAATACATTTTTATATATTTACAGTACAGTAAGGATATTTACAGAATATCATTATGGAACATGATCTTTACTTAATATCCTAATATTGTTTTGGCATAACAAATCTATAATTTTGACCCATACAGTGTATAGTAGGCTATTGCTACAAATATACATGTGTTACTCATAACTGGTTTTGTGGTTAACAGTGTTGTGATTTAATATCTGCTTGGTTCCAGACAGGCTAGCTATTGCGGCATTAGTATATTAGCCAGACAAGTTATCTGAATGCTTTGTTTCGTACAGGCTAACTATTGCGAGATAAGTACATTTACTAGACAAATTATGTGAATACTTTGTTAAAAAAGAAAAGTCTTAAATTTAGATATAAAGTGATCGACAAATGGAACCTGTGTGTTCCCTGTAGCTCATAAACCATTGTGTTAGCACTGCAAAAAGGAAACAAACTGAATAAAGGTATAGCTTTAATGCACTGTAAGTTTCATTGGATAACAGCGTCTGCCAAATCAATGCATAAAATGTAAATGTGTGTTATCTAGGTCACGCATGCACATATGAGTGACAGAGAGGTTTAGCCTAAAAAAGTAAATATCACATTTGACTTCTATTTATTTTGTGGCCCTGCCTTTGAAGACTGAATCATTGGGTGTCTGATTGCAGAGTATAAGAGGTGCCCAAAATCCCCCGGAGATGCAATTCCAGGCAATCAGGTCACAGCAGTGACCACGTACCCATTCTGAACAAACCTGTATATTTATCCAATTAGATCTGGCCCGGCAAGTCCAGCATGTTCTTGTTTCTATTTCTGCTCCCCACAGCATGCATGCTTGTGCTACTGTGTTTACATTATAAGTTTCAGGGGCAATAATACTAAAAAACATGCCATTATACAACAGTTGCATTGGTGCATGTGCAGTGACAGTGGGTGTATATATAGAGTATTTATCAATGATCAGTGAATCTTTACAAGCACCATATGTCACAGACCCCAAGAACTAACACAACGAGAGATTGTGAAATATACTAGTTTCACAAGGACTGGCCAAGCACGTTCTTTTCATAGTATTTACATCTCTATTTTCCAGTGCTTATCAGCAGCAGAGACAGTTAAAGGGGTCCTATCAATAATTTTTCTTTTCTTTTTTAAAAGTAAGAGTAGAAAGACTTTAAAGTCCTAAAGAAGAACTCTAAAGGAATGTTTGTTACGAAATTGTTCATGCCCCCCCTAATTATCTCCATAGTATTATTTTTCCTACTATGGAAGTGAATGGGGCTCATGATCAGTTTGGCTACAAACATTCCTCAAAATATTTTCCTTTGAAATTTATACAGATTTGTAACAACATGAGGATGAAAAAATATAAGAGAGTTTTCATTTTTGGGTGAACTATCCCTTTAACAATGTATGAAATAGCACATGACCATAACACACACCTTCATGATGCTCATTTGGCTGGCAGAAATCTGGTATGGGTAAATGTTGTGAGTTGTGAGATAATAAAAAGGATGTGAGTGAAATCAGATAGGATATATTACAGTAGGTCACTTTTGGTGGTTATTTTATCAATGCAAAAAGTGGCCTAATTCATTCATTATATAATAATATTCTTAAAGTAATATGGAAAAGTAAAACCTAGGGATGTTCTTGTTTTGTTAAGCCATACTGCATATTTATTCCAAAAAATTACAATGCTAGTAATGTGTAGCTTATTTTTAACAAATGTTTTTTTTTAAATTAACGAGAATTTTTGTGGTGAATATTAGTGGGTTCTCATAATCTTATTATAAGATCAAAAGCATCTAGGTTTGATTTTAATCATTGATATAAAGATATCAAGGTTGTATTTTCACAGAATGTACAGTATATCACAAAATAATGACTGTTTTCACAGACTGGGTCACAAAATGGTATGGGTCTATGGCCTACCCATAGTATGTTTGGGTTGATTTTCAGTCTTATTTTATTCATAAAAAATACACGTCTGGTGAGTTTGGTGGTACTGCATTCCATCAGCAAATGTTAAAAATAAAAAAACAAACAAACAAACATCTGATTATAACTTAGAAACATTCCCATCTGCATAGTGAAGAAACATTGTAGTAGAAAAATAATCATCATCATTAGAAGTAACAATTGCTATCAAATGATTTCATTTGAGGGAACAATTCCTTGAAAATATGCAGATAATGTCAAATAAGCAAATAACAAAATAAACATGTTAATACTGTAATATAAAGTGTCATTGGTTCAATACTCAAGCAACACACAAACTGATCAAAAGTACCTGGAAAAGATTTGCTGGAGTTACTTTAGATAAAATGTCTCCCAGATGCTTTAATGCAGTCTATTCACAGCAGATTTCTTCTGATTTACTGTAAATCTTGCTTAAGAATTGCCCTCGGTCTGTGTATCATGACTGCATTCTGCTGGATCAGATTTGTCACTGCAGGCTACAGGGGTCCATTCAGTGTATAGTTTCGTGTTTATGAGCATTTTTTTCAGTTCCTTGAAGTCTGGCCTTTTCTCTGCTGGGAAATTCCAACACATCAACATGATGTCGTAAATGTGTGATGGGCATTTATCAGGCGCAGGCATTCTGTACCCCGAGCCGATCAGATGATACACCTCACGGTTTGAGTGAGCTGCAGAAACACATACAGAAAACAAATGCAACTTAACC
The DNA here is from genome assembly GCF_030506205.2 of Paramisgurnus dabryanus. Taxonomy (NCBI): domain Eukaryota; kingdom Metazoa; phylum Chordata; class Actinopteri; order Cypriniformes; family Cobitidae; genus Paramisgurnus; species Paramisgurnus dabryanus. The sequence goes on from NC_133347.1 coordinate 14,158,908, forward strand.
TGGCCCAGATATGTATGAAGAATACTTACACATTTGTGACCCTGCTTGTGAAAACCAAGCTAAAGTCATTTTTTATGATTTACTGTTTTTTTTACATAAAATCATTCTGCATAATATAAAAACATTGAAAATATAACAATAATTTCTTTAATATTGAATAGGTAAGGTCATGTAAAAAATTATAATTAAAGCGGAATCAATAATTGAAATAAAACTTTGATGCTTCCAATTAGATTATGAGACTTTGGCCTGGATTTTACAGGTCAGAATCACGTTTAACTTAAAGGGACACTCCACCTTTTTGAACATATTCTCATTTTCCAGCTCCACTAGAGTTAAACATTTGATTTTTACCGCTTTGGAATCCATTGGAAGTGCCACTTTTAGCATAGCTTAGCATGATGCATTGAATCCATAGACTGTAAAAAAAGATGGACGACGCGACGTCGCCTCCCACCATTGTAATGAATTGAAGCCAAAAATGTCCAACCACAGTCGCCGCCATGTTACGTAAAAACGTCAGTTTGGAGCCAAGGCATGCGCAGAAGGAATCGTCCGTGGAGCCAGAGGCGGAGCCGCAATATCAAACTTCCACCCAAACGCTCGCGTGACCAATACAAACACACCAATCATAACGACACGCCCCGTTTCTATTGCATCAAATTACATGCTAAAATGAAACGTACCACAATAATGAAGACTTGAACATATACCAGCGTGATAAAAACTACTTGAAAGGACCAAAACCATCTTTCGGAAACTTTTATTGGAAGTGTAAATCATTTTTTTATTTAGAGCAGAGTCCCATTCGTTTGAATGGAGAGGGCGGGGTTTATGACTTGTACTGCAGCCAGCCACCAGGGGGCGATCAAAGAGCCAGAGGCTTCACTTTTCAAGGCTTATGAGGCACACCCGATTGCATCTGATTAGACCATTAGCATCGCGTTCAAAGATAATCAAAGAGTTTTAATATTTTTCCTTTAAAACTAGAATTTTCTGTAGTTCTGTAGATATTACGCAGTGCTAGAAAATAGTCCCTTGCTATTGAAAGTTACTAAGGGGACTATTTTCGGCTGCTGTGTAATATCATTCCACCTCTTTCACCCATGTTACAGCAGCAAAGTCCTTGATTATTACGCCAGAATGAGAGTAAAGTTCCTAGCCATGTGTGCCTAGAAAATCGCAACTTTTCATTTTCTGTCGGTCTTAGTACATGATGTAACTACAGAAGAGTCAAGTTTTAAATAGGAAAAATATTGAAACTTTTTGGTTATTTTTGTGCGATGCTAATGGTCTAATCAGATTCAATGGATTGTGCTAAGCTATGCTAAAAGTGGAACCGCCAGACCAGGAGATCGGCTGAATGGATTCCAAACCAGTAAAAATCAAATATTTAGGGGAGCTGGAAAATGAGACTATATTTTTTTTTTAAGTGGAGTGTCCCTTTAATGCATTTGGCAGACCCTTTTATAAAAAACATACTTTTTTAACAAGTGTGTTCACTAGGAATCGAACCCAATACTTTTGCTCTGCTTACACAGTGTAATGCTCTACCTACCTGGATATGGGACACCACCATATGAGAAAATCTCATATAGGAGAACTCCAAACGACCAGACATCAGATTTGTTGGAGAACCTGCCATGGCTAATAGCTTCAGGTGCACACCATTTATATGGTATTTTTTTATCCTCAGATGTGTAAATCGGCTCCTGTGAAACAACCAGTTTTAAAAGGCATGTTATATTAATCATAGAGTAGTAGACTGTTTAGCCAGAAAGCAGTCCTTACCTTGACGATTCGGGCTAACCCAAAGTCAGCCACTTTACAAATGTTGTTTTGTCCCACTAGAACATTCCGGGCTGCCAAGTCTCTGTGGATGCTGCTCTGCTCCTCAAGGTACGCCATCCCATCAGCCACCTGGCTCGCCATGTCCGTCAGCGTATGTGGCTCAAGTTTTCGGCCCTCCTGACCTGCATGCCGAAAAAATGTGAGGAATTTTATCAATCTGCTCTTGCGTTCTCACCTATTCAAGTGTCTCTTCATCAAGGGATTGCTTTCCAAAGAAATTAGACTTATTGTTTTCAATCTTATCATTAGCATTTATGACACCTTGTAGTATGTATTTAAAGCTAACATGTAAAAAAAAAACATTACGATAAACAGCAAGTAGTAAAAATGTAGTAACCTCGCAGGAAACTGAGCAGGTTGCCTTTTTCCATAAGCTCAGTTATGATGTAAAACGGGGTGCAGCTTGTACAAACAGCATACAGTGTGATTAGATGTTTGTGTCTGAGTTTTTTCAATATTTGCGTCTCCAGTAGGAACTCCCTGTGGTCCATAGACGCTAAATGAGGAAATAGTGAAGCAGGTCAGGTCTTCAGTACACATGTAAATGAATGAAACCTGTGCACCTATTTACCTTTCACAGTCACCAAACTAGAAACACAACATTTTTCACATTCACAAACAACAGGGAATAGCCCAAGGGTTATAGTTCAGAGTTTCACCAGATTCAGTCGAGAACTGATACAGTGAGAATGATATCTGTTCAATGCAGGAGATTTCCAAGACTGATATGATAACTTACATTGTTATATAACAGTACAAGTGATTAACTTGTATAAATACAAAGTACAGTGATATGTACACCTCTCATAAAAAATATGTTACAAGTGTTACATGTCTCTCCTTACTGTATGTACAGTAAAGCATTTTCACATTTATGCATGCGCCAGACCTACCATTTTGTTTCAGGATCTTGATGGCCACATTGACCACACCTTTATACTTTCCACGGTAAACATCAGCGAAGTATCCATTACCAAGCTGTTCTTCTAGGGTGAACTGTTCCTTGGGTAACTCCCATTCATCTACTGTTAGGTGGGAAAGATCTTGTGGCTTTGGCTCTGGCTAATAGCATAAAGCAAGACACAGATGCATGTTGTTAAACACATTTTATATTTTTTTTCTTCAAAATTAGTCATTACTTTTCATAATTAGTTACATAAAAATGTAGATCGGTCAAATTTGAATCCGAAAAGTAAGAATGATTAGACCGAACTAAATGCAAGATGGTCAGACTTGTTTCTTAAGACACAGTCTTAATGTTTATGTAACTTATCTAAATTTAAACGTAATAGTTTAATGGCAACATTGAACTTCAACATTAAAATGTTAATCTTTCTTTAATCAAGTGATATTTTGACTGAAACACAAAACAATGCAGATCATTTGAATTGGTGTTGTGATTATAACACAGGATAATGACAACAAGAATCTTCAGAGTATGTTTAAATATTTGTCTTCCTCATATTACAGATTTTTTTGTACCCACAGCACAGTATGCAGCATGACAAACACAAACCTGACAGGCGTTTTCTAATTCCTTGATAATTACTTTCTGCATTATTATCTTCAGAGTTTATTAATCTCTGTCCAGTTTCTTTTGCTTACCTTTATGCAGGGCTTTGTAAGTTGAGTGCCACAGTCCAGTGAATTTCTACTGTAGTGTTCCACCAGCTCCTCCAGGTTAAAAAACACATTACTTTGATCCAAATAAAGAGTTCCCTCATTATCCTTGTGAATTTTAATGTGTTTTACTTCCCTTTGACTGATTAGCACTGACAGATTGAGAGAGAAACAGAAAGGTTGCAGGACAGAAGGTTGTGACTGTGAAATTTTCTATTTTATACTATTATTAAAATACTATTTAACTATTAAAACCACAGTTCAGTACACATAGTTCCTCAGACTTACCTGATAATACACATCCTATGCTGTCTTTCTCACTCTGTCTCACCAGAAATGTCCCCACTTCATTACCTTGACCCAAAAGAAAATGTTCTGTCTCGAAGCGGCTTAGCGTCCCAAAATACCAACTGAAACACATAAACATATAAGTTAGCTACACAAACTTTTTAATTGAGAAGTAAGTAACTTAAGGGATTCTGTATAGCCATTTAATCGAAAAATAAACCTGAATAGCCCAATACCATCACCCCAAATAAATTTATTTAGCAAAAGCAACCGGATGGGTGTACATGACACTGCTTATTTAAGGGCTACTTCCACAAGAGGACAAAAAAAATATTTTTATTTGTAACAAATCTTGCCATGAGACAAGACAGCGCAGTGACACATTGATATTGCAGTCGATGGATTGAGGTACCCGGATGAGCACGACGACTGTCCAATCAGATTTAAGTATTCCAGACGTGTAATAAAAAAACCCTAATTAGCCAAATTAGCATTTAATTAGGTAATTACATTAAATAATGTTAACAAATACAATGATGTTGCACAGTTACCTATTTCAATCAATGAAGTTTAAAGTTCTCACAGTTTAGCATTAACTTTCACAGGTCTATCAACTCGCAAATTAAAAACAAATGAAGAGCTTCAAAACGAGATAACTCCGTTTTTATAAAAATTTTCAAAAATCAATTTTTTTGATTGTGCATTCCAATTAATATCAATCAAACTGCAGTTGGTTTGATTTGATTTAAGCCTTTATAACTAAAAATATACAGCTAAGTAGCACAATTAAACACAATTAAACATTATAACATGATAATGTTCTGAGAAAAAAATTAAAAACGGAGTTATCTTTATTTGGAACCAAACTCTTCAAATAGGCTACTGTTTGATGTTTACTATAAAAACGTACACTGGTTTCAATACAAATAAAACAAACAAAAACATGTTTACTATAGTTAAACCATAGTTACTTACCACAAATGTATAAAACCACTAAATGTGGTAATTACTTTACTACAATATTGGCTAATTACAATACACTAAAATTGACTACAGTAAATACTTCAGTATGCAAGTATACAATTACAAGTATACAACTCATTTGCAGTGTAAATACTCACGGATTCTCTTTCACTGTCTCTGTTCTGGCCAGGTAGTTGTGAGGAACGTAGCCTTTTGCTGTCACCTTTCCGTTTTTGTCCAGTTTAACAGCTGTCCACCAGTCACCCGAGCGCTCATAAATGCGGAACAGCTCTCCCTCCTGGAAAGACAACTCTTCCTCTGCACGAGCCTGAAAAGCCCACAGGGCCGTGTAGATCTCTTCCTCGACGTCATCGTTCGCCTCAGTCGCCGGTGTACTCGGGACGACCGGTTGTATCTGGAGTTTGTTAATTCTTTTTGTGTTATCCACTTCATCCTTAGGCGGTTTAAACAGTCTATCATACAGCGCCCAAAAATCGGGGCACGGGCAGCACCTGTCCTTGGACATTTCATTGAAATGAACGTGTGACGAGCACAGATTGAGAAATGAAACAAGAGTGAGGAGTGGGTGGAGCACGAAGTGTGCGTTTCAAAACAGCAACACTATCTTGACGGGATTGTTTCAAACGATAGACAGATATAGGCAGCACAAGGGGGGTTGAGACACAGGTGAGTAGGGAGAGATCCACACTGTTGTGTCCTATTTTAATAGATTAAATCTAGGTGATGTGCATCTACCAAAGGTACCAAAGTGTGCATATTATTACTACCTTAAAGGTACAAACTGGTACAAAAAAGTATGCTTATCTGGTACATATTAAAGGGGACATTTCACAAGACTTTTTTAAGATGTCAAATAAATCTTTGGTGTCCCCAAAGTACATATGTGAAGTTCTAGCTCAAAATTATATTATAACATGTTAAAATTTGCAGTTGTGAGCAAAAATTTGCAGTTTTTGGGTGTGTCCTTTAACATGCAAATGAGCTGACCTTTGCACTAAATGGTAGCGCTGTGGTTGGATAGTGCAGATTAAGGGGTGGTATTATCCCCTTCCAGTGGCTGCCGGTGACTTTTTTCGAGGGCGCACGATGCGAAGTACTTCAGCCTGTCGTGTGTGGTTTGTAATTTCAAAATATGTGTTCGGCGCATCAAGTGAACCTGTGTGCATCACGTGTCTTGTCAAAATAAGTGCCTGCTGTAGACACGTCAAAAGGGTTTATGATAAAAGAGACGCTTGCGTTTGCCAGATACTCACATAATCTCATGCGTAATCCGAACAGATATTTTGAATTTGCGCTCCTCGGAAGAGCAGTCACGAGCCGCCACTGTCCCCTTCTGACATCACAAGGGGATGTCATTTCAATTACCTATTTTTCACATTCCTGCTGCGAATTGTTTCCTAAAACTAAGTTACTGGGTTGTTCTTTTTCACGTTTTCTAGGTTGATACAAGCACTGGAGACCCAATTATAACATTTAAACATGAAAAAAGTCAGATTTTCATGATATGTCCCCTTTAAGGCCTTTTAAAATGGTACTGCCCCAGTGACAGCTTGGAACCAGTTTTGAGCATTTTGTATGACTGGTAAATTTTGTAACTTTTATGTACTTTGGATTGAAAGAAAAGACTAAAATTGAAAAGGACAAACATTTTTTCGTATACCCTCTTCAATATAATTTTTTTGCCATGATAATACAATCGTCACTTTAATTTTAGTTTAACCTGATTTGTAGACTTATTTGCAATGATGACTTTCGTAAATTAGGTCTTTTTATGAGTGTGTGATAGTTTCATTGCATATTACCTCTGCTTCTCGGTGGGAGAAATGATTTAGGGAAAATTATTGTGTCATTAACTCAGCAGACATGGTTGGATCTCATTCAAATACATCTTTTATGATTCACTGTAGAAATAAAATTTCTCTCTAGTCTATACAGAATGATTTTCTCATAGGATGCTTTCTAACCTGATTTCCTAGCAGCTCAACAAGAAGAATACAGCTGTCATGGCCATTAAAAGAAACACAGACAGCACTAGGACTTCAGTTCACAGATTTTATTCAGACAGCTCTGGAGGAAAGAGCAACTCGGGTTGCAGGTGCTTTCTCGTACCACAGCGATGACACCACACCGAACATTTTAAAATGTCTTAGAATGAGTCTCTCGGCAAAGTGATATGTAAAAGGCAGGCAAATCATTCACCTGTGCTTTTTTCTTTTTGTACATTAAACAAACAAAAATGATTTTACCTGCAATATTCTCCATCTTTTAGTTGTTTCACACGCACACACACACACATTTATATATATATTTTTATGTTCATCAACACTTTTCTAAAGATTCAAATATTCAGCCACATTTACTGGAGAAGATTCACTTTTAAAACACAATAAATATATAAAAACAAACAAACAAACAAAACACCGATATAACTGGGTTGAAATTGGAGAGAGGGAGGACTCGTCAGCAAAGACGTACAGACCTGCTTAAAAAAAGTAACGCAGGTCCAAATAGTTCCTGAGGTTCGCGTGTTCCCCATACGTACCAACAATAGGAGGAATGGCTTTCACAAATGTCAATATGAGCTGAATAGATCAGCTTAAGAAACCTGCCCCATCCCAAAACAAAATGCCCCTACTCACATGACATCAAGAGTCTTTTTGCTGTCTCTACAACAGCAGAAAAAGCATAAATATCTCATGGGAATTATTATAAGTGGCCTTTTAATCCAACATTTGTGGGGAAGGGAATTAGTCGTGCACTTTGTGCTGATGAGAAGTCCCTCCTCTCTCTTTCTTTAGCATCTATCATCAGCATTGGCAATCACATTTAAAGGCCCTTACACAGATATTTATCCCTTTGATGTAGAAACAGCATAGGCGAACAAGGTAAGATGTTTATTAATCAAAACATGGATAACTGCACTTTATGCTGCTTTCTAAAATTTAAAAAAGCATTTGCATTGATTTAAGCATAGAAATAGAACAAAAACATGTGTTTCTACTGTCTATTGTGAATGTGCAAAGGCCTTTAAATCAGCATTTTCATTTTAAAGTAAAAAGCACGGTGTGGGGTCACGACAGGACAAGAGGCTGGGATTTACCAGGACAAACAAAAACAACAACAGCAAAAATAAGAGCAACAACAAAGAAAATCGTAAATTCTGTACATGTAAACATCACACACTTCCACTGAGTCAAAAAACCAGAAAGAAATCATACAAAACTTCACATTGGTATACAAAGAGAAACTGAGCCTCAGCTACAATTTCTAGTAAGTACAGGAGTAAAAACAAAAAATACCAGAATTATAATAATATTACAAAGCACCACAAAATTAAAATATATCACAGGCAATGGTTGTTATCACATTTCATTGCAGATTTTAGCTGCATTTAAAAAAATAAAAGGTTGTAGCATTTTTTTTCTTGCCTTCAGTTTTTCCTTTTTCCATTGAGTGCATCATGTTCACCAACCTCAGATGTCAGAGCTTTAAAGGTCTAAAAAAAACATTTTACACTACATTTTACATGTTATTTTGAAAAAAAAAAAAAACAGATACAAATAAGCAAAAATATAAGTTAAACCAGAAAGAAAAGGGCTTTGTACAACGTTTGTACTTGTAAAGAGCTTGAAAGTCTGCAATAACCACAGTATTAAATTAGAATAATGTCTGATGCATTTTACTTGATGGTCAGAAATCAGAAATGATCCTGGCACTGCATAAAGGGGGGTGTGAAAAAGAACGTAAATGCAAGCATACAAGCAGAACAAAGAATTAGTCTTAAATAGCAAATATTCACATTTCAGCAAATACATATGACGCAGAGTAAATTAAGACAGGAGATTATGGCTTGTGAACGACTAGCTGCATTTTATAATTTAGAGTCATGTACGTAGTTTTAAGGCTCCGTCTCATTTGACCCCTTCTGCGTACATTTTCCTATATGCGGACTGTAAAGTGCTACTATGTTTTTAACCAATTTAAATAATTTATAAAGTGTAACATCTGAATATAAATTACTAATGATCCTGCACATATTTAATCTGTTCATCAAGAAACCGATTCAACAAATAACATATAAGAGGTAATAACAGGCTTTATAGCCGGATAACTAAGTTGTTAAGCTTGTTTTCTCTCCAGTTGTATGTCAAATTCAGCCGCACAGACATCAATCTTAGATGCACGGTTTACATTTGGAATGTTGAGAATCGCAACACCAATTCTCTATAGGCCCTCAGTGTTGCACAAACAAAATCAAAAGTACAAAAAGTAGCCACAAATAAAATAAGAAAATGAAATGTTTTACAGCTAAGTTCCGCATAAACATGTTGCAGAGCGAGGACACGGTTCAAGCTATGGCTACGAGAGTTGAAACTTGAAGGCCCTGGCGCTCCGCTGAAGGCTAGAGAGTCCGATCTCATACAACGCTATGCAGTTTTACAAGTGATCAACCGTTCAGGATTGTCTTTGCTTTTTTAATACAGTTTTTAAAGATGGCATTTGTGAACATGAGAAAATGTCTGGAGGGATAGTAAAACTGGTAATGGGGGTTGTAGTTTCTACGCGCCTCTATTCTATCTCAGTCCACCGATCACTGCCAAAAATATGCCAATTGAGCATAGCTTTCCTGACAGAAAGGAACGATGACATCATCCTTCCTGTTAACAACTACAGTAGGTCCTTTCTCTCCAACTCACTATGCATATACAGTACAGTATGTGTGCCAATGAGATGTCCCTCTGGGCCACGTGAAGATGAAAGTGTCTCAGTCATGAGGTTAGAAAATAAGAGCAGCATTCACAACTTAACAAAGTGTATTTGCAATGCATCATGGGAAACGCAGTCCATATTTTTCAGTTTTTTTTTTCAGTTTTCAACTCCCTCCGGTCTGGGAGGTTGATGTCACTCATGTGTTCCTCTGCCTCTACAGTGCATTGATGTGCTGAACGTGGAGGGATGCCAAGGCGTTAGAGGACGAAGGAAAGGGTTTGAAGCGTTCCACTTTGCACAGCTTCATTTGCATAATGTCCAACGGTGCACCGTTCTCAACCAATAAGATTACATCACCTTTAGCTAAAACCAATCATTGCCCCTTTAAGTAGACTTTTGTATGTGCACGTCGTGTAAGCTTGAACGGAAATTTTCTTTAATATGAGTGAGGAATATATTTATAAATATGTACAAACAACATTGATCATGTGTTTATGATTGAAAATGATACATTTTCAGACAGTAACACACTAGAACGATTATCATCTACATTGCACCTTCTCCCCAAACCTCATTAGCATTAAACAGATAGAAGAGATCTCATCTAGAAACCCTTTCTCTTGAATCTCTTTATCTAAATGGCTAAAATCTGGATCAAAGTTGCAGCATGGTTACATGTATGGTAACTTAAATGTCTGAGGTGTGTAAGTTTTGGCTCATCTGTGTTATTTTTTTTGTAATTCAATAAAGCCTTTGAGATCATTAAACATGTAATTGTGCCCACATCAAAAGTTTGTTTTGAGAGGATTGAAAGTACAGAGAATGTTTGTGTACAACTCAATGTGATGTACCGTCCCATAGACAGTTTACTGAAAGCACTGTGGGATTGTGCCCTGTGCAAGACACTTTATGATGATGCTGATTTCTGATCATAAAACAAAGCTCTGATCATTATGATAATTGTGAACATACAGCCGTCATGGGTGATAGATGGAAAGAGGAGGCTTTAACATAGGCAGAGTTTGGAGTGGCGGGCAATGTTTTATCTTTGTGAATATAACACAAACTGATTCGGTAGCATGGTCAAGATAATGAACTCTAGGCTCTGCCTATGGGCTTTAGGTGTATAAATGCGTGTAAGTGCACATAGCTACATGTATCTTTCTTGTCATGGCATGTATGCATACATATGTGAAAGACGGGCAGCACCAGACCGTGTGCAGTTCTCAGTTCTGCTGCAGTATGAGGTTCTCCAGCTCATCTGCCGAGCGGAGCAGGAAGGCTGCGGACTCGCGGTAGCCTGCGATAAGTTGCCGAACGGCGGTGACCTCGGGTGGGCTGAGCTGGGCAGATGCCCCCCCGCCCCCTCCGCCCTGACCGTGACTGTTTGAACTGGAGGAGGAGGTGGTGCTGGATGCCAAAGATTTCATACTGAGATCAGTAGGACCTAAGAGAACAAGAAAAAGATGTTTATTTATCAGGTCATCAGGAGAGATGAAAAATACAATTAAATACATTTCACACACCGTTAGATTGTTGTGTGCCATTATTTTGGAGGGTCCCGTATCCACGGAAACTGTAGTTAAGTCCACCGTTGGTGTAGAGTTGGTCCTGGGCATAGGCCGAGGCAGCCAATGTGAAGCCTGAGTGTGCCAGGGCAGCTGGATCTCTGGTGCTGGGCTTGTCGGATGAAACCGTCTCATCCTGAGGAGCGGTGAGTGGACCGATGGGAAGGAAACCAGGTTTCACATTTTAATACAGTAAGAAAACAACACACATTTGTCTTAAAGCAAGCACCTAATCGTTATTCATTGATGTCATAGAGAATGAATTTATTTGACTAGAGATCCAGAGATAATGATAATAAAAACAGCAAAATTTAATAGCAAACACAGACTCACATGACCCTGGTAGATGTCAAGGCGCATCCTCTTGGCTGCATTACGTGTTTCACTTTCACATGCGGCTGCGAGGATGTTTTCAGCCATGGCGGAGGTGAGGTGGGGGGGCGTAGGCCGTGTCTGACACCATGAGTGAAGAGAGAAAGAAAGTGTCAGTACATTATTAAAACAGCGGAGTACAGCTCTTCTTGACAGAATCCTAAATCACAATTTTGTCTTAAATGAGTCTACTATACACTGTCAGAAATATTGTCTCTCAGAAGTATATATAGTACATAAAGAACAAATACACATTACTGGTAAACTAACTGTGTCTTCCTGTTTTATGATTATTCAGAATTGTTTTGATTGGTATCAGATTGGATTTTTGGATCTAGTTGCAGTAGCTGCTATACATTCCAGTCCTTTTAGGCTGTCTGCCCATGATTTTTGTCTTGAGGCTACACCAGCATCACAGATTCCAGAAATACTGGTTTGTTTGCATTTAATTCCAGTAAAGAAAGGAAAGTAAATTTAAAAAATGAGAATATTCTGTTGGACCAGAGGTTTAGTGTCTGGTTTGAAACTTGTTTGAAGTCTACCCTTTCTGACCGTTTAAAGGACGGTATTTTACACTTAAAGCCCTGTTTTCAGATTGTTTATGGTGAAATAGAATGGTTTTGACTGAAATTTCGACATTTGCGTCTGCCCTGAGAATTTTCGCGTGTTTGTGTTTCAGCTCAGACCTATACAATGGGTTTAATGGTGCACTGGAACAATCCTTCCTAAAATGCATTAAACTTTGAAAAGATGCTTTCCAACAGCTTAGCATTCTTTTAGCATTCTTTGTTAACTTGTGGACCTATTTTTCCAAACACCTCACACCCGTACATTCTTCCGCTTAGAGCTTGAATAATAAACACTCCAGCCCAGGTGGTGGCGCTAATCCGCCTTTGCCAATTGCAAGAATAGAAACAAAGTTCCCGGCGCGGAGTAATACCGTACCTCACAGGACAAGTCAATGGAGTTGGTAAAAACTACAATAAAACCTGTTGGAATGCGTCTTTTGGAGCGATTTTTGTGTGAGCATATCAGTGAACACCCCTGACCACTCGGTGAGTTTCACGTCTTTGTAAATGAAAGTTTAATACATTTTAGGAAGGATTGTTCCAGTGCACCATTAAACCCATTGTAGAGGTCTGAGCTGAAACACAAACACGCGGAAATTCTCAGGGCAGCCGAAAATGTCGAAATTTCAGTCAAAACCATTCTATTTCATCATAAACAATCTGAAAACAGGGCTTTAAGTCTAAAATACCGAACTTGTCCTTTAAGTCATCTATTAATAAGCTAATGAAGTAAAAGGTTTGTTCAAATGTGAGGTACTGTGATACTCCAGGATCGAGGAACACAGCAGTAAAGTGAAACCATCAGCCACTAGAGGGCAGAAGTGTGGTATAAAAATGTGCTAGCTACATAACACTCATGACCATGCTTTAAAGGTCACGTTCTTTTTTGATCCCATTTTTTAACCCTAATGTTCCTATAAAAGCATAAATAATATCTGTGAAATGATGAAGCTCAAAGTTCACTGCCAGGCGATATATTTTCTTTAACAGAATTCGCATTTCAAAGCCTACAGCGGACGGCCGGTTTGGACTACAGCCCACTACTTCCTGCTTTAACGACGTCAGTAGAACAGTTTTTTGACTAAACTCCGCCCACAGAAATACGTCAGTCGCCAGCTAAGCTAACGGCAAGTTAAGCTGCTTTTGAATCACAACACACTAAACAAACTACACAATCAGAACTCAATACGTATTTCTGAAGGAGGGACTTCATAGAAAAAGGAAGACATCAGCCTGTTTTGAGGACAGTGAAAACAGCGCTATACAGTTAAGTAAATTGTGTGAAAAATACAGCGTTTTTTTACATGTGAAACATGAACACGTTATATTGCGCACTGCACAATCAAAGCTTCAAAAACACAAAAGGAGCAGGACCTTTAATTTAATACTATTACTTGCTAGTACTGTCATTAGCACATAAGCATCGAAACTATGTTAGAAATTTGTGTCTCTGTGTATTTGTCCGTATTCGGGCTGAAGTGCATGTTTCTCTACCTCAAAGCCACCCTTCTTCATGCGTCGGCAGGATTTGAGGTAGGTTCGGATACGTTTGCGAGCACGTTCTTGAAACTCTGGGAACTGGCGGCTGCAGGACTCGATGATGGCCTGGATTTTCTCTTTGGGCTGCTTTGAGATCGGAACCATTCGGTCCAAATTCTCATCCACAAACAACCGGACGAACATCTGAAAACAAAGGGAAGTAATTTAGAACAAGAAAACAAGCATTCAAAATGCTTAAAAAATTACACACTATTTTCAAGTATATAACTTAAACTATATAAAGGCATCTTGAGCTAAAACAACAGCGTTGATATATGTTAAGATGTGTCAGTACAAGGTGTTTTTAAATTAAGGCAGCTCAAACATGCATTTTAGTCTGGGACTAGGATAAGCCCGGGAAACTGCCGCTATATGTTGTACATGCTAAATACAGTACTGTGCAAAAGTCTAAGGCCACCATGCTACCATTAGATTTGTTGTTTTTGCAATGGTATAGTGAGCATATATAATTATATCTCAGTCTCTTTATTAGAATACAACCAGAAAATACAGGAAATGTGTATTTAGTATTAAAAACAGTACAAAGTATAAGCTGAAGTAACAAGTTTTTAGGGTAAACTCCCCTTCCACTTGAGCAATAGCAGGCATCTGCAGGATCTCTTAAACCTAAATGGAATTAAATCCTAATGTCTAATTCTAATCAAATGACTTCAGGACTTCAGTCTCCTCAAAAAAGATCAAGATGTGTTTCCTGCCAAAAGAGGTCACACTAAATACTGACTGATGCCTGAAGAAGACATATACTTCTGAATTTTTTTTGTTTTTACATTTTGTGTACATATTTTCTGTATTTATCTTAAAAAAGAGTGAAAATTAAATATGGATGGACATTAAAACTTTGCTAAAACAACAAAGCTGTTGATAGTGTCCTTAAATTAAAATGATCCTCAGAAACATTTTTAATAAATAAATTACCATTGTAAAAACATTATAAACTATTTAAAATGCATATACAAAAAACAAGACAAAATGGGTTAAGTGATGCAAACTCACATTAAAAGCTTTGAGTCTTTCAGGGTCCATACCCTCGGCATCATTAATCTTGTCACTGTCATCATGGTCATCGTGATCATCATCATCATCATCTATCACCTGAGAGCGACCCGGGGTCATGTCCTCCCCACACGTGCTCAGTTCTGTCTTCACAGAGTCATAGCTTCCTGAGCTGTACTGTGGGGACTATGGAAAAACAAAATAAAAAACACCAGTGTAGTTTGACTAGTTAAAACCTAACCTCTGAATTTATAAAATTTAAATATCATTGCTAACTACCTTTAATACACTTAATTTAATAATGTGATCTACCTTGTTGCCATACTCGGTTTTGACAGGGAATTTTCTGTTGAGGTCAGGTTGGTAGGATCCGAGCGTCACCCCTGGCAACAGTCTGTCAGTCAGGTTGACGGGCTGCTGTCCCTCCTGTGAAGAGGAGGATGATAAAGTGTTGCTGAAGTCCAGCGGTGCTGCGGCACCGTTACCGTTCACCTCTCCGTATGGAACCGCCCCCTCAGATGCAGGAACTCCTCCTGTCGCCATAGCAGCAGCACCAGGTGGAGTCACTGCAGGAAGGCCGTTAGCTGTGCTGCCATTCTCTGAAGAGGAGTCATCTGAGAGGGAGAGAGAGACAGAGAGAGAGAGAGAGAGAGAGAGAGAGAGAGAGAGAGAGAGAGAGAGAGAGAGAGAGAGAGAGAGAGAGAGAGAGAGAGAGAGAGAGAGAGAGAGAGAGATAAAGTCACTTAGCACTTTAAATGCACGTGTGGATGTGGGGTGTAAATGTGGATGTGTGTCAGTGTGTGTCTAATTTGGAAAGGGGTGGAGGCTGTTCCACTTTTAGGCTGTTTGTAATTATGAAGCGGTGTGTGTGAGCACAGGAGCAACATTAGGGCCAACTGTCAAACCAGTGGATGGAGGCAGAGATGAAGAGAGAGATGGGATGAAGGGGAATGAGATGGGTGTGGGCTTTATAGAGTGGATGGGAGCATGCTTAGAGGGGGAAGGGGGAAAGATCAGATGAAAAGGATCCATTTTTATTATTTCAATTGAAAAACAAAGACAAATAAATGGGGCACATGAATGGACCCCACGGAGCCACTTGGAGATGATAATTATTTAAACATAGTTTCAATATGTGACCCTGTCTGTGAAATCCAGGCTAAAGTCTCAATTATGAGATTAGGGACATCAAAGTTTGATTAAGTTCAATATTAAAGATATAAAAGTCATATGTTCTTTACATTATGTAGGATGATTTAAAGGGGCATTCCACTTTTTTTGAAAATATGCTCATTTTCCAGCTCTTCTAGAGTTACTTATTAATTTTACTTACTTATTCATTAGCTGACGCTTTTATCCAACGCGACTTACAATTGCTATATGTCAGAGGTCGCACGCCTCTGGAGCAACTAGGGGTTAAGTGTCTTGCTCAGGGACACAATGGTGTGTCACAGTGGATTCAAACCCAGGTCTCTCTCACCAAAGGCAAATGTCTTATCCACTGTGCCGTCACCACCCCTAAACATTAAACATTTGATTTTTACCGTTTTGGAATCCATTCAGCTGATCTCCAGGTCTGGCGCTAACACTTTTAGCATAGCTTAGCACTATCCATTGAATCTGATTAGTCCATTAGCATCGGGCCTAAACAAATAACCAAAGAGTTTCAATTTTTTTCCTATTAAAAACTTAAATCTTCTGTAGTTACAGCGTGGACCGACAGAAAATTAAGTTATGGCTAGGAACTATGATATTACGCACTGCCCAAAAACAGTCCCCTGCCATTGAAAGTTACTAAGGGGACTATTATCCGCTGCTGCGTAACATCATTGCGCCTCCTGCAGTCATGTTACAGCAGCAAAGTCCTTGATTATTACGCCAGAATGAGAGTATAGTTCCTAGCCATAACTGCCTAGAAAATCGCAACTTTTAATTTTCCGTCGTACACGATGTAACTACAGAAGAGTCAAGTTTAAAATACAAAAAATATCAAAACTCTTTGGTTATTTTTTTTTTAGGCGCGATGCTAATGGATTCAATGGATTATGCTAAGCTATGCTAAAAGTGCTAGCACCCGGAGATCAGCTGAATGGATTCCAAAACGTTAAGATTCAAATGTTTAACTCTGGGGGAGCTGTAAAATAAGCATATTTTCATAAAAATTGACTGTGTGTTTAAGGTATACATCAAAAAATGACTTTAGCTGGGTTTTCATAAAGTGTATCAGATATTCAGAAGCACATGGTTTATATTTTTTAATTGTAAAAATAATTTCCATAATCAGTGCTATTATCTTGTTTTTTTTAGTAAAACTAAACTGTGTGCAGGCTGTTCCTGTTTTAAGCTTAGAAAGGTTTATACTTTATAGGAGGATTCCTCTATGCTGTGAGTTAAATCATCATCATCACCCTGTGTGTATGTAAACAGCACCCTGGACTGCCATTAATCAAAATCATGGGTGTGTTTATATCAAGAACAAAACATCAAAGCCCCTCATTATACTGTATTACACAATCTAAACTGGATCATAAAAATCCCATAAAACCACACCTAGTACAACGCAGATATAATTTGTGTAAAAGACAGCAATAGTGTCGCCCTGCAACACTGTATGTGTATGGTTCACTGTCACCATAAATGGCCAAAAAATGCTACCAGTACCCTTTAAAATGATTTTTTTAAAAGAAGTTAATACCATTAACATACATGTATGTATACATTTGGCACCAATATTATGCTCGGTTGAGATACCAATATGTACCTTTAGGTACAAGGTGTAGGGATGCGCGGGGCAAAAACTAACACAGGGTTAGTTGTAACATTGTAACATTGCTGTTTACATTGTTGCACAAGCTTGAGCGTTTTGTTTTTCCGGAACAAGTGTTTGAGTGTTTGAGTGTTTGTTTTTCCGAACAAGTGTTTGAGTGTTTGAGTGTTTGAGTGTTTGTTTTTCCGAACAAGTGTTTGAGTGGCATGTAAGTCAATTTTTTCATTATATGTTTTTTCGGTTTCTAAGTTGGGTGTGTAAGATACGAAATCCAATGCTATGTCATATAAATCAGTGTCTTGTTGACTAAAACATAGCATCGTTTTGAAATATGTCTGCAGCTCTTATTAACTTTTTTGGTGAGCTTGAAAATATTTTGACCCAGCGGGGTTAATTGTAACGCTGTGTTACAACTAACCCCTCAGGACTTACGATATGAGAACCGCTAACGTTAACGTAATTCTTGCCATTGTTTTAAATAGGCTACACACGAATGATTGCTGGCTGCCAACAAAATAAACGTGCCTGTCTTATCAAAAATCATGTGTCAAACTGATTTTTGTTCATATCTTTAATATATATTGAAAAAGGTCATGTCAAAGACTGAAATCATAAATAAATAAATGGCTTAAATCAGACTTTGATGCTCATTATCTCAGAATTTAATTTTTCAAAACTGTAGTATGGTTATTACAGACTGGGTCACATATAAATAATGTTTTGTCATAATTGTGCTGCTTTTCACCCATATTTAGACATTTGTATCAATTTATAATTGAACTATTGTTAGAAAAGGGCTGGATGAATGAATACAGTGTGGATACCTGTCTATTATAGGCTGATATATAAACAATATCCACTTCAAGTACATAAACAAAATAGTATGAAAATATTTGCCTGCAAACTTAATTTTTAGCAAGTGTTACAACTAACCCCCTGCCTGTTACAATGAACCCCACCTATGGGGCAAGTTGCAACGTTTGCACTTCTGTCACGTTTGGTGTAATTCTCCAAGAATGGTAAATACTAGAAACAAACTTCAAATGTTCATTTGTGGCAGAGATGTGTGTGTTGCTTGTGTAAAAATATAATTCATCAAACTCAAATATTTTTTGAACGATTGAGCCAAAACCAAAAAGTGTTCGTTTGTGCCCCGCTCTCCCCTACTTTTTAAAAAGGGTACTGCCCTAGTGACAGTGTATGTAAAAGAGAATCACAACTTTACCGCCAATCCTAAAATACTATCATTGCCCCATTAGTTTAATTCTCAGAGGGGTTTCTACAGCCGTCCGTCAAGGGTAAAGTGCACTGAGCATGTGCATCGTCACTCTCTCCCTCTCTCCACGTGCTGGGGTGAGCGGACACGCGTCTGTGCGTGTGTGGCCTAGTCATTCCCCGCAGTCCCCTCTGAGCAAGATTACACAGGATTAGCCTACAAAGAAGCGACCCAAGCTGCTTCCTCTCTCTCTACCACCCACAAGAACCTTGACTGTCCCAGCAGCCATTTTAAAAGCATCCTCGCATCCCCTCCCCCTGCCCCATCCTCACACCCCTCATACGCCACCCCAGCCCCCTGCACTTAGCTGAATGAGAGACAACACAGAGAGTGAGATCTTGCGTGCTGAATTCAAAAAGGAACCAACAAGGAAGTCAACCACCATGAAACGCTGCAGTTGTTTACATTCATATGCCAATATAAAACCATGGGCAACCCTTCATTATCGATTGTGATGTTTCTCAATAGATTATAACTTGTAAGCCTGTTATTGATTACATGAACAAGAACATTTAAAATAGCTTATGATGCAGATTATACAGAATCGAGATCCATATGCTGCAAAACTTCACATTGAAGATGTGAAGAACTGAAAAAAAAATAAGGCTGTCTCAGCAGACCCCAGACATCCATTTAACCGGCATCTGTCCACAACATAATGGAAGAGAGTGAGATGCTAGAGTGCTGTAGGAAGAGCTATAATGGGCCTTTACGCACCTCTTCAGCACCAGCATTACAAAACACTTACCAGACTCTCCGCAACATAAAGCCCACACTCACAAACCCTGACAAACATTGGTACAAGGCTGTTGTTTTTAAGAAATACATACGGTTATAGTATATACACATAGTGAGGGAGTGTATGTGTGTGTGTGAGAGAGAAATCATACCTTCCTCTTCTTTAATGCTGGCCTGTGGAGGTGTTGGCATCCTTTCTGAGTATGGGGCGGCCGGACTGTTGGGCTCTGCGGCTGGAGCACGCTCAGTAGAGACCCACGCGGGCTCAGCCATGTCCAAATCCTCACTGCTTACTGAACTCTCATCCTGTATGTGAGAGGGAGAGGGGGGTGGGGAGGAGGAAGTCAGAGAGCTCAGGATACTCGGTGCACAAAATGAATCCCATCCACTCCACTATTGCCTAGATATCAGTAGACTCTCCCATGTCTCCACTACGGCATCATCACACAGCCCAACTATCATAAACCAGAGTCAAAATAAACATGCGTTTCCCATTTAGTTCGCCGCGATGATATACGAGATGATATACGAGAGATAAACAAATCTTACGTCTAGCCAACCTGTTCTCTTTTTGCTTCAGTCCATTAGCATGTTGCAACATCATTCACCACGTTGTATTCCTTACTGAGGAAACTCCACAGACCCGGGTGAAGGATGGAAGGAGAGGGATGGAAAACGAAAGAGGGTGGAGACTCTTAAATAATGAGTGACTATGAGGGAGGCTATTTTTAACCCTGTTGGAGCCGAAGCCCAGAAGACGTTAAACATATAAAGCATATGAAGAACATGCGAATTGAACGCTAATAAGGGAAAGATGTATTGTTCCTTATGGCATCAAGCACTGGCTGGAGTTGCAGAGTCACTGCATGTATATGTGACCCTGTCTGTGAAATCCAGGATAAAGTCTCACAATCTAATTATGAGATTTTCAAGAGCATGATTTTATTTGAAATGCATGTTTGAATATTATATATAACATATAGATGCACCCACTGAATGATATGGCAAGCTCCGCCCCTCATATTTTTACAGTTCTATTCAGTCATTGATTCGGCAAAAACACACGTACACAGTTGAACAAATGTACCGAAATCTAAAAAAAAGTGCTTTTCCCACAAATAAACATGAGTATGCTCAGTATTCAAAGGGGTTTGTGTTACATCGAAACACAAACATTGTGGGTGTATTGTATGTATGCATCTGTGCAAGAGCAAGTACAAGTTTAGCAGGCTAAGGGCATAGCGAATCCCATCGTGACCCTCGCTGTCACCTGCACTATAGGCGTGAACACACCTCTCTGCCTCTGCCGTTGTCATGGCGATGAAGCTGCGGGAAAGTTCACTATGATGTTTCAAAGCTTCTGGCGAGGGTTACATTTAGCATCGCCACTTCCTTTATCATCCGGCACAGCCCCCATTTTACATCCCAGCCCCCCCCCTAAAACATTCCAGGAAAACACCCATAATGCACTGTTCAGCCTATATCGCCCATCTGCTCAGATCAAACCCTCATGATGGCATGTGGGCCAGTGTTGTTATAGACAAACATCCACCCCCAACCACATGTACATGTTTGCCACTTCCTCAGTTTGTCACAAACAAGCCCCTCATATCGCTAGAA
The DNA here is from genome assembly GCF_030506205.2 of Paramisgurnus dabryanus. NCBI lineage: Eukaryota > Metazoa > Chordata > Actinopteri > Cypriniformes > Cobitidae > Paramisgurnus > Paramisgurnus dabryanus. The sequence continues at coordinate 14,179,824 of NC_133347.1, forward strand.
CCATCCCCCTTTGCTATAAAGCACACAGGACATGATGTTTAATGAATCAGTTCAGTCCGTTGACCAAAAGACGGGCGTGATTTAAACTCAAAACAGTTTTGAGTATAAAAAGAAAGTTTGGGTGAACCTTATTAACCCAAGAGGATTTAGGCGTACTTACTGTATGTCGTGCAATGTCAACAACAATATCTAGATGTTTTACTGTAGCCATATAAGCAGCACACAACTCGATCTTGATTATATCAACAATACATCACATTTTTTTCATCACAAGACCAAAAGGAGTCTTTGTCCCCCTCCCACACACACGAAAATCACATGCGGCCTCTATACTACATGTGTCCCTGGATCCCTGTTTATGGTTACCATGGTAACCTGAAGAGCAGAGCGGGCTAAAGGAATGTAATCATCCAGAGGAGCTCAAGAGAAAGTGAGAAATGAAAGTGTGGGTATATGGAGACACACACAGCAGAAGAATTGCCTCTCCAAAGATCAGCGGTAACGTGTTAGACACTCGCAGGATCTACTAAGAACTGCACTGCTAACATGAACTGGTTAGAGAAACACATCCTGAGACCTAACAGATCAAATCACAGTCACAAATGATCTGAAGTTGATTACATTTTTTTCCTGTGTTGATTTTTATCTATACAAGCCCATTTATAATGTTTAGTCAACGTTTTGTCTCTTAAAACCTAATGTACTGCACTGACTTATAGCCATAGACATATCACAAAAAAAACTTTTATTTTGCTTAAAGGAGACATATCATGAAAATTTTACTTTTTCATGTTTAAGTGTTATAATTGGGCACCCAGTGACTTAGTTTTGGTAAACCATTCTTTGCAAGTATGTGAAAAAATGGGTAATAGAAATTTGGCTCCCCTTGTGATGTCAGAGGGGGATAATACTGCCCCTTAATCGGCCCTATCCAACCACAGCACTGCCATTTAATGCGGAGATCAGCTCATTTGCATTTAAAAGGACACACCCAAAAACTGCACATTTTTGCTCACACCTACAAAGCGGCAATTTTAACATGCTATAATAAATGATCTATATGGTATTTTGAGCTAAAACTTCACATATATACTCTGGGGACACCAAAGTTTTTTTGACATCTTAAAAAGTCTTTAAATTTTTCTTATCTCGCTTCTCTGCCTTTTAAATGTATACGTAATAACCTCTTTGCATGTTAAATGAGTATCATTGTGCTAAAATGTACTGGAAAACCATTGAGTTAAATAATCAAGGACCTTGATAAAAATAAACTTCAGCTGTGAACCAATAGGCATGCATGTGGAAACACAAAAACACACACATCTGTATGCTGTAAACATGGGATTTACAGAATTCCCCTCATGAGAAATTGGGCTCCCTCTGAGGTTTGTTTAGAGGCTCGATGTGTGCACCATGGGCTCCATTAGGTACCAAGTGGGGCATCAGTAATAGGAAATGAGAAAGAAAATGAAGAGACTGGAGCAAGAAAAAAATCAACGTAAGCAAGTAAAAAGGTAAAAGTAGACATTTATGAGGATGATGAAGTGAAAAGACAACAGTCCACAACGTGGTGTTGCATGTTATTCAAGCATCGACATAAGCAAAACCAATCTCAGCCAGCTGACATCCATAGAGACACTGTCATTTCTCACTCGCTCTGCCTCTTAAGGACAAACAGTCACTGTGAAATTTTAGTTCAAAGTACACAGGGTGTTTCATATATAAAGTAGTACAATAGCGCCCCCACCTGTAGGACCAAAATATATTCAATTTTTTTTCAATTTAAAGAACTTTATTGGCATGATTGTGTCACTTACAATATTGCCAAAGCATTATACATAAAACGAGAAACATACAATAACACAATATTAACAAACATTAAGGTGCAATTAAGCTAAGGTGCTGGGTGATGGATGAAGTACTACTGCAAATAAAATAAAATAGAATCAGAGGATATTTACAATATAAAGTAGACTTTGAAATATAAACATATGAAGTATACAAATGTACATTTATGGGGGCAGATGAGAGGTAAAATAAAAATACTGTACAAGATCAGGGCTGTAGATTATTTCTGATGGTGTGTAACTGATAAATGAATTTAGCAGCAACTGATGGGTGTCTGTCTTCCCCCAGTAACATCTTCATTTGATCTGAGTCTAAAGAGCTATGAAACTCTGGTATGAGCTTTGAGATTTTGTCAAAGTGTTTTTCTCTAAGCTCTTTATATTTACCACAGTAAAGGAGAAAGTGTGTCTCTGTCTCGATCTCGTCACTGTCACAATGGACACAGATTCGCTCTTCTTTTGGGAGCCATGTTTGTCTATGTCGGCCTTTCTCTATTGCCAGACTGTGATCACTGAGTCTGTATTTAGTGAGGATTCGTCTCTGCTTTACATCTCTAACTGTGGAGAGATATTCTGACAGACTGTATTTTCTGTTTAGTGCCCGATAACATTCTAGTTTACTTTGGTTTTTACTTTCATTATCCCAATGATCCAAATATAAAGTTTGACTTTCTTTAATGATTTGGTTTATTGTGGTTTGTTTGCGTTTATTAGTGCTGGTCTGGAGTTTTAGAGCCAGTTGACAGATGGGACTGGTTTTAGGTCTCTTCTCTTGAGTTTTAAGGGCTTCATATTGAAGTGTGTTCGGGGGACTTGAGTTTAAGTGTGACCAGAATTTAAGGGAGCGTTTTTGGATGTGTATTATTAGGGGATATCTGCCTAATTCAGCCCTGCATGCATTAGTAGGTGTTCTTCTCTGAACTCTTAAAATATTTCTACAGAATTCAGCATGCAGGGATTCCATTGGATGTTTGTCCCATTTGGAGTAATCTGTTAGGCATTGTGGACCCCAAACCTCACAACCGTACAGAGCTATGGGCATTATTACACTATCAAATATTTTACACCAAACTGTAGCAGGAATGTCTGTTTGTTTAAATTTGCCTTTGATGACATAGAATGCTCGTCTAGCTTTCTCTTTAAGTGCATTTACCGCGAGACTAAAACCGCCTGATGCGCTGATTTTTAACCCAAGATAGTCATAGTGTAAGGTGTGTTCTAGTGCAGTGTTTCCCAGAGTAAATGTGTATCTGTTATCCTGTAATCTTGCTTTTTTCTGGAAAATCATAATTTTAGTTTTCTTCAGATTGACCGTCAGGGCCCAGTTTTGACAGTATTTCTCCAGCAGGTCCAGGTGTTGCTGTAAACCTTGTGCAGTGTCTGACAATAGCACCAGATCATCTGCATACAGAAGAGCTTTAATCTCTGAGTTGTTTAGGATGAGACCGGGTGTGCTGGATTGTTCCAGTAACACTGCTAACTCATTAATATATAAGTTAAATAGAGTTGGACTCAAGTTACAGCCCTGTCTCACCCCACGCCCTTGACTGAAAAATTCTGTTCTTTTGTCACCGATTTTAACTCCGCACTTGTTTTCTGAGTACATGGATTTAATGATGTCATATACTTTTCCTCCTATGCCTGATTGTAGAATTTTATAGTATAAGCCGTCGTGCCATATCGAGTCGAATGCTTTTTTAAAGTCAACGAAACATGCATAAACTTTGCCTTTGTTTTTATGATGAACGTGTTGATTGACTAATATATCTACTCCCATCCACAGCAGCTGTGGAAGCCTAAATGAGTGTTTACAAGATAAAGTCTTTCCAAATGCCCTTGTTTATAAAAAAATGTATAATTTGACTTTTATTCAACATTTTCTGTTTCTCCAGCTCAGTGGGATTAATAACTTGAGGTCAAATATGGACAATAATGTAAAGCAGGGACAAGGACAATGCAATGCGTCCCAGCCCATATGGCAAAAAATAAATTTCTCTGGTCAAAAAGATATTTTAAATATATGCTAAATACATTTTGTACAATGCTATGCTCAATTGAAAAATTGTTGAATTTGGAAATATATTTAGTTTTAACATTCATATGTCAACAACATATATTTCAAAGTGTATTTCAAGGGCAAGCCCAATGCATTTCTAATTTTACATCCTATGTGGATTTTTTTTTTGCCTAAATATATTTTAAATATATGCTAAATAAGTTTTATAAAGTATATGTTTAAAGTTGAAACTATATTTAATTTGAACCTTTTTAAAACATTTTGAGTTTTTCTTCCAATACAACATGAATATATTTCTTTGAATGCAAATATATATATATTATGAAGGGTTAAATATATTTTTTATGCTTTAAAATGTATTTAATTTCAAAATATATTTCAAATATATTGGTGAAAATTTTATATTTTTGTAAACATATCCAGCAAATATATTTTTTGGCCATTTTTTGTATACTTTGAAATACATTTAAAAATATTTTAAAATACATATTTTTTGCCATTTGGGAGCTACATGGTTCATCTTGATCTACCTTTAAGAAACAGTTCACCCAAAATTAACATTTTGCCATTATGTACACAGCATCAGGGGCTTCCCCATGCTTGAACTGCAAAGAGAAGAGGCACAGCTCAAGACTTTCTTTAAATAATGGGCTATAGTTATTTTATATTTCCATTCAAATGCCTTCAGGACGTTTGTAATATACAGTACAAGTCGTGTGCAGTTATTTATTGATGCTTTTACATCCTTTTAATGCTTGAGAAGAGGTCACCGTCCACTTCCATTGTAAACATTTTGGTTTCTATTACCAAAGAAAGTAATTTGGGGTTTAAACTGCATGATGGTGGGTAAATAATGACACAGTTTTCATTTCTGGATGAATTAAAGGTGGTGTGTGTGAATTTTAGCGGTATCTAGTGGTGAGATTGTGAATTGCAACCGATAGCTCACCCCTCAATTTTAAAACACATATGGCAGCCGCCACAGGACAAACATGTTGTCGTCTGAGACAACGTAGGGACGAAATGCTCTGTAGAACAGTTTGTCCGTTTAGGGCTACTGTAGAAACATGACGTCAGTTTCCATGTAAGGGACCCGCTATGTATGTAGATAAAAACGGCTCGTTCTAAGGTTATAAAAACAATCGTGTTTATTTTGTACGGTATGTTGTATTTTTGTACTTTATACACCACTGATAATATAGTTATGTCCATCATATTGCATTTCTGTCAAGGGATCCCTCTAAAAGTTACACGATGTACCTATTTAAATGAGCATATTACAAATATTTGTTTTATAGATTTATAATTCTATCCAATCTGATAATAAAATTCTTTATTATTCAATTCAGTCCTATTTTTCTGTAAAATTGTAAATGTATTGCTTAAAGCAGCTGTTTATCACAAGTATGAGGGTAGTATGTATGTACTACAATCTCATTTATATAGCACAGTGACCCAAAGACACATACTCTTGCTATTCCAGGTATCCGCATAGACTGTTGCCGAGGCAACCATCCATATAAGAGTTTACCTTGACAACTACACGTTGCTCCATAAGGCCTTGTCACAATATTTTTGAGTTGGGTGACTTTTACATGAAATCTTTTGCCTAGATACTGAAGCATATTTAGCATCATGCTACCATTTCAAAATAGAAGTTCTTCAAACACCTGACGCCATCTATAAGACTCTGTTAAAAGTATAGCATCACAAAACACTTGAGTGAAAAAATAGACCTAATATATGAATATACTACACAACAAGCAGTATTTTACTCCTACCTGTTCATTGTTCGTCATGCACTGTAGTTTCATCTGTTTCAGATAGGTGGCAGTAAGAGGCATGTTGTAGTCAATGAGGTCCGGCACAAGAGAGGTGGGTCGGTCGTTCTCTGTGGTTAAAAGCATAAAAAGTAGTGTCGCTGTAGTTTAAATATTAACATTTGTAGCTGTAAAATCCATTCATGTGATACTTGTATTATCAACACCATGGGTGAAATTTACAGGGGGCCAGTTCCCAATTTGCTAAACTGATTTTAAAAATATATAATTATATTCCAAAACAAATATACATATTAATTTAGCTTCTTATATGTATACTTTGTAAAACAACTGTCAATCTGGTCATAATATGTATTTATCAAAACATGGTGCTTATTAAAGTCACTTTTTCCACCCGTCCAATCACAATGGTGGAGACCAACTGGAGCATCCTGCCTTTACCTCTGAACAACAACATAAAAGTTAATATAGCTTGTCGAATGCTACATAATACCCCGTGTTATTACAATATTAATATGCATTTATTGTAGTAAATCTTTAATTTGCGGTTAAAATCATTATTCCGGTATAGATACAATGATAGGGACAAGGATCTGCCACCCCCAGTTCAAATGTCAAGCTGCTCCTATGATCAACACTTCAAAAGGGTAATACTGTCATATTCAATTCCTAATTATAGGGTAACGTTACATGACTTTAAGGAGTTTTGTTCACTAGAGGGCGCTATTGAAACAGAGCTCTAATAGACCTTGTCGAAAATCCCATTGGGTCTTTGTTAAAATCAAACACAATAAATGTAGACAGGCTTTTGTTTGGACACAGATCCTCTGACTCTACATGGTACCCAGACGTTATACAAAGTGTACAGTTTAATAAATCATCAGTCTACACAATTCATCGGTGAGCATTCTTTTGCCACCCCTTTCAGAATCCCCAGTAGAACGAATCTGATCATTCTCAATTTAAAGTTTGTCTATCATTCAATTCATGCTGTACGAATGTCGAGAGAGCGGCTCTCTCCCACATGGCAGTCTGCACGTGCATGGAAGGAAATCAAGCTTATCTCTGGATATGTGTGAATTAGTCACATTAGTCTATGACTAATGGCAGACAGACGTCATGCCTCCGCAGCATGTGGAGTATAATATCTCAGATGTGGGAAAATGACCTAATCTCTATGAGATGCTGGTAAATTATTGCAGTATCGTTATTAAACATATGATATAATAAACAACAGCATTGATTCTTAATGTCTCCAGACAGAAGGGATATTATTTGAAGGTGAACTTCAGCTTCAATCACATGGGACAGTCTGATATGTTGTGTCCTGGTGGATTGACTGCATTTTCCCTTAGCGCTATTTGTGATGATTTCTTGTTCTTAATCTGATGTTTACTATGGGAAGTGTGGGTAGAATAATTACATGTGCAGTTTGAGTCTTGCCTCAGTGTTTCATCAAAAATGGTGTGAGTTTAATGAAGACGTCACATATCTCCTAATTACTGCTAAAGGGGAATGCATTGCCAAAACGGTAATGAATGATTAAATGATCCCAAACAACCAATTTACTCAGTAGGGAAATGGTTTTTAAATGTTGCATATTCATGTGTAAAGTTAAAAGACAAAATTAACAGCTGACCTTTGAACTCTGCTGTGCTGGGGTTGATGTGCATCCTTTTCTGGCATTCTCCACAGCTCATCAGAAAACGGGTCACTGCCTCACGTGGAAGAAATGCGTAAGTCTCTGCAATCTGACCAAAAATGCAGAAAGGAGACAAGTCAGGAAACATTTTGAGAGAGATTAAACATTTGGATGAGGAACAAATTGAGAGAGACCTGAAACAGTAGTTACCCTTACGAAACAAAAATTTATTGCAGTATATTGGAAAATATCATGTAATATATTAGGCAACATATTCCCAAAAATATATATGATTTAATATTTAAATTTGACAATATATGCATAAACCATACATGTATATATGATACAAAATATATTGCAAACAAGATCACATTATATATATATATGCTAATCGTATGGCTAAAGTGTAGTATAATCTCCTATTTTGATCTTTAATCTCCTATTTCCCCCTCTTCTCAATGACATACATAAACATGTTAACCAATTAATAAAAATTATCTTATAAAACCAATCAGAATAGCTTATGTTCTTCAAACATATTTTTATTTAACTGTATGTATGTAAGTAGAGGAAAAAATTAAAATTAATATATTCTACAATTAAATGAGAGCGAGTACACAAGAGCAGTTCACAAACACATGACTACAATAGGCCTAATACAGACAAACACCCAGGATGTAAATTGTTAAAGCCAACTTACAAGGCCAGATATACTTTGCACTGTATAATGCCAAGCTATCAAAAATGTCATTTTTCATTCATTAATAGTGATTTTTTTCCAATCATTAATAGTGAATTAATATAAAGCTTTTAAGACGATTATTACGTGATATTTATTTGGAGGGGGTGCCCTTTTTCAGTTTCAGTACATGCCCCTCAAAAGGTCTGTGCACGGCCCTGTCTGTACATATATTGTTAATACATGTTCCCATATATGCACATATATTTCACATATTTCACATCTAATTTTACATATATTTAAAATGTATTCCACAATATATTGAACACATATCTACATATATTTCATGTATATTTCCATATAATTTTACATATATTTTACCATATAGTAAACATACATGTGACACTATATCTATACATATATTGTTAATACATTTTCGCATATAAACCGAAATTCAATATTGTGGATATTTATAAATATAATATTGCATATATTTTTAAATATATAAACACACATATTATATTAATGTACAATATATTGAAAGCGGCAATAATTTGTATATTTGGCAATATATTACACATATATAGAATATATGTACCATCAATATATTATTCCATGTATTGCCAATATATAATATATTGGAAACTGGAAAGTAAAATAATATATCGCAATATATAACAATATATTTCAAGTAATATATTGGTAAATATATTTTCCTTTCGTAAGGGTACTGTCATAAATATGTGCGTTTCTTGATATATTAATTTACAAGTTGTAATACAAGTGCTGCGTTTTATGTAAGTATTAAATTAACTGCTGTAAAATCGTCAACATTGCTAATATAAATATATATATATATAAAAATAAAATCCGATATATATATATATATATATATATATATATATATATATATATAACAAATAAAATCCGATAGGAGCGTTTAAAGCCAAATGTTGACACACACAGGCATCTTAAAGTCCCTAACAGCACATTTTTGAGTAAAAGTGGAAAGACGTTGTAAATGTATAATTATTTGCTTATCAAACCCAGGCGGGATGTTTAAGAGTAGTCAGCTGTATTCTTAAATAGTGAAATTATCATCGAAAACCAAACATGTGACACACACACACCTGCAAGGGACAGCAGCAAAGGCATCTTTACAAATCTTAAATTATGTCTATAAAGTTTGGGTACTTTTTAATTATGGCATTAACATAATAATTGCAATACAGAATATGTTTGCCCTACAAACAATTTATAATTTACTCTCTTTTGCTTCTGCGTTCTTCTACTGGATGTTTTCATGGTGTGACCTTCACACAGAGAGGGCGATCGAGCAGTGGGAATGGCAAAGCCCACCTCCTTCCTCCCCCTTAGGGTGCACAGAGGGAAAAGGCCACCCAGGGAAAACCGCACCCCCCCAGAATGCCAGACTGCCCCCTCTTAAAGCCTGGCAGGGCTAATCTCTGTGGGCTGCTCATGCTATGAGACCTGACAGCAGGGCTCTCCAGGGCACTGGCTGAAGAGGTGAACGTTGCCCCAAGGACATTGTGCAGCCCCTCCACAACCAAAAACACATGCTCGTACACAAACATCTTTTTTTGCATCTATCCCAAGCTACAAGGTAAGGTCCAGTTTAAAAATACTAATAATTGTTTATTAAAATGTGTTTATTTATTGATTTAGCAGATGCCTTTTCCCAAGCGATTCTTTGTTATTTTTCTCACTTTTCACATTTGAATAAATGTGTCTAATAAATGTCTAAATGTAAATGTTTCAAAGCAAGAGCACTTAACATGATTTAAGATGATTACTGAGTGCACCTCTAACCTTTTTCCTTATACATTTTAAAAAGCTGACCTAATTATAACCCAGTGTGCAGATATGTCTGTTTTACAAAATTGTTTACCAACAGAGCATGCAATATACCGAAATGCACCACATTCAATGATGCATCATGTCACCAGTGTGTGGATTTGGAAGAGAAAATTGACCGCTAGGGTACAATTTGGGACAGGACCCTGAATGAAGATACTGTAGAGGGATATTGGAAACCACCAATAATACTCGGTCACAGCTGATTACAGCCAATCAAAGACAGTTCAACTACAGCATACAAGCTAATCACAGTCTGCCTCAACCAATCACAGCTGATTTCTAACTTTTGCAGCACTTAACTGCTTTAAATAGATGATTAACACAGAGCTTAGTTAGGACTGGAACCTGACACCTTCACACATCAAGAAATCAAAGCACAGGGGATGTAATCAAATATACTTAAAACTCTTTCAGATAAATACATTTTAAGTGTATGTGTGTGTGTGTGTGTGTGTGTGTGTGTGTGTGTGTGTGTGTGTGTGTGTGTGTGTGTGTGTGTGTGTGTGTGTGTGTGTGTATATATATATATATATATATAGTGTGTATATTCTGTGTATTTATGTGTGTTCTGGTTTAATTGGATTATTAGAAGCTTAATTACTTTTCTTAACTTACAAATAAAATCAGCATTATAGTTTAATAAAACATATCTGAATGTTTGCTATAAAACAAACAGCACATTGCTAGTGTCAATTTAAAAAAAACGTGTCCAATCTAATTAGCAAATCAGTCTATTTTTCAAGCGTTTGCATTATACATTATATAAATATATATAAATGCGTTTACATTTCTGACTTCATCTGTAAAAGTTCTCGGTACACCACGCACACACTTTTTATTAGTAAGTGAGTTTTTCATTTAAAAGTTAAAGGAACAGTATGTAAGAAATTTATATTAATTAATCATAAAATTGGCCTTATATGTCACTAGACATTAAGAAATCATTTTCATTTCAAATACTTAAATCACTGACAACAGCAGTCCTGCCAGGATATTGTCATTTAAAAAGTGGAGTTGCAGCCCTCAACTGATGTTTATGTTGTCATTTTGTGTATTGGCCACCAGTTGTGTGATTGCAGTACCAGTTTTAACCACAAGTTTTGTGATTGCAATACCAGTTTTGGCCACAATCCTACATACTGTTCCTTTAATAATTTGCTAAATAAACCGGTTGATATTGATGTTTTAAATGAGGTAAATGTGTTGCATGGTTTTAAAGGTGGCATTGTAAAAGCTGTATTTATCTAGGCATAGATGAATATTACAAGTTCTGTACATGGTAATGACATACTGTGAGCATCAAACACTATTGTTCCCTCCTTCTAATGTAAACCTTGTGCAAGCAAAAGACCGCTGGAAAACAGGCCAATCTCAACATAAAACAGACTGTGACGTTACAGTTGTGATGTACGCCCCAACATTAAATTACACATTAAATTAATTACAACATTGTAGCAAACAACTTGGTTTTGTAAGTCAATTCAACCAACTATCTTAAAGTTTTTGCTTGGAAAAAGTTGACATAACTTATAAAATCGTTGAAATTGTTTAACTTATTTTTTTATTAAAATAACACTATATATATATATATATATATATATATATATATATATATATATATATATATATATATATATATATATATATATATATATATATATATATATATATATATATATAATATATGGATATGTTGTTACAACGCTAAAAACAAAGTTGTGACTGCTGAGTTAGCGCTACATGCTACTTAATGCTAAATGCTAGCGTTTAGGCTGAAGTTCTACTATTGACGTTTACTTACAGTTATGTTTTGTCGATCCATACTGAAAAAAAACACAAACGTACCACTTAGAAATGTCCATTTCCAATCTCAAACATATAAAGTCTGTTTACTATGAGCTACTGACATGAGCCTCATTAAGCTCACTATGAAACATCCAATCAGAGCGGAGCTCAACATTATTATTCATGTGTTCATGACTCTTCTAAATAAGGTAGTAACAGACCATTTCATTCTAAAACAGTGGTGGGGATTCTTGGTCCAGAAAAGTTTAGCTTCAACCCTAATTAAACACACCTCAATGCAATTTCCAAGGCCTTTCTCAATACACGTTTTTGTCTGTACTTGTGTTCTTGTGTACTGTGCCAATTCCAAGTTTGCATCAAGCCAAGTTCACATAATTAGTATGCCAGCTTTATATGCCATATCACCCTGCACTGTCAGAAATAAAGGTACAAAACTGTAACTTTTCTGTCTCTGGGGCTGTGCTGTGCCCTAAGTTTCCGTTTGGTACCTTTACATGAATAAAAAACAGAATACAATTTTGGGTAGATTACCGTACCTTTAGGACCTACATTGTTATAAAATAGTCAAAATATGTACCCTAGCTGTCAGTGGGGCAGCACCCTTTAAGAAGGTAATTGTATGGACCATTGGGTACAGATATGTAAACATTTAGTACCAATATGTACCTTTGAGATACTAATATGTATTTTTGAGGTACTAATAAGCTCTCTTTGGTCCCAGCATGTACCTCTGAGGTACTAAATGAAATCCTTAGGCGCAAAGCTGTACTTTTTAAAAGGTTACAGCCCCAGTGACAGAAAAGGCACAGTTTTGTACCTTTATTTCTGAGAGTGTGTAGCCCAAGACAGCTTGCCCACTGAAGCTAAGCAGGGCTGAGCCTGGTCAGTACTTGGTTGGGAGACCACCTGGGAAAACCAGGTTGCTGCTGGTAGAGGTGTTAGTGAGACCAGCAGAAGGTGTGCTCACCCTGTGGTCTGTGTGGGTCCTTACACCCTAGTATAATGATGGAGACACTATACTGTCCTTCGGATGAGATGTGAAACTGAGGTCCTGACTCTCTGTGGTCATTAAAAATCCCAGGATGTCATTCGCAAAGGAGTAGGGGTGTGCCCGGGCATCCTGGCCAAACTTGCGTTTGGATGCTGCACATTGGTGGTGGTTGAGGAGAATCCCCCTTTCATATGTAAAGCGCTTTGAGTGCTGCAGAAAAGCGCTATATAAATGTAACAAATTATTACTCATTATAAAACACCAATGTGTTCTTGATCCGCTCTTTTTATCAAGGATGCATCAGGAGGTGAGTTGTGTGTACTTATGACAGCCAAGTTTGCCAGAAACAAACGTTTTGTATTAAAATAGTGTAAAATAAATGGTTGTGTTTTATATAATTTTTCATTGTGTAATAAATACATTATAGCTAATCAGCATATGCACGTGTTACCTGAACCACATTTTTATATTTTCAAAACAAGCAGAGTTTTTTTATTTTATATATTTCCTATATTGTAAAAATACATTACAATAAGAATAGCCGGGACTGCACGTATTGGTTGGACTAAATGATGACCTCAAGTACTCTGCTGTTCCATTTGCTATATCACCGGACTCGGGTCCTACTCCGTAGTCGGGTGTTCGCTTTTCTGAGTTTGAACTTGGCCGCAAGTCTGAACTTGGCATTCTTGGTATTGAGAAACAGCCCAAGTAATCCTGCAGGCTTTGATTAGATTTTTCAGGTGTGTTTTATTAGGGTGTAAGCTGAACTTTGCAGGTCACATACCTTCTATGTGGATATCAGAGAACAATTTAAGATATTATAATCAATGTATTATTTTCTAAAAAATGTTATTGCTCAAAGTTGTCCTTCATTCACCATTGTTTCAAATAACGGTGAGGTGCGACACACATGCATGCACACGCACACACACACAAATTGTTTTTGACACTTTTTATTTTGAGAACCAGTGGAAATTGAACAGAAATGTTTTGAAGGGATGGAGAAATGGTAAGTGTGCTTTTTCCTTTCTTCTTTAAATATGATACAAAAAATATATCTGACACCCTTTATGGTAGCTATAGTGCATTAATTGTTAACAAATTCAACCTTATTGTAAAGTGTGACCAAATAAATTAAATGAGGGCATTATAGATGTTTCTGCACATAAAACCTACGCCAACCCTCAGCACTAACATTTATGATTAATATGGCTAATAATTTCATGTACTTACATTTAAAGATAACATTTTAGGTTATGTGTATATCCGTGCATATAACTACTGAACTTATATACTATTGAAAAAACTGTTGTTATGCAGTAGACTAGTACTGTGTCTTACCGCCTTGTATGTCTTTTTCTGACCGGCGTGTTTGGGTGCTCTACCGGGATCCGCCCCCATCTCCACGTGCATGGCATAGATGATATCAAAAAAATCCTCTACCACAGCGACCCGCTTCAAAGAGCTGTCTTGGGATGCCCCTCCATCTGAACACTGCATTTTGAAAAAGAGAGAAAGAGAGAGAGAGAGAGAGAGAGAGAGAGAGAGAGAGAGGGATATATTACAATTATGTTGCTGAAGGCAAAAAAATAAGAAAAGAAAGAAATCGTTCATTCTATTCATACTTTATTATTTATTGTATTTAGTTTTTCAAGGTTGATGGTCTCATGCTGTAATTCTCCAGGTTAACGTTCCTATTTGCATATTTACAAGGTCAGGTTAGACAAATACTCTTACTTATCATTATGTAAAACTGCTGCTACATAAATCTGCGTAGGATGTTTTGGGTCTCTGAAACTTTTTTGTACCAGTGCATTGCAGTCTGGTTTGGCAGGATCAGAATTCAAAGCCATTCTTGAGAGCCAAACTGAACTCTGGGTGCACCATAAACAGACCAGCATCTTTATAGGATATCTTTATGGCTTTGTGTTTTCATATAACTTAGTTTAAGGTGCACTCTCCACACTTATGCTGATCTCAGTCACTGAAATGGCTCCTGAATGCGTCCATTGCTGCAGGGCTTTATGAGTATCACCCCTGGGGTTATGGTGACTGTGTATAGGGCTAAGTGAGTCTAACAGTGCAGTGTATTATTCAGACTTTCATTGATCTGAATCTAATATTAAGTCTTCCACACCTCAAGTGGTTTCTTAAAGAATACTGCTTCCATTTCGATTTGTGTCTGTGTGCGTTAGATGAAGAGAAACAGAGTGTGGTTTTCAAACACTTTGTGCAGCATTTTAAAAATAACTACTTTCTTTGCCACAGACATACACACACAGACACACAACCGGCATCACCTCCCACCACAAGCACCTTCAACCCTGCTTTCCATAAGGCTGACCCTGTCGCTATGGCAACTGCCAGCACTCTCAGGCAGGTGTGTGGGGCAGCAGGTCATGTGACACCTGCCGGAACTCCAATCACTAAGACAACCGTCTTATTTTCCAAATGACACCTGTCCTTTGTCTTTTTCTTGTACTCATCTTTTTTCATATTTAACCTCGCTTAAAGAAGAAAAAAACACTAAATGAAATTGGAAAACTGATGACCGGTCGACTGCAGGTTTCCAAGACTGCTATTGGTTGGATTGAGTGGATGACCCAATATTATTGTGGCTGTCTTGTGAGGATGCACAAACAGAACAGTGATGTGATGCCACAGAAAACTGTATCCAAAGTCAAAGAAAACATCAAAGAAATGACAATTTTCAACTTTAACTGCTTTTTTTACTCAGACATCGACTATATATTATATTAGGTCATTGTTTTGTACTTTCAAATTCTATAATGAAAATAAATTAAGTTATCTTGTAACTGTTACCTGTTTTCATATGGGCAGCAGGTGTGTGTGTGTGTGTGTGTGTGTGTATGTGTGTATTATGAAGAAGGAAGCACCAGTCAATCTCCTTCCTCTTTATATATCATCCTTTTTCTCCACATCTCCCTTTCCCCCCTCTATCATCCTTATACTGTGAATTCCTTCTTAAATTCCCTATTTTCCCTTTTTCCCTCTATAACCATGAGGCATATCTTCATTCTTCACTTCTACTGTCCCGCTCCATATTCCCTTTCTCTTGCTCCCCCTTTCCCAAGTGCCAGGTAATGAAGGTTGCCATGGCAACTAAAACCAGCGCACAGAGCGGGCTCGCTTTAATCCGGCCCTCTCCAGCCGCCCGGCTCATGCATGCGTTCCCTTCCACTCGTCATAATTATCACTCTTATTATGCCACGATAAGGCAAACATGCACCAAATTCACGAGGTGACCACGCCACACCTACAATATGTAGATCCTATCTCTTTCTCTCTCTCTCTCTTTCTCTCTCTCTCTCTCTCTACCAAAAGAATATTCAGGAAATGGTCCCTTTAGGCGACAAGATGCTTCAATACCTCAGAGAAATTTGTGAATGTAGCCAGCGTTTATGTGAGCTTTGTGGCTCTGTCCTACAAACATCTTAATCTCAGCTCGATTGCTCCATTCCGGTTGCTTTCACACACGCATTCACTCACAGACATAAACATTTTTTCCACCCCCATTCTCCTCAATCTGAGGGTGCATCACAGTCTGAGACAGACTTGTGTGGGTGACTAAAATAGGCAAGCAGGCGATCAGGCAATCTGCTCAGTCCTATCCAAGGCCTAACTTGGCCTAACGCTGACACCGTGTATATCTACACAGGGGTCAGTTCAGAGTATAATGTTATGTGGTAGTCACCGTGTACCAAAAGAAAGAATTCAGAAATTAAATAAGTACAGGGTTATGTACAGTACAGTTAGCTGGTCACATAAATGCAAAAATAAACCCACAGTGCACAGCGGGAGGTCTGGTCACACGTTCCCTAGAGCGTTTTATTATGACATACATTATCACATTTATTATGTGACTGTTACCATAATAAATAAATGGACGGTTATTAAATATTAATTTGAGGTAAAGTTACTTTATTATGTGAGTGGAAAGAGCTCAATAGGAAAATGGGGTCTATGATAACAATTCAGCAGTCACTGTAACAAAATATAACCCGTATGACACAACAGACCAGTCAGAGTCAAAGATTCCAGAGCAATGGGTTATGAAAAAGATAACTATTACAGAATGCTTGCATCTAAATATTTGAAGATACAAAAGGACCATTACTAATGCGATAAACAATAAGTTGTTGTGGCAGCAAGTACTGCATGACTCACACACACACAGACACAGATAGACTCTGAATGTATTCGCTTCAGTCATTAAGCCAGATCAAATGTACACACCTCGCTCACAAAAGCTTAGTGTTTAGATTCTCAGGTTGGGCCGGCTATTTGTTCCTGATGTGGGGCAACAGCATCTGTGTTTGAACTGAACGTGTTTAATCATTAAACCGCTGTAGAGTTGAACTAAAGTGTGTGAGAGTGAGCAACCACTGCTGGGCCTGAAACTGCATGAT
Organism: Paramisgurnus dabryanus; assembly: GCF_030506205.2. Lineage (NCBI taxonomy): Eukaryota > Metazoa > Chordata > Actinopteri > Cypriniformes > Cobitidae > Paramisgurnus > Paramisgurnus dabryanus. The sequence continues at coordinate 14,196,898 of NC_133347.1, forward strand.
TTCATCATCCTCTCATCATTTTAAAGAAGCGTTGTGAATTGTCAGCAGCAGCATTCAGCATTTCCCTTCTTAAACTCTACCACAGTGTATTTCTGTGTGCATCCCCTTCTCTCTCTCTCTCTCTCTCTCTCTCTCTCTTTCTCTCTCTCTCTCTCTCTCTCTCTCTCTTCACTTTTTTCTCTATACCGGGCAACTCTTTGCTTTTTCCAGATGTGGCATATTTTTTCAATCCCCCTTTTCTCTTCTCTATCCTATTCTCTTTCTCCCTGCTTTTTTCTCTGCCTTTCTTTTCCTCTCTCACCCGTCCCGCTCCAAACAGCTCTGTTGCTAGGAGACTAGAGGGGCTGATTCGGCAAGCGGCCACCCCCGACCCCCCCACCCCCTCTGGCAGTCACACACACACACACACATCACAGTGAACAGTCGTACACACACAGGGGCAGTGAAAGGAGGGGGCATTAGAAAGGAGGCAGCTGGGTCACACTCACACACGCACTCGTGTATGCACTGGCCAGCGGAGAAAAGGAGCCCTAGCAAATATTTGCAATGAAGATGATAAAGAAGAACCGACAGACTCGGGCAGTGCAACCAAATGGTACCGATATGACGAACTGGATGCGTAAGATGCATGCGACAACAATGACAAACACACTCAGATAAATGATAAACCCTTCTTTAAAGGGATTTTTACAGTGATGCCATAGAAAAAAACATTTTTGGTTTCCCAAAAACCTTTAGAAGGAAAGGTTATTAAAAGAGACATTTCTTTCTTACCGTTTTAGTCTGAACTTTTCCAACTACACAGAGAACCTTTTGTGCAACAGAAAGTGTTAAAGGTTCTTTAGTACCAGCCCGACAAATACAATTTTATGAACCTTTACTTTTTTTCATAAAAAATATGCTCATTTTCCAGCTCCCCATTTGATTTTTACAGTTTTGGAATCCATTCAGCTGTCTCTGTGTCTGGCGGTACCACTTTTAGCATAGCTTAGCATAATCAATTGAATCTGATTGGACCATTAGCATTGCACTAAAAAATAACCAAAAAGTTTTTATATTTTTCCTATTTAAAGATTGATTCTTCTGTAGTTACATCGTGTACTAAGAAAAATTTAAAGTTGCGCACTACCGGAAATAGTCCCCTTGGTTACATTCAATAGCAGGGGACTATTTTCGGCTGCTGCGTAATATCACTACGCCTGCTGCAGCCATGTTACGGCAGCAAAGTCCTTGATTATTACGCCAGAATGAAAATATAATTCCTAGCCATATCTGCCTAGAAAATCGCAACATTTCATTTTCCGTTGGTCTTAATACACAATGTAACTACAGACGAGACAAGTTTTAAATATGAAAAATATCAAAAGTCTTTTTTTGTGCGATGCTAATGATCTTATCAGATTCAATGGATTATGCTAAGCTATGCTAAAAGTGCTAGCGCCAGACCCGGAGATCAGCTGAATGGATTCCAAAATGGTAAAAAATCAAATGCTTAACTCTAGGGGAACTGGAAAAGTTGCATATTTTTAAAAAAAAGTGGAGGGTCCCTTTAAGAGTGAATGTGATTGGGACAGAGCTAATGTGTTTTTCTTTATCCAGACGTAATCATAAAAATAATAAATGAACAAACCGTTCTGTGACTCAATAGGTGGAGCATTACGTTAGCAACGCAGAGTCCCAGACACACATACTGATAAAAACTGTATAAATTGAATGCACTGTAAGTTGCTAAGAATATAATGTAATTATAAATATCCAAAATAAATGTTACATTCAAAACCATGAGTCAGATCTCACCTGTTGTCTTCAATCCACAGTTTCCCGTATTATTATTCAAGTCGCAAAAGCTTTTGGATGAGTTATACTCGCTAAAGTTGCAATCGTAACAGTGATGCTGAAGTTGCATTCGTGTTAGTGATGCTAGCATTTGGAAGCACCACTAACTGTATCGGAGATGATTTAGTGTAGTCCGACCTCAAATATCTAAACACTTAATATCCAGCTGTATATTTATGAATTGGCTTGTTTGTTAAAGCTGCCATAACACATTAAAGTGATATAGTGCTGGAGGGAAAAAAAATGGGGTGAGGAGGGGTGGAGGGGTGATATTTGTATTACAGCGGAAAAGCCAGAAATGTTTGTGTGTGGCCGTGAGAGACAGAAAGAGGAACTGTTTCAACAGTGCAGCCGATTCAGATTAGCTTGCTGCAGATCTGATAACAGGTCACTTCTTGAAGTCCCATTTCCATCCTGAGAGGCCAGCAGCAGGTGTGGACCCACAAATCATACAGGCACCACCTTTCAGCAGGAGGTGGGAGATTTGCAAGAGGTAAGGGTGCGGTGTGAATTTGTGTGTGTGAAGGTCAAGAAAAGAAGGATGAGGTGTAATCCCTCTGTTCCTCTACTCTTCTCATGTCTCCTTCCTTTTCAATCATGTCGCCCCCTCCATACTTTAAACGCCTCTCCACCTCCCTGGCACTGTCAGTTCAGGTTGCCCCCCCCCTCATTAAATCCTGTTCCTCACTCGTTCCTCATTCCTGACCCCCCCATGTTATTCAGCTCCTAATTCTAACTCTGACATCCATCTGTGCATGGATGCTCTCAGCTCCACGTACAAGTATGCTCATCCCTTACATTACATTACATTATCTATCACACCTGTCACTAGAAACAGGCCTCCCTTAAATTGTCTTCAGCTAAAATATTAAGAACCAAGCATTCAACCCATATCGATCGACCACTAATTACCAACCTCAACTGGAACAAATGTAGTTACGTGCTGAATAAACCCAAACCACAAAAATAAAACACTTGTTTGCCATGCTGGTATACAGTAGATGTGTTTTTTAAGGTGTCTGCTTCGTCATGTGACCCTGGTGTCATGGTGTAATTGTGGGATGGGAGGGGGGGCGCCGACAGTGAGACAACCGGACAGGATCACAACGCTAATGAGAGACTGCAGCAGTTAATTACAAAGGAGAGATAGAAAGAGAGAGAGAGTGGCATTGAGGGTAGGGAGGGTGAATGTGAGGAGGGGGTGATGGAGTGAGACACTCTTTTGTCCCAAAGCTGCATCCTCCCAGAATAGAGATGGAGAAGGATTTGATTCACTCCACTCACACACACATATACAAACACACATGTCCTCTCTGTGCAGCTCAGGGAGGCAATGTGTACCGGGACTGTGCCTGTGTGTGGTAATCTGTGTAGGTGTGTAGTAGCTGTGTGTATTTGTAGGAGCTTTCTCTGTGGAAGGGGGGAGGCCCTGGAGCCAGTTAAAAATGGTGTTAATTTCTTCTCCTATGGGAGAGGAGAACAGTCTCTCCATGGCAACAGAGAGAGAAGGAGCCAAGGGGAGGAACACCAGAGCACCACCATCCTCGACCCTCTCTCATCACATACACACACGTGTAGTACACGCAAAGATAAAAACACAGAAACGTAAATGTACATGGGCCCTGAACGCACACTCATGCATGCATTCACAGATGTACAAACCTACCGCACCAAATTTGTCTATAGGTTCCTAGACATATATACAGCTTGAAATGCTATAAACAATCATAAATCATGAAAAACTGGATTTGCAAAAATGTGAATTTTTGGATTGTCTCAAACATCCATTTCAAGTAGGCTTCTCACTTCCAAGACAGAAACTGAAGTGGGTCAATCAAGCTGTGTGTGTAGTGTGCTGTGTATATGATAGTGAGAAATGTTTTTGCTAAATCTATGTTAGACCTGGCAGATTATTTCTGGGATTTGATTTCTGGCAGCTAATTACACAAACTTTATGTCAAGGTCCTGAAGCAGCAGGTGGAATCAACTTTGGTAATTTTTCCAAGCCCCTCACAAACTTTTATTTAGACCTTTATGGTACTGTGAGTTATTAGGTTTTTGCACTGTAAACTTTACGAGGTTGAACAGTGAACTGATTTTAACAGTGGTGGCTCATGACTGCTCATCCGAGGGGCACTAATTCAAAATAAGTGTTCGGAGTGTCATGTGTGTTGCTCGTGTTTTCAAAATATGTGTTTGTTGCGTCATGTGAACCATGTGCATCACGTGTTTTGTCAAAATAAGTGCCTGCTGCACACGCGTCAAAACCGTTTATGATAAAAGAGACGCTCACATTCACAAAATACACGCAAGACACTCCCTTAACAGTAAACTCTGAATACGCATGAGATTATGTGAGTATCTGCCAAACGCAAGCGCCTCTTTTATCATAAACCCTTAAGATGCGTCTGCAGCAGGCACTTATTTTGACAAGACACGTGATGCGCACACGATCTCTTGACGTGCAGAACACATATTTTGAAAAAAGGAACCACACACATGACGGGCTACATACATCAAGCGCCCTCGAAAAAAGAAGTCACCGTCCACCACTGCTTTTAAATGTTTTGTGTCACCAACATCACCAAACAGAATCAAAAAAATAAAAATTTCAAACAGGTTTCTTTCTCCAACCTGCCACTATTGGTCGAAAAAAAAGGAAAACAGCAGACAGTCCCATGCTGATTGGTTGAGACAGTCTTGGTAATCTTTTGATGGCACCCCAGTGCCAGTGTTTACACATTTAGGGGCAAATAAGCCTACAGATGGCTACAGTAGTCGCATTCAGCTGGGATGGGAGAAAGTATTTTATCATTTAATAATGTTATAGAATTCTGCATCTATGCAAATAAACAACATGTGATGTTTTTTGTGTCTGTGGGCACTGTTGCCCCCTGTTGCACTGTTGCGTGTGGACAGTGTGATTGTTTTGCAGATCATATGTGGTCAGCACCGTGCTCTCTGTTGGATTTTCATGTATTAACCTGCCATTGCAAATGCATCATGCAAAACGTTAGCGTTCATGCAAATGACTGGTAGATAAAAGGCCACTGTTGAGGTAGAGGCAGCTAGTGTCTTTGGGTTTGGAGGCGTGGGGAGAGGGCCGAGGGACGATCTGTTTAGATCCCCTTTTCTCGGAGGCTCTCTACAGATACGCTCAGTAATTAATCACTTATCATAATGAGATTTTTCCATGACTTTTTCTCCAGCATTATGCTAATAATGGAATGAAAAAGTGGTTTGCTACAGTTCTCCTTTCTCTCATTTGTGTACATGTTGTGTACATGTGTACTCTTGTTAGCTGTCATTTGGGGTGATGTGTATTTTTAAAATCAGTCTTTTAAAAGCAAAAGTTCCTTTAGGATAGTGGACATTGGGTTTCATTCACTAAGCAAGCATACGCACAAATTTGTTCGTAAAATGTACGTACGGACGTTTTAACTTACAAATCACAAAACACACCATAAGCATACAATGCAACATATGTGACCCTGGACCACAAAACCAGTGGTAAGTTGCATAGGCATCACTTGATTTTTCAGAATATTTTAACCAAATTCTTTCAAAAAGTGGTGGGGACAAAATTTGCCATTTCAAAAAGTGATGGGGACATGTCCCCAGCGTCCCCAGTGTAAATGACACCTATGTTATAGATTTTTTATATTTTTTCCTTGTTCATGATTATTGTGTACAGATGAATCTTGTGTTGACCTGCAGCATTGAGTAAGAGAGCACAGACACTTAAAACCACACACATCAATTAAAATGTGTGTATTTTTTAAAATACCTGTAGCTTATCTTTACCAACAAAGCTTGAACACATTTACCTGCTATTGTAATATTTTATCTCACGATTCGGTATCTGTAGGTATTTTTAGTTTTTATTTTACACTTTTAGTTCATGTTTTGTTTTTTCAAATGTTTTCCCAAAATGCCCTCATCTGAGACCCAAGCCCTTTGACAGTTATGTTGCATTAGGTTACAGGTATGATGTAAGACATCACAGCTTTTCGGAAACAACTGTTTGCTTTGGTATCGCCCCATCGTCCCTCACTAGATATAACAGAATGAGCGAGTTTCTTGACCAAAACATTTCAGCAGCTCAGAGAGTAAAAACATGCTCACGGTTCTCTTGCTATGGGCCTGTACTGCAGAACACGGACTAAACCCCCACACTGCCACATTCACGTACACGGCGATGAGGATATTTCTGTTTCTGTTGGCATAGCAACAGAAAGCAATCATTTCCCTCACTTAAAATCTTGCGGCATCCTTTCTTCTCCTTTGCCCTCTTAATAAGAAAAATCATTTAAAAAAGTCTCTCTCACTGGACTCTTCTGCAGTTTCCGAAAAATCGACTAAGATGAAGAAGGAAAAATTAGCGGTAGGGGACGGAGATGCGGGCAGCGCAAAGTCACAAAATTAAATATTTGGTGCATATGTGGCAAGTTTTTAGACTTATTATCGAACTCTAAGTGGTCGCAAAAATATACTGTCTATGAGATTGAGTGATTGCGTGAGAGTGTGCTATTGCTCCCGATGTTACCCACAGGACATAACAGGTGATAAATGAAGTTACACCCCCTCACAGAGAGATAAAGCAACAAAGAGAAAGAGTAAAAAGAGGATTGTGTGTGTGAGAGAGAGAGAGAATATTAAAGTGATACACAGAAAGAGTTTGACAGACAGAGAGCAGAGCAAGCCCTGCAGCTGAATTCGGCACCACTCTCATAAAAACAAAGTCTACAGTGGGTCTGTGACACAACAGATACATATTTAATAGCTTTATAAATGATCTGTACTCTATGAGCACAGTCAGCATTGACAGTATAACATACACAACAATCAAGGCTTATTTTGCTCTCATCTTTCCCTCCCATCTCTAAACTGATGAACCCGATCTTGCGACAACCCGAAACTTTTTTAAGATGAATTCACAGCTATTTCGCCAAATAGTTATGAAAAGTCATGATACTGAGCTGGACTTATCTCTCTTTCTCTGCGTTTCTGTTTGTACTTCCTCTAACTTTCTCTTAAAACCACACAGGATACCCCCCTAAAATACACACAAAACTCCACCTCCAGCCCTGAGTAGCCCCTTGCTTCACCATCTCTCACTCCTCCTCACCCGCATAAACTGAAACTTGGCACATTCATGGAGCAGCTGCATCAGTGAGGCCCTTTGCCACTCTACAACATCCCACTCTGCACTGGGGTTGCAACCCACACCATGGCACCCTGTAGCACTGGCACCAAGGGTGCGGTGAAGGGAAAGAGAGTAAAGACACTGTATACATGGGAGGGTAAAAGGCAAAGAAAGATGGATAGGAAAATGATCAGAAGGGCTGGCAAGGAGCACCCTGGATGAAGTCAATTTATTTGTGTTTACTACTGATAATAAAGAAAGAGATGGATAAAAAGGAGGGGAGAGAGTGAGAGATAAGAGAGGCAGCCTCATACACTATCTCTTACCCAAAAATAGTTCACATACACATACAAAGAAGCAGGAAATAAAAGTAAAACCAGGAAATAAATGTAAAGAAAAATATGCATAAAAAAAGCACACATCTACAGTTTGAGGTCTAATAAAATAAACAATTCCAAACCAAATGTATCAATAAATGCCTGTGTTGTAAAATGTTCACATGATTCACAGTTGATTTACAATTTGCGACATGTACACTGTGTAACCAAATAGATGATATGCCACACTTTGTCTGTATCTTATTACTGTAAAAGGGTCCCTCGTTGCCTCAGTTCCTCTTATTATTTGGCTCTGTTCTGTTTGTTCTGTCTTTGTTTGTTGTCTAATTTGCGTATATAGAGAAGGTTGTGGAGGATCCCCTACTGTTTAATCCTTAATGAGATAATAACGCTGATGTGAACATCTTTCTCTCCGTGTATGTGTGTTTGTGTGTGTGGTTACACTTCCTTGTTTTTGGACACTTTGTGTCATGCTGATTGGTGAGGGGCACAGCAAGGTTGGTATAAGAGGAAGTGACATCACATCAGCTAAGTTTACATGCATTGCCCTTTGTATCAACGCTATCATGTTTCATAATTCAGAACATGCAAATTATTTAGTTTGTGTAGAGTAAAATATTAAGAAATATGTTTATATTTATCATCACATTAACATTAAAAGCCTATTTTCCTAAGAACACAAAAATAAATTTTGATTAAGCAGCAAAAATAGGACAACTCACCAAACTAAAATTAAATGGGTTCTGAACTATGTGGTTGAAACCAACATGCAAGCCACCGCTAAAAAGCACATTTATAACTGGACTCAAAACGTATATAGCACATGTGACAACTTCCTCGTGTGACAACTAGCTTTGCTCTCCATATATACGGCTATAGATCATATAAACTCTTTCACATGATGAAACTGATCATCTGTGTGACTGACAGATCGCTTGGGAGATGTAGTGTGTGTCACAAAGTGACAGAAGGCCTTAAGAGGCTCCATAGAGGCTCCAGATGACTGGTCAACAGTATAACAAACGTTGACATTAGGGAACTGATAAATTATGATTGTAAATGCCAGTGTGTACAGATTTCAGATCCGCCACAGTTTACATTTCTGTAGAGAAAGAGGGAGACTGGTGGGTGGAGTGTGTGTGCATGGGGGGAAAAGTTCTCAAATAGGAATTCTTAAATGTAATCATGAACTTTACATTCATATCAGACTTGCACATTTATTCCATTACGAGAGCAATTTATGAATAAGGAACATGTAATTGCCACAGGCTCAATGATCGTCCTTTGGGTTGTTAATCCCACACGCCTGTGTTGAGGGTTAACTATGGCAAGAGTTATTCCTATGTTCAGAGTTCTGCCTCATTTCATCTTAATACAGTCTTATAAATTAAAAGCATACTGGGAGCTGCCTGTTAGGAGCTGTCAAACAGTTACATAGCAATTATCTGCTATAACAAAGATTAATTAATGCTAATTTAGCTTTGGTTATGTGAAATTAGGGTATTTTTGTTATATTTTTTTTCTATACATTTCACGCAGTGGGTCCTGCTGGCATGAGTGCTGAGGCTGTTTTCAAATAATAAAATGACACAGGGATTGAATACTTAACAGGTATGAACAGTCATTAAAAATGCTAATTAAAAACAATTTTATCACCATTGTTCTTAATATATGTGCTTATTTTTCTGAGACTGAGGTGTGCCAGTCTCTGAGGAGTCGGTCCCTCCTGGCTGACAAACAAAGGTCTGTTGGTGGGACCTCTTGAGGGCAACACTCAAAATGGTGTCTGTTCTTGACACTAGTCTGAACAATGACAATATGCACCAGTGATAGGGTAGGACCTCCTAATTTTCAAGAAAATAGCCCATATATCTCAGCTATTACTGTACAATGAATATGATCACATTTTAATGATTTAATTAAACATCTCTATTTGCTCTAACGTCCATTTGTTTCATGGATCTGAAAGAACAGCTATTTACGGTACTTTTAGCCGGCTATACCCACAAGACTGGATATTTAATTTTTCCTCCAGAGCTTTGTGACCCATCCTTTTCATGCATATGGAAATAGTACACGTCTATTCTTTTTGTGCAAGACTGTGCATATTTTGTGCATCAAAGTACTTCCTAATGAAATACGACACTGGTTTTGCTCTGGTTGTCTTTCTAATGATGAATCCTGTCACAGTCCTGGGATGTGTGAAAAAAACGCACGCATTCTGGAGCAGAACAGGTAGGTTACCAGAGCAACGGGTGCCAACCGTCCGCTCCGCCCTCATCCGGTAAAGAACAATGCACAACCGCGTGTCCTCTCCAGAATAAAATAACCGAATAAAACTTATAAGGTTTGTATTTATTGTTCAACGTATGTCATGCCTCTAAAAGATACAAAGATCACCAAGCGCGAAAGGATGTCAGTGCCTGATATGCCCACAGGAGGAGGATGGTGCGCGAGACCCTCAAGTGGTCCAAAAGCGAAGTCTCTCAAATACCCATTGCACAACGGTGCGTCCATCTTTCGACACGTTCCCAAAACCTTTACATCATTTTGACAGTGTTTTAACCTCTATTACATCGTCAGCCCCTCGGGCAAACTACCTTTTGCGCACGCCCCCTCTACACCCCGGTATTCCCAATAATTGGGTACACCAGCTCTCCATGCGCGCGCTCCCTCATGTCATTGTCCAGTGTTCGTCACGATACAAACAAAAGTAAAACAAAAATACGATGTGAACCACGTTGTCTCAATCAATATTATTGTTACATGCTGGGATGGAAACAGGTCACGTTGTGATTTTCAGTGCCATCCCGTCAGCAGGACAACGTCATGGTTTTTCGTCAGGCGGCGCGTCTCGGGCGAGATACCATTACTACACCGCCGTTATTGCTGCGAGGGACCGGCGTTGCTATGGCAGCCAGCTCTCAGAGTAAGACTGTTCTGCCCGGTTGGGTTGAGGGATGCTCGGTCAACCCTCTGTGACAGAGAGGTGTAAGATTGAAAAGTTGCGCACAGCAATGTGGGTTGCGCGTATCCTTTGAATTGAATCAAACGTGTGAATGATAAATGTTACAATATTGGGAAAACCGTACTGGAAATTTAAGTCTCACAATCACAGACATACACTTAACTTAAGTGCATACACACAAACCACACACGAATGTAAGGTAACAAAACACTTTACCGTAGACTTGACAGGAACGTACAGGACGGGCTTCCCCGATGGCTCTTTCTTGTTGTGCTCGCCCAAGATGTTGCTGCCGACCTGAAACCCTTTGGACTTCACCCAGAATTTGAATTTGGCGTTGATGTGGCTGTTGTCGACGTAGACACCATCGGACTCTTCGTTCTGTAGCAGGGTCTGCATGATTTTGTTGTATTTTCGTCGGGTAACGGTCTTTGTTTTACCCGAGTCCCCGTAAGTCCGGAGACACCAGTCCTGAAATTCGCTGAACATCTCTGCCTCCAGCACGACGGGACTTCGGCTCCTTTTCGTTAAATCTGTGCATGGTTTCTTAGTTGCCATTCCTTCCTCTTTGTGAGCCGTGCCCCTCTTCGAAACGACAGAATGCAACTACAAAGCCTCTAACTGAAAATGATAGTAGAGTCCCCCTCCTCTCCCTGTCCCGCTACGAGTACGATAGCTTTTACACCGGTGCTGGATGTCTGCCTCCGCTAAACAAGCCGGAAAAAGTCGTATGTGTGCCTGTTTTGGGCAGCCGCACACCTGTTTGCAGAAACGCCTCGCCTACTGTCCCAAACCGCAACGGCAAATGTCACTTGCACACATCATCCGCTGAGGAACTGAGAGAGGGGGCCGTCCTACCAAGCGGGTATCTCCCACCTGCGCGTAAACGGCTCGAGGAGCAGTGCAAGTGGGAAAAACCCCGATGGCCGATTTCGTAAATAAAATAACGAAGTAAGGATGTGGGTCCAGTAGAGGGTAAAAAGCTCTGCGTAGTAGACTTAAACGACCCACTTTAAAACGGCCGGCCCGAGACGACGTATAAATGCGGGATTGTGGCACGACCCAGTTGATAGCGCGACGTTTGCCCAAAATTATTCGGATTATTTATTTATTCTGATGTTTGTCAAAATAATCCCCTCAGAGTACAACAGATTGCCTTCACGAGCTTCAGTCACGCGCTAGGACAGTCCCAGCCTTTCCACCTGTTTGAATCGGATCTGCGCGTGCAGCGCTGACAAGAGCAGCGCGCGGCCACGCTATAAAGACCGTCCCAAATTGAAAATTTTGCTTTAAAATTCTCAGCATTTAGTAGCTAGTGGTAGCTTTGTATCGAAAACATATGACGTGGCTTAAAACATTTAAAACTATTTAGAATAAAGTGGCATTTCTTTCTTTTTCAGGAAATGCTGTGCAGTGCGTGGACGGACAACGGGCTAGCAGCTGCTGTCGCAATACAATTATATTAAAACAATTTTACAAACACAAATAAGAGTAATCGGCGATATTTCTTTTAATCTAAGTTTGTTAAACATTTTGTGCATCGAAAAAAAATCTATCCAAGTTTGTAAAAACATACCTGCAATGAAAAAAAAACCCGCACTATTTTTTTAATAAAATAAATAAATAATGCTTATTAAATAATAATAATAATAATAATAACAATCCACAATCGTCTTTTTTGCATTAATACAAAAATGCACCAAAACTAATGAACTTTTAAAAGAACTGAAAAGGTTAAAAGGAACTGAACAGTGTCATGTTTTGTGATATTTTAATATAATGACAAATATTGCAGTTTTTGTCTTTCTAACAAATTTACCAGCATCAAAAATATTTTTATATAAAACCTTGCAGACTCTTACTGTTGTTGCTAATGCTTCAAGATGTTTAGTCTTATTCACGTTATGTTATTATATGGCCTGCTAGTTTCTAACACATTCTGTAACAGGGTATGTGCTCAAATTGGTTATATTGTGTGTGTGTCCATATACAGTGTGACTGCTGGTATGTGAGCATGATCTCTTCTTTTGTCAGTTGTGCGAGTGCTCCGGGGCTGTGTCGAGGACCATGCTGGGACTGCTGGTGATGTCGGCTGCTGTTGCTATGACAGCAGCTCAGCTCCAGCAGCTGAAGAAGCAGAACAGGCCGCCTGTATCTGCCCCATCCAGACTGCATTGCCTCACTTCACTCTTACAGCTCCAGAATCTTCTCTCAGTCCTGGAACCTGTTCACAGCTGTAAAATGTTTTTCTGCATCTGGAATTTTTCCATGAGCTCTAGAATTCTTTTTTCGTATTTCTCCTACATGTATGGTTGAAGCTGACCGGAATGTGTGCCTTTGATATTCTCCCAGTCTTAAAGTGGCATTTCCGTTTGTTTAAATGTCATGTTAATTTCCCCCAGCAGCATACTGGATTGATTTGTAAGTGGCAATAAACTGTTTGACGGACAGCACAAAGCTCACCTCTTGATTGGCAGCAGGCTGCATATCTTTCCCAGATGCCCCCCGCCCCTTAGTTAGCAAAGATATTAAGAAAGCAATTAACATCTCAATGCAAGGATAAATTTAGATTAAATTTATTTTGGGGGAAGATGTGTTTGAATCAGTTCTTTAATTTAGTAACCTCAATGACAGTGATTTTATCATTTTCTGTTTTCCACAAAAGATAAAGTTTGCATTTGCAATCAGGGTTTAAGAAATAGTTCACCTAAAAATGAAAATTCTGTCACCATTTACTCACCCTCATGTAATAGTAACTGCACCGTTGATGGTACCCATTTACTTCGATAGTATGTTTTTGTTTACTATGGAAGTACTGTCTTGTGCTTACCGTCATTTATCAAAATATCTTCCTTTTTGTTCAACAGAATAAAGAAACTTCAACAGGTTTAGAACAATATAAGTGTGAGTAACAACAGAATTTTCATTCTGAGGTGAATTATGCCTTTAAACTGTTTTCTGTAATTCATTATGAGTGTTTCTTTCATTTATCATTTTTATGGTTTGACAGTAAAGAGAAATTGTGCAGAGGTGTTTGAGAGTGATTTTTATTGGTTTTGAAGTCAGAAGCAAGAGCCTACTGTATGTAAGGTGATAAACAATTTTAAAATAGCAGTGTGTGAGCACATATTAAAGTAATTACTTGAGCTTTCAAACACTTTCCTTGATTTACCATTAAAAAAGAATTTAATGTTAGCTAATTGAGAACAATAACAAGCTAATTATGAAATGGAAAGTAATTTAGTATGAAAATGACCCTTAACGTATGGGTGTTTTGCTAAAAATAGTCCAACTAAAAATAGAATAGAACTTCTGCAATGTATGTAATCTTGCATATAATAACAATTACCTGGTAGGGGTGGTATGTCACATAAATATATTTGTAGAAAAATTACACATCCACGGAAGAAGAATATATATGACTATATTGTGTGTTTTCTTTAATAAATTACTTTATGTGACCCTGTTTGTGAAATCTAGGCTACAGTCTCCATTAATCTAATTATGAGTTTAGGAACACCAAAGTATGAATTAAAACGCTGATTTCAAATTTTCTCATTATATATAAAGATATCAAGGATATATTCACAGAATGTTATTTATGTTATGCAGGATAAAAAACAGAAAATCTCAACAAACAAAAAAAATTCTTAGGCTATACTTATGTACCTCTGTAAATCTACTCTGGAGCATACCTCTGGAGGTACACGTTTAAAAAAAATTATGTGCACCCAATAGGATTGCATTTCTCTTAGTTTCATCATTTTGACTTTACTCTGTACAGAGACGTCTGATTGTCAGGTCCGGATGGTGATTGGTCTGTTTCGGGCCTAAGCATTATTTGTAAGTTAGCAGATCAGCTCTCAAGAACTAATCGCTAGCAGGCTGGACGTCTCTAAGCAGAGCTTACCCCAACATTTCTACATCATGCCCTCTGGGTATGATTAAACACACCGCCACTGAAAAGAAGTGCTCCTATTTTGTCTTTGTACATGTGTGTCTATGTGTTTACGGTCCTGTGAAACATTTTATGCTTCTTCACTCTGGCCACCAACGTGGTGCATCACCAGCATATGCCTACAGCGTGCCAGGCAGGGCCGGGTCTACAGGGGGGCTGGGGGGGCATTGCCCCCCCAGATTTTCCTTGTGCCCCCCCAAAAATGTCCAGCCAACCTTAAAATAACGGAGTCTCTTTACACAAAAAACACCTTCTTTAGGCAAGCGCTAGCGTTTACAGCTCCCGCCCACTAACGTCTGATTAGCTTATACAAACCTTGGAGGCTTTTCCAGCAGTATTTAAGTCACAGGAAAAGCACTACTGTTCTCTATGACGGTAACTAAAAAAAAACGCATCTTTAAAATATATATCAAAAACAATGCAATTTAGTATTACATAAACGTAATAACTCAACACATATTAAATTAAAACTTTTTTATAGTAAAACATGCCCAAAATAGCCCCTTATCCTTTCTTAGACTCACCTCATTATTTATTCATGCAAATACAACAGCCAATGGCAAGTCTCCAGCAGCATTTAATGTGTTTGTTTTAGACGTAGTTCTGTTTATTAAAATTAGAATATGCAGTTTGGTTGTGGCATACTATATAGTAGATATAAATGATATAAGATGGTTATACAGTAAATATACAGTATTGTAACAGCTGAGCATCGCGTGCAGTTTTAAATTCAAATTTTAGCGGTTTTGTCGTCGTCATTCATCAGCTCATTCAGCTCGCGTTTGAGAAAAACTTCACACGCAAAAATCTACAGACTTTTAAGTTCAGGAGGAGCTTTCACTCCGCAAGGTCATCGTAAGGTAAAACGTTGTATTTTATAATGTTGCGTTGTATTATAATATCTAATTTGCTGTGTTACAAACAAAGCAGTTTGACTTATCTTTGGTCTCGTCGCAAATCACACTTACAGTATTTTAGGGCTTGTGCTTTTGTCTGGTGCTGTTATAGGCAAACAGGATAACCTTTGACGAATTTGACATGATGCAACAATATATTATTTAAAGCTTTGTTGTGATATTTGAGGTTGCTGCAGCAGCAATGATAGGGTCAGGAATTAATGACAATACAGCTTATCACATTGAAAATACATTATTTTACATGAAGAAAATGTTTGAGAAGTGGAAATAAAGTTCCTAACAAGTGTTTATTTAGAATAAAGGCATATGTTGGGTAGGGTAGGTATAAGAATGGCTTTAATTTATCTATAAGTAAAATAATAGATTAAATGCAGTGTAAACATTAATAAAATATAGCTATATGTACAGCTTTATATTTATATCACCTGCTTGCCTGATTTCACTAACTGTGACTAAATGTGTCAAACTAGTGTAATCATTATAACATTATAAATCATTAATCTAATTGCATGTACTTTTAAAATGTGAACGTGCAAAATGACATATAAATGGCCTTTTATTATAAGACATGCAAAGTAATATTGGATTGAAACATCCATAATTTTAGTGTATGAATCATTTTAGTCGAGAAATGGCTGCCCACCCAAAAATCCTGACTGCCCCCCCAGTCCAGCAAGCCTAGTACCGGGCCTGGTGCCAGGTGTCTGTTACAGCAACAAAGAATGTATCTCACTCCCATTGAGAGCATGTGTGTGCAGAAGTGAATGGAGGAGAGGGGATTACTCTGCCAGTGCAGAGGAGGCTGGTGTTTTGTATTTGTGTGTGTACGTGTGCACTCTGCTGCTTATATTTGCCAGCTCAGGGTGGGTGTAACTAAAGCTGCGCATTAGCTTCGAACTTAGCTTAGGAAAAGACAGCGACTTTTCCTCTTTTAATCTTTCCCTCCCTTTTCTTGATTTTTCTCTTTTAAGAGCTCTACTCCTCTGTTATCCATTACCCCTCTCTGCCTCGCTCTCCCTTTGAGTTGCTCTCTTTGAAATTCGACAGCGCCTTTCTGGAGTAGGCCTATCCATCTCTGTGCGAAGGTAGAATTCAATTGCAAATATAACAGTGAATGTTCTTACTATATAGGCATGTTTGAGTGTTTTCTGAACGCATACACATATGCTCCCACACACTAGTGCAGTGTCTGTTACATTAGGTCTGTCTCATTTTAAGACCTTTTGACACTGTTGACCTTTGCCCCTTTGATTGGTGCCGGAACACCCCATGGCCTGAATTACATCAGGATCAGCTGGTGCCATGATGGGGTGGGGGGTGTAAATGCGTGTGTATTTGTGCAAGAAGGGGGTTTATCATTTCACATTGTTAATAAGCCTCTCGCTTCATAATTAACCCACCCCCTTCACACCCCAGCCCTTAATAATCTTTTTTTCCTCATCAAAGGAGGACAATGATGAACATTCAGCCATCGTCTCCACACTCTGTCATTTCGGACTGGAGGAGGGAAGGAAGCCACGAAAAGGCAATCTCTCCCCCTTTCAGGTTTCTTAGAGGGTCACATGACTCATCAGAGCCCTATGGTAGAAAGTCTTGCACTCAAACTGTAGTGATTAGTGTCAAGCTCATCCTCTGGGTCTTTTGTGGGATGTCTGACTTTGTATGTAAGTGTGTGTGTATGTGTGAATGCATTTGAGACTTTATAAGAAAAAGGCTTATGGACTTTCTCTGTTGTTTATCATATCTGACGCCTCATCTTAAATAATCTTTTACTTATCTAAAGGGACCTAAAAACTAAAAGAGGAGTGAATGAAGGGTAAAAACAGAGAGATTGAGACAGACTGTGTGGGAAGTGCTGAATCAGATGAAGCTCAAATGCTGACGAATAGTATTAATATTGCCATTTTGATGGCTGATGAGTTGACTGTGATCTATTCACTGCTGCCCCCTTAAGTTCACCCTTGGAACTGAACTCTTATCATTTAACCTGACACAATGAAGTCTTTTAAAGCTTTTGTTTCAAAGCTGTATAAAAATAGAGATGTGCAATCCGTTCATTCATATTTATTTTACACTACACTACAGAATAATGGAGATGACACATTATTTTCATGTATTAATATGTATTCTGCATGCAATCCATCAGAAAGTGGACTGTTTGTGTTTATATGTAGGTTTCTATTCTGAAGAGTACACTACAAAATATTCAGAATAATGTGACTTAAATCAGTGTTTTGCGATATGGGTTCTCGCAAACCCCCAACAGTAAAATTGCTGGATTTATTTCAATCCAGTGTTGGGTAAGAAATTAAATAAGCCCAAACATTTTTATATTTAATGTGTTAAAACAATCCACCATTTTAAATTACAACCCAGTGGGTTGGGTTTGTCCCTTTTTGACTCAACAATGGGTTGAAAATAACCCAGGATTTTTTTAGGGTGCACATTTCAGGTAATTTGAATAAACTGAATCGGGTATTTGGGTGAGTTCTCCACAACCAAGAATCAAACATTGGTCTTAATATTGCATTATTGTTTTTCTGTAGCAGCAATAAATGTGAATTTAATATTTGTCTTTCAATCTGTGTCTCTTTAACTCATACAGAAAATGCATGAATTCTTTAGAAGGCATTAAATTGGTTTTACAGGTGGTAGGTGGTCGATCTGTTTGTTGTACAGAGAAAACTGAAGAAGTGCAATGACACGAACACACACAGACCTCATGGGATATCAGCGTAGGGTGGGCCAGGACCTGGGCAGTCAGGCTGGGGGGCAGTGGGAAATGTCAGGACAGGACAGCCAAGAGGCTGTTGGGAAACGACAGAATGGGCATAGTCACCATGGCAACGCAATTGGCCCAAGCAGTTCGAGGCAACCGGTAACCAAGTAACAGGAAATGAGCAGTGAAAAGGGGGAGAAGCAGAGATGGAAGATGGAGAAGGAGGACGATCTCAGCTAATGGGACAGGCTTGAACTCTTTTATTACATAAAAACACACCTGTGTGCATTTCTAATCCACTATAGCCTCAAGATGCATGTTTATGTGTGAGGGCAGGCCTACCGTATGTGAAGATTGGCTGATTGACAGAATCTCTGGGTTGTCGTCAAAAACATACAAACAAAAAATATAATCACGCTAATTAGAGTATCACCCAAACATTTTATGTTTCCTGCTTTGACTTATGTTGTTTTTTTATTAGGCTTTTTATTTTTCTGCAATACTTTTTTTAAAGCAACAAGTTAAAAAGAGTTATTTAAGGATCAACCTTGTCGTCTTGACGACATACTCATATTAGTTTAGTGACAAATATAGATCTAAAGATCCACTCTGTTTGGGAATATATGAATTTATATATTAAGCACACACTGCTGTTAATTAAAATAGACTTTAATTAAGTATACACAATATGCATTTAATTACACAAAAGAGTGATTTCTTATGCAAACAAAAAGTGAACATGCTTGGGTCACTGAAACAAATCATAAATGGATGAGACCTAAATGTGAACAAACTGTGACATATGCTTACTTCCCCATGAACAACAACAAATCTGGCATTCTTTGGTGTAAAAGCAAAATCTTGGTCTCTTTTTAAAGAAAACACTTTATTGTTCTGCAGCGATGTGTTTGAAGTTGTGAATATTACATACAAAATTTAGACCAGTTTAAATGTATTTTAAATAATAAAAATAATGCAATAAAGTGTGTATTTTTATTTAAAAATCATAAAAATAAAAATGTTTTACTCCCAAAACACAACAACAATAAAGACAGAAGTCTCACCTAGATCTGAACCAAATTGTAAGATAAAATCACAAAAAATGTGGTTTCCGTCACACTTTTAGTGGTTTTACCAACAAAGGCCACTAGGTGTCAACAGTTAGCTGCATTATCTTGTCATAAGTTAATAAATTACTGTCTCTGCAGTGTTTTTAAAGCAAAAAGGTTTTGAAATATGAAAACTACATTCTTAGAGCTTTCCAATGATTTATAGGTTGTCAAGATTCTTGAAGATTCATAGATTAATTTGAAGAATATTAGAATTATGAATATATAAAAATTCATATGTACTCATATGGGATGAGTGACAATTAACAAAATGACAGTCACTATACAATTTCTATCATCAAATGGCCATGAAATATGAAAACTACAATCCTAGAGCTTTCCAACAAAGTATGGTTTGTCAAAGTTACTGTTAATCAACATGTTGAAACAAACCAGCAGTTGGGTTAAAACAACCCATTATTTGGGTCGTTTTAACCCAGAAAAGTGTTCTGTCCTATAGTTACCCAGCCCTGGGTTAAAAACAACCCAATATTTTTTAGAGTGTTGGGCCCACCTGTTGGCAAGTGACATTTTAGAAAATAACTCTTACTACGTAATTTTTTTTTAAATCCTGTTGAAATATAAATACTACATTCATAGAGCTTTCCAAGATAGTTTGTCAAGATTGGTGTAGGTTTAGAAATTATTCTTTTACATATCTAATACCAAACGTCCCACCTGTGGGACAGTGACAGTTAAAGGTTAAAGACTCTTTTGTGCATTCTTAAAAGGTACTTATAGTGTTCTTTGCAGCAATGCTAAAAAAAATGTGGTTCCCCAAAGAGCCTTTCATTCAAATGTTATTAAAAGAAACATTTCGTTCTTACCTTTCTTTAGTCGCATGCGCACTGCCGCGGTTACGCATCTGGCCTGAAGCTAAATTCCGGTCAGTGCTTGTTTACTGGTCTGGCTAGCAACTAAAATGAACTCTGGAACAAACACCTAGTGTAAAAATAAAAATGAAACCTAACAGTTGGTTTATACCTTTCTGACCAAATGCTGGGTTAAAAATTACCTGGCCTTTTTAGAGTGTAATAAGCATGGAGTTAAAACAACTTAGTTTTGCAAGGCTTTGCAACTTAATATAAGTTAAAGTAACAAAAAAATATGTTGATTTGACAAAAATGCTGCATTTTTTTTACAGTGAAGGTTCTGGATTTTAAAGAACCCGAAAAATAACCCTTTAGAAACCTTGATTCAATTTAGGAGTGTGGCACTAAAATGATTGACAAGACATTGAAATGTTTTTTTTACAAAAAACACTAAAAACCTTTCGTAAAATCCCACCTCATGTGAATCTTATCTTAGTGTATGCAAATTTAACTTAGGTTGAGGCCCATGAGACATGACTGAACAAATGACAAACTTTTATAATCTCACTGTCTATCTCTTTTTCAGAGTGAATCTATAATCATCACAATTGTGCCCTTGACCAGGACACTTCACCTGTGCTTCCTAGAGATTGAACCTGCGAGGGCATTGCTAGAATAAAGATGATAGAGTTTCTTGAGTAGCACACAAGTTTAAAGTATTTTTTTTAATTTTACTATAGCAAGAATTGAATTTCTCAGGCCCACTCAGGCCTGTGTTAAACGGACTTTACATGCACATGTATAAGTCTCTGTGCATGCCTGCTTATTAAAATAAAGCTTAATGTAGAGCACAGGGGTTGCCATGGCAACTCAGGGTCAGTGCCTTTGAGATGTGTGTATATGTGCATGTGGTGGTGCAAAAGGGTTCAGTGACTCGTGCACAATAGAGACCAAGCAAAGAAACCATCATAAATTACTCCTGAAAATGTAAGCAGTTTATCTGGGTTCGAAATTTACATGTTACAATATGAATGTCTGAAAGAGGATCTTCTCATAATAATTGTTATGAACACACATGTCCACTAGAGGTCGTGCTTAACAAGGAAGTCTGTGCACTTGCTCCACATTTTAAAGCAGCTGTTTTGTGACAGGAAGTAACTGTGCTGACCTTTCTGCCACATGGTGTTAGAGATATAACACTAAAATAAATATATAGAATAATAAATAGGTTAATAAACAGAAACAAAGATAACACTTGTTTACTTTGTGTGTCTGGTTTGAGTGCATAGTTTCTAAAGAGCCTTTAATATACTTTGAGTTACGGCAAACAATACTCACAACATGTGGTTGCCCTGTAGAAGAATAATACAATGACTCTACACAAAGCCTTGGTGAGTGAATGACCCTCTTTGCCATAAACCCACACAATATCAATGTGACACTGCCTGTGAAAACCCAGTTAAAGTCATCTTACACATCGTAATATTCTGTGAAAATATAACCTTGATTTTTTTTTTAAATAGAAGGTCATGTTATACATTGAAATCAATGAGATCAGAAAATCAGATTATGAGACTTTAACATGGATTTCACAGGCAGGGTAACATATGACACAGCTGTACTTTTGCATACTCAAAAACACATTAGCAAATATTAACTAATTAAAAGGAATATGCACCTGTGTACGAAAAAATTGTTCTTGTGACAAATTCATTGTTGATGTATATGCCAAATATGCTTTATGTACTATTACATGTATGCACAAACACACACAATAGTTAATTGTGCGATTTCATAATAATAAATGCAGAAACACAGAGGGGTTTTGAGTGTTGTGTCACCTTAAATAATAGTTTTCAGAGCAGTTAACATCACGACAACTAGCTTCACTGACCCTATATCAAATGCTTTGCAGTTCCTTCCTCATCCACGTCAGTCAAACCCAGAATCAATCAAGCTGATTGGCTGGAAAAGTTTCACAGCGAGGAGACACAAACACATGCTGGACTCCATTTGATTGGTTGTGACAAGTGTATGGTAACACCCTGCTGTGGCTGTAAGGGCGCACTCACATTATCCAAACCAAACCGCGTTCTCTTGTCCTGGCAGATTGTGATGAGTTTGATCACACCTGTCAGGGCATGACCTCTAAGTATTGTTTGCTCTCTTTTCCATGTCTGTCTTCAATCTCTTACCTCTTTTATTCCTTTCCTTTGTCCTCTTCAGTTTATTTTCAGTTTTTCAGTCTTTTTTCTAGAACACACCTCCTTTATATTTTAAGGGCATTACTAACTACATGAACTTACCTCCACAAAGTGACAGTTTATCAATATAAAAACACCACAGCACTATTTCAATTTCCAAGTGCCTGTCTAGCAAATATTTGCGAAACTAGACTAACCTGATTAGCCACACACTATCTATCGCATAGGATACACTTTCTGTTTCACTACCTCACCAATAATTCATAGCTCTAGTCATTTCTGCTTTAATGGATTTAAAGTCTGACTAACCGGTTATGTGTTATATTTTGATGCAAGCAACAGTACTGTAGCGGTTACACAAGCAAACCGTAAACTCTGCTGAAACAGGTAAGAATCAAATCTCTCTTTCTCTCTCTCTCTCTCTCTCTCTCTCTATCTCTCAGGCAGTTGGACTTTGATAAGTAACACATAGCATACCTTAACCCCTTGACCCTGCTTTAGACTAGACCAGCCATGGCTCTGCATTGAGTGACGTAGGATTTACCATCTCAATAGTGAGGTCAGGGTGGTCACTCATATGGCGGTGGGGTTCTTTTGTTGCCGTAGGTGAGCGTGTGATGCTTCTGTTAGGAATCACTTTTCAATCAATTCTTACAATAAATCAATTTCTAAGTTTTGCCATTAATAATATCCAATACTATTTTAAAAAGCAATTTGTTGTTTAGTGTTTTACAATGTAATTCTTTGAAAAGTTTCATTGTGCATGACCATTTTAAAATAATTTCATTGTAGAATATCTTAAGACAGTGCTTCCTAACCACTTTGCCACGGTACACTAGTGTGCCGTGACCACTTGTTTGGTGTGCCATGGAAAAATAACACGGCCACAGTGTTTAAAAAAGTACTTAAATCTAGCTACCAGGTTGCTGAGTTGGTCACAGCTGCGTGTGTCACTGTCATCAATTCCAGCCAGGATATCATTTGTGTTCATCAAAACAAGATCACGTTTCACATTAAATGTAAATACTACGTTTAATACAGTATAAAATTCCAGTTCAAGTAATTTATGTATTGCAATACAGGTCTGTAAATGCTTATTGTGACAGTTGTGTGCCGTATGAAAAAGGTTGGTAAACACTGTCTTAAGATGTCTTATTAATGACATATCAAACTTTATTGTTGACAACAACATAATTGAGATGCATGCAGATCATCTGACAATACAAATTAAAAGCCCCCTTATACATTTGCGAATAAATTAATTGCGAAGTTATTTCATTAATTTTATTAGTTACTAAAATGTAATTAACTTTTGCATTTTTTATTCTTTTATTCTCTTTTGCATGTACAGTGATTAAAGGAAAATGCCACCGGTTTTTTATATTTGACTATGTTCTTACCTCAACTTAGATCTTTTTTCAATGCGCGCATTTTTAATCTTTGTACAGCGCTTCATGAATGTGTTAGCATTTAGCCTAGCCTCATTCATTCCTATGGCTCCAAACACAAGTTTTATTTTGTGCCCCCATACTTACTCGTGTAACTACTCATGTAACAGTCAGATAGGTATGTATTAATTTGTCAAAGTAAATGTTAGAACATAGTAAAATATTGAAAAACTGTGTTGTTTTCCTCTAAACAAAACTAAAGGTCTCTGATTGTAAATGCATAGAAAGATGCCATAACAAAAAATGCAAAAGAATCCAGAGAATCTTAATTAAAATCTTGATGATGATAAAATTGTGGACTGCAGACCATTAATTGTCATCAAGATTTTAATTAAATTTTACATTGCAGAACATTTTTGTCATTCACAAATCCCATTTAACACAGAACGACTATAAGTAATCACAAGAGAAAAGGTATATATATCAAACTTCAGTAGAATGTTCACTTCTCCGGCATGCCAAACAAGACATTGTGATTTATGCATTAGAAAGATTTATGTCTGTTTAATGTAGTTTGCTGTTAAACCGTTATTTTCAGTTTCAAACAGCAAGCAGCTGGGGGATGGGGTCAGGAAGCAAGATAAAGACCTCTGTTTTTTCAGAATGGAAAGCCTGATAGGAATCGCTAACTATCTGCTTAACTTCGCTCACCTGTTTCACTGGACAAATTAAACATGAGTTAACATGAAAACATGACCACACTGACTTAGTTTTTTCTCTCCTTTGTGATCACCCCCTTGTGACTACTATTGGTCCTGCTTTTATTTTCTTTCTCTGCATTTCTTTTGTTGTTTCTCCGTGAGGGTCAGTTGGAGATGAGGGCTTGTCTCATCTCCATTGCTAAGGCTATTCAAGTGAGTGAGAGAATGGGAGCGCTATCATTATTCAAAGAAGTTACCTCTTAAACGTAGGCATTTCCTAAGACCTCTTAAACTCTGTGGACCTCCTCTCACTGCAATCACAATCTGAAGCTATTTCCTTTTCAAAACGAAAGCCTTTGTGTAGTCACCAAGATCACACTCCAGTGACTTTTTAATTTTACTGAGAGTCCAGTTTTGTTGTTGGTGAAATCTATACTGTATTGTTGGTCCATTTTTATTGGTCCAATGCTTATTTTTTTAATATAGAAACCTTATTTTTTCAATATAGAAACCTGACCTTATGTTTACATGGGTGTAGGTTCACCTGTCCTGTTTGTCCACTTTCCTTATTTGTATAAACAAATCATGGACTGCAATGATGATTTTAAAAGTTAGTCTCCAATTAGAAAAGAAAGAGTTTTCAAGTAAAAGCAGAAGTGTTAAAACAGATAACTCTTGAATTCAGTTTAATCATATTTTAAGCATCTATAATAAAGACAAAATAAAAAAAAATTTTTTTATTTTTTGAAAATACTGTTTGCTGGACTTTCACTTTTATTTACCACCAAATTCCCTTTAGGGAAAGTCATGCCAGTCGGCGGCCATGTTTTCAATGTTTGATCTTGTTCTATCTATTATCTTGTTATCGCTCGTGTATCTTCTTGGTAGCCTACCTAAAATATGGAGTGAATTATGCTATTATTATTAACAATAGTGTAAAACACTTCATATTTAGTTGGCTTTAAGTCGCCTTTTCACTTGTTAGCGAGTTTTGGATAAAATTCTTGCATAAAAATGAAGTGAAAGTGACAAGCTTGTCGAGTATGCATTGCATACTTGACAAGCTTGTCACTTTCACTTCATTTTCACCATGGTTGATAAAATCTGGATGATGCTTCACTGAAAATGCCAACTACATAGATTTGTGCGAAAAAAAATTCTATAGAATTGACAGTATTACTGACAGCTGGTTGCCAGTAACTTGCTGTAAATTTAAATGTATGTTATTTACTGGCAACAGTTTGTTCAAAGTTAAATGAACACTAAACGTTAAAGTCACCATGAAACGGAAGTGGCTATTGCCTTTTTTTCCCGTGGTGACGTATATCAGAATGAAACGGCTTCTGAAGTGAAATAAAGGCAGGGCTGGATTTGAATTTGTCCATCGAGATCTGATTGGTTCGTTTGAAGTTGGGTCGTGTTGCTAATAGACCTTTCTCACAACTTCCGTATTTATGACCGGAAATACGCAATCGTCGCGGAAATCTACTTCCTCCGCCGTCAAGGCAATGTAAAAAGCCGTATCTGTTCCATTAATTCCCTGTTGATGGTGAAGTTAGACAGAAGTGGATTCAGGCTATCCGGCGAGATTAAGGACCTAACTTCACCATAAGAAAGGGGAGCACTTATGTATGCAGCAGACAGTTCACTAAAGACGACTACATTTTAGGGCTCACTGGTCGCCGCTTGCAATCAAATGCTGTCTCTACCAATTTTTCTTGGAACTAGTTCACCCCGACACACAAACTTACGATCACAGACATTAGCAGACAAAAATGTTAACTGATTATGATAGCATCCGGCTAACGTTATTGTTGCTACACACAAGACGTTCACTTGGACAACCATAGGCAGTAATTGAAGGTAATTGGTACCATAATGCTTCATTCAAAGCAGACTATAATGTTTTAGTAAGGTAGTCTATATCATCTACTATACATACATTATGTGTAAGTGAACACGCTTATGTGTCGTTTTAGTTAACAGTTCAGTAACAGTTAGACTCGCTCTCTACTTACCTAAAAATTTATGGACAAATTCTTCATGGAAAAAGTTTTCCTCCATAAGTCGTGTCAAATCAGCTAATCTAATATTTGGCAAATCCGTTAACGAAGTTGTGTAGACTCTTTGATCCATTTTAAACTTGCCCGGGTTTATGTTTTTCTAGTGTGTTGATGCTTGACAGGAACTCCGCTTTCACGACGATTATGTATTTCCGGTTACTGTGAGAAAGGTCTATTGCTAATCGCTGTGATCTTTTCCCGGACTCCGCCCACCTGGCATACCATGTGACCAAAAGAGAGAGAGGTCGTTTTGAGGAGGGGACGAGATATGAGTTTTTGATTAAAGATTATGAGGGCACATGAATTTAAAAAAAATAATGAAGCACATATATAAGTCATTTGTAAAAAATACCACAATATTCCAAAACAAATTACAGTTTTTAATTTCAGTTTCATTGCGACTTTAAATGTCTTTACAGAAAAAAACTATAAAATAAGTAATAAGCCCGACTCTCTAACCACTAGGCTACAACTGCCCCTACTTAAATTGACTTCCTTTTTACAATTGTGACAGCCAAAAAAAAAAAATTTTGCAAGCTCTATTTGGAGAAGTGTTGCATGTTATTCATGTTTGTCAAACTACTAGCAAACACTACTAGCATACATTATAAAATCTGTGCCAAATTTTGCATTTGACGTCATCCTGTTGTCTGCCAACTTTGCAACAGCGAGCAACAAAATTTGATATTTGCTAAGCCTGACTGACAATTTACAAAAATATTCGGAAATACTTTTAAAAGGAAAAATATATCTTTGCCTTCTGTTATTTTGTTAGTTTATTCTGAAGTAGTAACTGTTTAGGATAAATGTCGACAAAACCATCCTCACATGGTACATTTTGACTTTATCTATAGAGTGACTTTCTGATTGGCCAGCCGCGACATTCCAATATTTGTTATTCTCAGATAACAACTGCCTTAAACAGCTAACACACAGGCTCATCTTGGTACTGCGAATCATATTGACATGTGCACTTTATACTTGCACAAATGAAACAAAAATATGCATAATTAACATTAGATTCAGAAATTATAACATCAAGTGTCTAGTCTGAACTTCGTGTACTGGCTTAAGCCGCTAGGAAATGGTACATTGCAGAAGGTCTGTATTTCTTTTAGATTACCAACTAAATTATTTAAAATATATTTATTCGTGTCCAGTAATTTACTCATTTTGCAAGCAGTCGTGTAATGGGCGGGATAGTGTACAGGTAGTCGGTTATTGCGACCCCCCCCCCAAACTTAAACCTTACGCTGTGCGTTAGGAAACTAGGTATATTAAAATTAACAAATGTCGCGTCCGCTCTAATGTTAAAAATAAGGTGGATAGAGTGGAAATATGTTTTGCGCGATCTGCATTGACGTCAAAATCGAGTTGCATTTTGAAAATTTAAGCTGCCTGAAACGAGCGCTGCGTCCAAAACCGCCTACTACCACTATAAACGTTAGTAGGCGAAAAGCACAATGGAGGGCTTTGGAGTCTGTCAGCAGATGGTTTCCTCGCCCACTTAACAAGGTGGAACGGGTTTCTAAAATGGCGACGGCGGTTTCTCATAAGAGGAAGTTAAGTGTCTAACGTGAAAGAAACGCTGTTCAGTTGGTTTAACTCTCGGCGCGTCTCCCGCCATTTTAGCGTCACGCGGTTGTGTCCTGTGAAATTTCAGAACGTGAGAAGAATTTTGGCGATACAAGATAAACACGTTTTTGTGCGCTATGTGAGCTTTAGACAATGAAGAAATAGCCACCCGTAATTGTGTTCACCTATGCACAGTAAAATATTAAATAAAATAAAAATGGGACTGCTTGAACATTTCGACACGCACATAAAGTGTGCAGGTTACTCTTCCCCGCTAGGATCACGATTTATTCGTGTCATATCATATTTAGATTTACTGACTTAGTCTAGGAAATTAAGCGTGAAAACTGTGGTAACCCTAAAACTCGAAGCATTAGCATACCTAAACCACTATTGCTATTTGCTAATCTTGCGCGTTAAAGTATAAAATATGCCGCATATTTAAACGAAATCTTAAAAATTGGCTACCACGTGGTAACCACCGAACACACAATAAATAATACAATTTAACAAAATGATTCGAAGTTTACACAAATCGAACCGCTAGTATTAATGTTAATTAAACCACTGGATATATTACTTTAAATTATTTGTAGAAATTTCGTACAGTTGCGAAATCATTACGAATAGCAACTGGCCTAGGACCTCCCATTTTTGCAGGCCAATCGTTGCTAGGAATATGCATACGTTGGGGGAAGACACTGGGTTGGCTTGGGAGATTACCTTGTGGACTGGGGGAGCGAGGTCTCGGGACGGAGGTACAAAAGAGGTAGGACAGCCTTAATGTTTTAAAAGCGTGTTTATTTTTGAAGATTACGTGAATAATTACGTTAATGTCGTAGAATTGTTTCCCGCATTGCTATCTTTCATGGTCCGATACAGTTTTGCTACATGGTGGCGACCATTAGAGCTACAAAGACACAAAGACTGACTGACAAAAGCAATCGGTCTTATTACGAGAACATTGTTTCTGAAATAAGTTTGACTTATATTAGAGTTATCTGCAAACAAGGGCACACGTGTTGCGATGCATGTTACACAATTTACGTTTAGGTTAAAGCATCGTAAAATTTACATTGGAAAATGAAACAAACCCGTTCTGCTAGCGTTAATCCAACTGTTCTGAAATCGCTTAAAAATACAGTAAATGCATGTTTCAGTGACAAGATTTCAGAGTACTGTACAATCCTAAACACCAAAACACGATATTGCTTTCCTGTCAGTAGCCTACACGAAATTCTAAAACTATACTCGCTAGCGGGTTGTTGTTTATGCCATATGTATTTGTAATAGATTTGTTTAGCTTTCGTGCACACATTATTTGCAAGCGATCTGTCAGATTGTCACCGGTTTAACATCTCAAAGTAAAACCTTTGCTTCAAGCATGCACCGTTCGCGGCAAAATTACCCGCGAGATTTTGTGTCGTAGTACGCGAACTGGGGAGGAGTGATATACTGGCGCGGAAGAAAGCAGCTCGATGCTGTTCAAAACATGCTGGTGTTCTTCCGATTGTGGGCGTGTCTATACATGTGCAGTGAGCGTGTTATTTTCAGTATGCTTATGCACACTTGCAATAAAGGAAATGAATAGAAGGTCTGAACTGAAGATTTACAATTGATTATTTAACATAATATTAAGTAAATGCTGAATAAGAGTCAGAACAAACACCCTTAATGAAGATTTTCATGGCCCACCTCAGTACCATATTTCTAAGAACAGGGGTTTTCAAAATGGGGTCCTGTCCTGGGACCACCAGGGGGCCTCCAGGAGAAAAAAGACAAAAAATTGTTAACATATTAAGTATTTATCTCAGGCTCAGACCTTTGTTAAACATGGTTAACCCATGATATTAACTTGACGTTGACCTTTCATGCTCACCAATTTGTACCCAAAGACAAAAGGCTTTCAGTTTTAAACAATAGCAGGGCTCAACGCAAATAATCTTTTATACTGGCCCAGCTGGGCCAGTGGTTCAGGTTTCAAAAAAGATTTCAGTGTCACATTTTTTAAATAATATTTCAAATGTCTAATATAATTATTCATATAAATCATTTGTTAAGACAATTGGCGATTTTAAATGTAAACTCTAATTCTGAAATTTCACAATACTCTCATAATGATCATTAGTTCCAGATATATCAGAATGAACTGTGAACAGAAATGGAGAAATCATATCCAAGGAATCTTGTTGTAAGAAAAATAACAAACCAACCGTGTTATTAATATGATGTGTTGATATGTCTCTCGATGCACTTAAAGGCGGAGTGGACGATCTCTGAAAGACAATGCTGATATTTAAAATTACGTAAACAAACAAGCCCCTACCCCAATAGAATCTGGATTTTTGTAGCCCCAGATATCATGCCTTCCTCAAACGCATTAATTTTGTACAAAACTCATTGGTCTGAAAAGTGTCCCTGATTGGCCAGCTAATCTGTACCTTGTGATTGGTCTGAATACCTCTGACGTCAGCTGGAAATGTGACGCTCCTTACCATGTTTAAAAGATTTGCTCACAATGCAATAACAGGAGTTAACTTACAGGCTGTGAGTCCGAAGTAGGAGGAATTATGATAATGTTGGTCTTGTCTACGTCAACAGGCCCAGGAAGTAAACTGTTGCCTACAATCCGTGTGTTTGTTGTAGTTCAAGAAAAGAGATTTACGTTGGAGACAATAACTCGCGTCATCGTTTACTTTGGGGTATGTACCTTTGGCATATCGTTAACATACTAATACACACTTACACACCAAAGGAAATGTAAAATCGTGAATCGGACCATAGTTGCTCTTTAATAAAAGAATTGTTGCCCTCGCATTGCTGGCAAATTCATAAGCGATTTAATGCAGTGTACGCAAGCGGTGCATTTAAACAATTCCCTCTAATTTAAAAGTAAAAGCATGGCTGCATCCACAATTATAAGCCCCTCCCACACGCTGATTAACCGGTGGAAAAATTCTGTCACCACAACATCCCCATGTGTGACCCTGTGTGAAATTCAGACTGAAGTCTCAAATTCTAATTTTCATTTTGTTTTTTGGCATAGGATGGCTACCAATGTTAATCTGGACCCTAATAATCCTGAAGACAAGTGCAGTCGCTATGAAATTCTGGCCTGGATCAATGGGACTTTACAGACCAAGTTTGGTCATGTGGAGCAGTCTCGTTCAGGTACTGAACAACACTTGTTTTGCTTATTATTTTTATGTACGTGTACATACTGACGATACATGTGAGTTGCAAAATGAATGTGAAAGATGGTGGCTTTTATCTGAATTATGCTTATGTCTTTTCTTTTGTCTTTCAACTTTCAGGTGCATGTTATTGCCAGCTTATGGACTGCCTATTCCCAGGGTCCATCAATTTGAGCAAAGTGAAGTTTCAGTCCAGCAGTAAGGTTGATTTCAACAAGAATTACACTCTCCTACAGGAAGCTTTTGGGAAAGTGGGTGTGAAAAAGGTAAGAATCACTTTTATGGTTTTATTAATCCAATTATTTTGCTTATTTTGTCACAGAAGCTTATGCTAAGATGTGTGTAATTTTTGGAAGGCAAAATTTGCTTCCAATCTCAATATAATGTGCTAAGACCACTATAAACTAGCAACATTGAAAGTGTTTTGTGTAAAAGATATTTTTCATGTCTCTTTTAGTCGATTCCTGTTGAGGAGCTTGTCAAAGGAAAGTTTAGAGCAAGTTTCACCTTTATGAAGTGGTTTAAGAAATTTTTCTTTGCCAATGAGAAACCGGGGAGTAAGGTGTACAACCCAGTTGAAGCTCGTAATGGTCAAGATATTGCACTGGTAGACTTCCCAAAATCCTGGAAATTGGCAAATAATTCTGGTGAGTCTTCATTTTTGACAGCTCAGTTTTGCATTTTGTTTTTTAGCTCGTTCCCTGCCCTATTTCCAATATAATGCACTAGGTGGCGCTCTTACCCACTTTATTAAAACAAAAGCATCCATGGATCCAAAAACAATAAATACTCAGACTACGTTTACACGTGGACGGCTATTTTCATAAACTGACATTTCCACCTCTCCGCTTTCAAAAATAACTTTGTGCACACATGTCAGTTTTCAGAAAAGTGTTCATTGACATGTACCCGTGTATATATGCCATCCAGAGCATGCCAAACCTCTAGCTGGCGGTGTAACGAGAAGCTCAAGCACACATAAGCCAATCAGGATCCCGAAAACAGTAACAAATCACTTCCTGTTTCTCTTTTGAACAAGGTTGCACTTTTGGCATAGGTGCGAGCTCTGGCGCATACTGTGACGTTGCCTGCCTAAACATCCGTTTGTCTCAGTTTACATGCAACCGTGTAACCGAAGATTTTCCAAATCTCCACTCTGGCCGGAGTTTTTAGTTTAAGAATCGGATTCAGAGGCGAGTTCTCTGTTTGCGTGTAAACGAAGGGCGCAGAAGAAGGGAAATGTCTCAGGTTTTCAAAATAACCATGTACGTGTAAACAGGGCCTCAGTGTATCTTTTGATCATTGTTCTGAATCTGATCTCTAAAAAAAGTCCTTAACAAAAATGCAATTATCTCAGCTTTTTGTTTAAAAATTGGTATTTTTGAAGAAATCTACTAGAGGCCGATTTTTGGGATATTTAAAAAAAAATTGTCGTTGGCGAATAGTGCTGCAAATTAGGCCGATTATTAGGCAGGCGCTAAGCGTTTTTTTAGAACATTTGACGCTGCAACTTGCTGCAAGCAGATCTTTTACTGTGAGACTCTGCAACCGTTTACTGAAACAGCTTTAGGTGCTGTTTACACAAGAACGCTCGAGGGTGAAAACGTAATAATATTTTATTGGATGTGCCTTATGTTTAAACGGTGACGGCGATTTTTGGGGTTCAAAAATGCAAAAAAGTGAAACCAACCTCCAGAGTGGAAATCTTAAAAACGCTCTACCGTCGCGTTTCTGTCTAAAGGGTAAACACGCAAAGTCTGCTCATAGTGGCACTCGTCGTGTACACTTTTACGTCACAGGCATGCGCCAGTTCAGGAAAATAAGAACAAACATGTCGGATTATTTCCATTCGTCGGACTTCCAAGTTGCCATAGCAGCTCTGATAAATATACAAGAGTATTTCCAGCAGTACGAAATATTCACCGCTAGTATTACTGATCAGTTGGCATCGCGTCACTGGTGTTGTTCGCGGCAGAAGTTGAAAATTTCTCAAGCGCCAACGCAGGTGTCAGCCAATCAGATCGCCATATGCAAATAACCTAGTGCAGATGCTAGCCAATTACGTATATGCAAGAAGCATAAAAATGAAGGAAAGATTTATCATTGCGGTGGGTAACACTAGCTACACCTGCTAACACAACCAAACCAGTGTCCATTAGCTATCAAAACAAAAGCGGCCTTTTTGTGTTGTGCTGCAGTCCACTGTGATTGGCTGTTGTCACTATGACAATCGCGTCAGGGCCACGCTTCAGATGTGCCCTCCGTTAGCACTGCCCCCCCCCCCATGTGAATGTACCGTTAGACTGAGTATAACAAAAATGTTGATTAAAAATACACCATTTTCATCATTAATTAAAGCAGAAAATACTAAACTCGCTTTTTTCATTTTATACAGTCAGAGTGAAAATGGAACCTGACCGAAATCTGGAATGGAATGGTAAAAGCCAGGTTGTGCCTTATGATCCTCAGTGGCAGCAAACCATGCAATGGGTCCGGCCCAGTCAGCAGGGGGACAATTACGCTTACTGCACTTTATGTGACTCCAACATCAAGCTGCACCTAGGGTTTTTTGATTTAAAGCGACACCAGCTGACAAAAAAGCATGAAAAACATGTGATGGGAGAGTTGAATTCATCTAAGAGAAAGCAGATTGAAGACTCTGTTTCATTCAGTGAAACCATGCTGCTATTTATTCAAACTCAATGCCTCACCAGTTTACCCTCAAGGATCAATACTGTCTCCCAACTGACAGCAAGATATATCTTAGGATTGCAGTATCCGGATGACATTGTTTCTGCTTGCAAGCTGAACCCGTACAGTGTTTACATGTGTGGGCCGGTGCCACTCGATGCAGAGAGTGGCGAAAAGACCACCTGCCATGTGGTTCTTGTGGGTTATTTTAATGAAAAGTCAGCAAAGTATTGCATCCGTATCCTTGATGTTTTCCAGTCCTTGCCTGAAGACTCTGAATGTTCTGTATCTGGATCTTTACTCAACATCTTGCAAAAGTTTGAACTTCCTGCTAGCAACATGATAGCTTTCTATATTGATGGTCAGGATCAAAACTCTGAGAGCATTGTCTCTCAGATTCAGGAGCTCAACCCAAAGGTGCTTTATCTTGCCGGACTTTACAGTTTACCAGACTTTGTCTGTAACGCTGGTCTAATGGCGCACTCCAGTCAGGTTCAGGAGCTTCTTATGAATATCTATGGCCACTACTCAACTTGTTCCACCACGAATGACAATCTCAAAATGCTGTTTGCTGGCATCGATGGACTAAATGAACCCAATACTTCCCTCGCAAGCAACTGTGCGGATTTTTGTGTTCTTATTCAAAGGATGCTCGGAATGTGGACAGATTTGGTGTCCTATTTTGCTTCCTGTGATGAGAACAATGATAAAGTTAAGCACATTTGTTCCCTGCTGGAAAACCTTAAAATCAGAGTCACCTTTTTGTTTCTGGATCATGCACTTGGACCTCTCCACGCTTTCAGTCGGCGCCTGCAAAGTTGCGAAGTCTCATCTCGTGCCGATCTCGAGCAGATTCTTCGAGACGCAAGCGGACTGCTACGTTCTTATGCCTCCAGCTTTCTCCGCCCTCAAGCAGTCATACGTTACCTAAAGGAACGAGATGCAGCCATTATGGAGAACTCCGCCTTCCACCTCCCTTCTACCGAGCTTAGTCTAGGTGGAGCAGTAGAGGATTTCATCTCGGCAGAAGAAGAGAAGCTAGCAGACTCCCTGACTAAATTTCATGATGAGTGTATAGCGTTCTACAAAACACTAACTACCTCCATTGCTGAGCGTCTCCCTCTGAGTGATGGTGTACTCAGGACTATGTCACAACTACTTAGCCCAGAAGGAAGGCTGAAGGTCACAGGAAAGAGTATAGTTGACCTTGCTGTACAGTTTGGTGCAAAATTCGAGGATTCTGCTAAGCTCACAGATGAGTTCTTGGAGTACCAACTTGTTGAGGATGATGATGAACTGAAAAGAGCACACAAGTTTGATGATAGGCTCCTAGATACATCTTCAGCCCTTTCTCTGGAACGATATTGGGCTAATGTCCTAAAGACTTTTGCACCCGCATCCGTCTTCAGGAGGCTTGTTCTAAGTCTCTTGGCTTTGCCTTGTCCATCTTTTGAATTGGAAAAGATCTTTGCTGAGGTATAACATACATATAGTATGTAGTGAATTGTTGTTAATGCCTTGCTTTCAGTATGTTGATATTAAATGCTTTGTTGTTTGTTCACTAAAACCAATTCAAATGTGATAATGACCCACAGGCTGTCGTAAATGGTGATGCTTGTCATTGGGAAGATAGTTCGGCTGAAAGTGTAATTGATATCACAAAAGACCTGGATTCTAATGATGATGACTCCTTGGAGATGATTGAGGTCAGGATTGGATCGCCTATTTTAAATGGGACGATGAATGAAACCGTGGGCAGTGCATCAGGTAGGTTTGTTTTAACGCCTGTTTAGTTGCACTAAAGCTATTCACACTAAGCATGACATGATCTTTCCTCTGTCTCTGAAAAGGTTTGCATATCTGAAAGGCAGTAAAAGCCCGCATGCAACATATAACCTGTCTGATAATACAAATGGCACTCTGTTAATGCAATATAAATTACATAATGCAACAGATGTTATGTTGTAACTTGGATATGGAGCGATGCAATTACCATGATGGTAATAATCAAGATACATCAATAGTGCTATTAGTAGTAGTATTTTTTTTTAGTCACCACATTCATCCATTCACTGTTTCCCATATCACTTCTTCTCAGTCCACCTGCCACAATAGCTTTTAAAGTTAAAAACTTTAGTAGTGTCTATGGCTGTGACGGTTGTCATAACCACGCACCACCAAGCAATGGTGGTGTGCACGTCACAAACTATATAAAAACATATAAAGTTCAATCTCGCCCAGCGAGATGTCTTCAAATTTGGATGAATGCACACAGCCAGCAGACCCAGAGTTTGCCCGCTATTTGCAAGGGGAGGCAACTGATATCAGTGATGACCCGCTGGCTTGAGGCAAGATATTCTCTCTTGGGTCATTCAAGGGTGCGAAAAAGTATCATCTGCGCTACCAGTACACCATCAAAACACGTTTTCAGTGCAGCTGAAAACATTATAATCCCGAAAAGGTTCCTTACATGAACCACGTGTTGTTTCACGGATAAAAGTGCTACAATAAACACGAAAAAACTGTAGGCGCCAATTGTGTGAGTGCTCTGCGGCTTGCTCTAGCACCCACCAAAATGTCCAAGCACACGTTCTTAAATGCTTTACTTTTGCTTCACATTTTGCATCTAAAACCACACGGAAAACGTGACCATGGCGCTTTTCTCCTCTTCAAAGCGCTTGGGCGCTTTAGAGCACCGACTGTTGCTAAGTAACATACACTGCGAAAAAGATTTTCAAGAAAACATTTTCTTAGTATTTTTGTCTTGTTTTCAGTAAAAATATCTAAAAATTCTTAAATTAAGATGCTTTTTCTTGATGACCCAAGAAAATAAGTCTAGTTTTTAGACCAAAAATATCAAATTTAAGTTATTTTGTGCATAAAACAAGCAAAAAATCTGCCAAAGGGGTAAATAAAAAAATGTTGAACATTTTTCTTAAACACTAAATTCATGTAAAAATTGCTTACTCTATTGGCAGATTTTTTTGCTTGTTTTATGCACAAAATCACTTAAATTTGATATTTTTGGTCTAAAAACTAGACTTATTTTCTTGGGTCATTTTGGTCATCAAGAAAAGCATCTTAATTTAAGAATTTTTAGATATTTTTTACTCAAAACAAGACAAAAATACTAAGAATTTTTTCTTGAAAATCATTTTTTGCAGTCTTAAGCATTGCTTGAAAATCTGAGCCTATGAACACACACGTTTATTTACGAATAGTATATCTGGTCCAAGTTTATGTTTTTATATTTAAAAAAAAAAAAAAATATATATATATATATATATATATATATATATATATATATATATATATATATGCATTACATATAAGCATATACGCATCAATGCCCACCCACACACATTCTTTAACCAACGCACCACTGCGGTGAATTAGTGCATTACCATCGCTGTGGTAAAATACTGCCACCGTCACAGCCCTAGTAGCGTCTTAAGGGGATCGCACACCAGCCGCGCAGTTCAGCGTCGAGTCGCGTCTAGGACAACTCTGAGGTATTGTAAACAGGAAGTGCACATTAAATAGCGCGAGCTTCTTCAGATAGTGTCTACTTCAAAATGCAAAATATACGTTAGCAGCATATGTTAATCGTTAATGATTTGGGACAAATATGATGTTATTTAATGTTAAACTATGTGAGTGGCGCTGTGTGGCGCGACAGGGATTTGAGCAACTTCCTGAGTCACAGCTGGGCGGCGCGGACAGGCGCCACCTGGCGGTGCCGGTGTGCGTATACTCATAGAAATTGGAAAATTGTTCAATTTTTTTTTTTTTTAGAACGCTGTGCGATCCCCTTTAGTCTTTGATAACACCTAAAGTATATTTTACATAAAAAACAAGATGAAAAAGAAAGTGAAACTTCGTCTGACTTATCAGTCATGTTATGCAAAAAAGTAACCGAGCTGATGCAATGATTATCTACAAAGTAGTAAACACTGGATTTGCTGAAGATTATGTGGCCCATGGCATCTCATGTTTCGAAAAATATAGTTTGAGGCATTCAGTATTGAGTTATGTCATGTTAGATAGACAAAAAAATTCAGACTTAACAATGTCTATGTGCATTTATCTGCTTTTTGTCTAGTTTTATCATTCATTCCAGGTTTGCATGTCACTAAAAGGCATGTCCAAAGAAAATTAACTGGCTGGTTGTGATACGTAAAGGTCTGATGTATGAAGTGACTGGTTCTTGGCCGGAATAAGCTTCAAAGTAGTTTGTCTGTAGCCTAAACATATGGTTCTGTAGGAAGTACCATCTCCACCACAATGTTAAAGTGTGAAGCTGTAAAGCCTTCACCATTAAAGCATATTAAGTTGAATTGTTTGTTTAATAGCTGAGTTTAGGGCTATACAAGAAGTTTAGTCCAGTAAGATCCAGTCAGATTAACACCAAAGGCTGGTTAGATTAATGAGTGTGCTGTTTTCCAGAGATGGTTCTACACTCAGAGACAGTGAAGCCGTGTGTGGTGCTACTGGAGAAGATCACTTGTCAGAGAGGTCTGAATAAAATGCTTAAGACAATGATCCTAGAGTTGCAACCAAGTAATTCTTTACACACTTCTGGTGGCAAACATCTGTGGGTCTAAACTCTCATTGACTTGTTCATTACATTCTCTCTCTTTCTCTTTCTGTCTGTGATTAATGTTACTTGTTGCTAATAATGCTATTTATTTAAGTTAGCTTGACCCACAATAGATCAGTTTATACCTGGGGTTGAACTTTTTTATATTTAACTCTGTTGATCTTATTTTTCTGCAGAAATGGACTTGAAGAAAGAAGGAGCGGACGATGATGTAATCTGGACTAGTAGCTCATTTCCAAAGGTAATTTTGGCTAGAAAACCGCTATGTCTGAGGAATAACAATTAACTGCTTTTAGATTTGCGCCCGGTTTCTATTACATTTAGCTATTAAACAGCTTTGTAAAAAAAGGCTTTTCACACCGCTGCCTGCAAAAGCGTCAAAGTGGCCGGAAGTCATTCATTTTCAATGGGAGCTAGCGGTGAGCAGCGGCGTGTCTTGGATGGTGTGAGCGTTGAGGAGAGTTAAAATGAGCTCAACTCTATGGTGTACCGATATGGTTATGATAAGGTTCCCAGGCAACCAATTGGAAGGCGGAAACCCATAGAAGTCTTTCCCTTGAGAGGATTCCAGAGAATGCAATTGAGCGTCAGAGCATCCGCTACTCTTTTTCTATAGCGTCGTTGGCAGGGCAGCCAGATTGCTTTTTGATGCCATCGCCAGCGGTGGTGTGAACGTACAGTAATGAATATGCCAAGATATATGAAGAATATGCCAGCCTGCTGAAAAACCAGCAGCAAATGGTTAACCAGTAAAGCACAAAGTGAAGTCTTTAATTGTACGCGCAAAGTCAAATGCACTGCTTTGCAAAGTATAGTTTATTTGACTTTATTTAACGTGTACACAGATGTTCAACGCATGTATATGCGGACCCTTTCTTTCATACATGTAAATAATGGACCATAGACCCTTTTACAGCCCACGTGAGCCTGCGCCCACATTTTGGCAATAGATGTGGTGTTATTCCCCATTGGTTTTAACGTGTTAGCAACTCAGAAAGTTTATCAAAACGGTTTCCCAGCATCAAAATGTCTGGTTGTTGCATTTGGTTGTACTAATATAATATACTAATATACATGTTTCTGGCAACTTTATTTTTGGCCATTTGCCTACGTCTTCTTTCCACTCCACTATAGTACACAGATCTGGTAGCCGTGTTAAAAAAGTTGATAAAATTAACTTTTTAAAATAACTTTCTCTGTCTGTGTTGCTTCACTGCTGATTTTTGCCATACTTCCGTTGCCAATATGCGAGCGCATACGTTGCCACATCATCATTGTGTACAAACAGTAAAATGGTCTATACTTCTGTATTGACTCTACCTTTGAATACTCAACCATGTTAACTAACTCATTTGTGCTGTTGAACTGCATGGCTATGCTGGTCTTTTCAACAGGATGTTGATTGATTTTTTTTCTATTGGTTCGTGCGATTTGCACTATGGCGCCAAGACTGATTCGGTCATTCATCTGATGAAAACCAACACAAGCACACAAACCAACTGTCATCACACTAACCTCTCTCGGTCTTCCTCCTTTCCTTTTCTACGTATCTTTACTATGGGACCCTAATACTAATGACCTCACTGTGAGATGTGTCCTGGGCGACTGGGTGTGCGTGTAATGTTTGTGCATATGTATGTGTACATTTGTGTGTATGTGGGTCTGTAGGGCTCTGTTAGGGGAGTATACGGTTGGGAGACCAGCTTACGGCAGAAACCGCCGGCACGTACGATCTTTCAGGCTGGTGCGGGCACCTGGACCAAGCCAGTCAACGTTGACAAGGACAGAACGGCCGAGCCGGTATGTACCTGCCTAGGTGGAGATCATATTCTCTGTGTTGCCGATCGCAGGTGTAGTGGCTCAGCTTTTTCCGTTTCGTCCATTCACGCTGTCAATGCTATGACGGGCTGTTTAGATTCATGGATGCAGCGAAGTCGTATGTCTTTCTCTCTCTCTCTCTCTCTCTCTTTGTGCTTCTTCATCCTGCTGATTTCTTTTCACTCTGCATTTTCATGCTATTTTACACATAACCTTAATAACATTAACTTCTGCAGGGTGATTGAATGTTTTCTTTTAGCTCAATGTACCCTGTTTGTAGTTTTGTGCATGGTATGCTGAAACACTAACATGCATAGAATTACTAATGCCAAGTTAAATTGGGGCCACATTTTGTGCTTAGCCTCCTTGTATGCAAGATAAGGGCAGTTTATGCTATCCTGCCATGGCACAATTAAAGCTGGTGAACAAATAATTGGCAGTTTTTTCTAACTACATTAAATATCAAAAATATGTTGTCTTGCTGTAAACCCTGTCATACTACTGTATATAGCAAATGCCTACAGTTTTAAAGCATTCAAATATCTCTCACCGCTCATTATTGAAACTGTCGGTGTTTCGACTACGTGTCCTTAATTCGAAAGGGTTTGTTTGTCTCTGACATATTATTTATTATTTTAAGGCGAAGAATGAAGTTTCATCTGTGTCAAGTGTTATAACATCAAGCCCCAAACAAGGGAAAAGAGTTCATTCGTACCAGGTAAATCTTTTACGTTTTATTTAATTGAAAGAATGGTCTAAAAGATTAATAAATTCTGAGTTTACGTCATTTTCTGCTGAAATGTTATATATTATGGCTGGTAATATACATTATTCTTTGTTTTTTCTGTGCAGGATGGCAAGGGTTTTGGTGTTGGAGAGCTGGTGTGGGGGAAAGTAAAGGGCTTTTCCTGGTGGCCTGGGTTAGTGATGGCATGGAAGGGCAAGTCACCGCCCGTGTCAGTGAGGCGCGTGGAGTGGTTTGGAGATGGCATGTTTTCAGAGGTTAGAGTTATAGAAAGTGTCTTTATTTTTCCTCATACTGTCTGTCTTTCATTGTTCCCTCACTTATAAAAATCATTTGAGGAACATTTGTCTGCATTTTGAAAGACCCCTTAAAAAACTCTTGAAATGGTTTTAGTTATTTTACAGCCATGAATCTACTACCTACTTGCTTGCGGTTGTGTTGTCCACTAGGTGGTGCTCTTACACAACTTATAAAACACTAAAGTCTCTCCTGATCCAAAAACAGTAAATACTCTGTATGTTTTGATCATTGCTCTGAATCTGATCTCTAACAACAATCATTTACAAAAATGCAATTATTCCAGCTTTTTGCATTTTTGAAGAAACCTGCCCATATTTGAGAGGTGATAAAAAGAAAACAAATGAAAATAGGATGAACTTTTTTTTCATCCTATTCATTCTGTTCATTCATTTGATGTATTCTATACTTATATATTTAAATAAGTACATTTTCTGGAAGGCATTAAAGGCAGTGTGCATGATCTCTGAAAGCCAATGTTGACATTTGAAATCACCTAAACAAACACACACCTTCCCCAATAGAATATGGACCTTCTTTTGTATAGACCCGCCCCACACATACGCAACAAGGCAATGATGTCGGTTAGTAGACTTCCCCCTTACTGCTGATTGGCTACAAGAGTGTTTTGGTAGTCGGCCGACTCCCTTTTCCAAAGTGTTTTTCAAACATCATGCACCCCGCCTTTAAACTATTGTAAAAATAACAATGCTGGCAAATTAAAATTGAACGTTGGTGTACCTTTGCAACTTTAACAGGTGCATTGGCATATAGGTAGACTCAAAACTAATAAACATGGACAAAAAGCCCCATTTCTTTATTTTTATTTTTCTGTGCACATTTTCTGAAACCCATCTTTTTGATCAAATATAGATTCATACAGAGGGGTTGCTGCCATTCGCTGCATTTGCAAAGTGCTTTTGTAGTAAATCCTATGTTGGTCTGCCAACTTACAAAGATGCCATTTACCAAATCCTGGAGGTACTGTACAGTTTTGTATACTTAATGTTAAGTTTATAATATTGTGTTCAAGACATCAAACCTATCTTACCTACTAAAATGACCAGCATTGCTAGTTAGTAGTTATATCTTGTGTTGGGATGTGCTTGGGTCTAAACCAGCACTAAACAGTATAAATCAGTAATAAAAACTTGAGCTAGTCTTTTCAGCATGTTTTTAGATTAGTCTCATGCTTGAATTACTTTAATTTGTAAATGCTGCATGTTTTTTTTGTCTGTATATAGTTGGCAAAAGAACGCTGTGGAAAGACATTTCCCACTGTGAAAAAAGAGGATGAGACAAAAGCCATGTTGGATTGGGCATTTGGAGGATTCAAGCCAACAGGTCCCGATGGCTTAATGCCTGCTGTGGGTACGTATTATTACGTATCAC
This sequence comes from Paramisgurnus dabryanus, assembly GCF_030506205.2. Lineage (NCBI taxonomy): Eukaryota > Metazoa > Chordata > Actinopteri > Cypriniformes > Cobitidae > Paramisgurnus > Paramisgurnus dabryanus. The sequence goes on from NC_133347.1 coordinate 14,239,369, forward strand.
CTGCGTCAGGTGTTACAACATCAAGCCCCCAACATGGAAAGAGAGTTCATTTTCAGTATATTTTTTGATCCAGATTGATTAACAACAGTTGTCTTGTACATCCAGCAGACAGCTCTGCCAGTACTAAAACTGATTCATCAGATTCATCTGTGGCTGATTATCAACCGCCAGCTAAGAGAAAGTATGTGTATAAAAACAAACCACAAAGTCAACCAACTCCAATTCAGGATTACACCAGAGGTGAGTTCTAGCACCCTGCCCTATATACAGTTTTACTTTTAAATGTTTCTTTTAATATATCAAATTATGCAGATTTATCTTTTTGTTGTAAAAGCTTCCTTAATGTGTTTTGTTCTCCCCTTTTAGACCAAATGGCTCATGAGGTGAAAGTGAAGGGCAAAAAAATTGAAGGTGAGTCTATCTGTATTTTAATTTCTTTCAAATTCATAATTTGAACTCACACTGGCCACAGGATCACTGGCTTGTCCTTATGTGCCAAAGAATGCGTTAAAATAATATGTTACATTTTTCTTTGAAATTTACATAGGTTTGTTACTTTATTAAAGGGATAGTTCGGCCAAAAATGATAGTAAACCCATGATTTACTCACCCCCAAGCTGTCCGAGTTGCATATGTCCATTGTTTTTCAGACAAACACATTTTCTGATATTTTATAAAATGTTTTAGATCTTTCAGTTGATTAAATGTAATGTTACGGGGTCCACCCATAGTCCACGACCTTCAAGTCCAAAAAAGTGCGTCCATCCTTCACAAATTAAGTCCAAACGGCTCCAGGATGATAAACAAAGGTCTTCTGAGGGTAATCCGCGCTGTGGTGTTGTAGAAATATTCATATTTAAAACTTTATTAACGTAAATAACTACCTTCCGGTAGCGCCGCCATCTTAGTCGCGTCCGCATTCAGTAGAGAGTATAAGCGTAGTGTACGCACTTTTCTTAGTGACGTATGACAAATTTGGAGGGCGGGGGCACAGAGCAGCAGCAGAGTAGCCTCCGTAGGCTGCGTAAGCTCTCATCCTGAATGCGGACGCGACTAAGATGGCGGCGCTACCGGAAGGTAGTTATTTACGTTAATAAAGTTTTAAATATGGATATTTCTACAACAACACAGCGCGGATTACCCTCAGAAGACCTTTGTTTATCATCCTGGAGCTGTTTGGATTTAATTTGTGAAGGATGGACGCACTTTTTTTGGACTTGAAGGTCGTGGACTATTGCTGGACCCCGTAACATTACATTTAATCAACTGAAAGATCTAAAACATTTTATAAAATATCCGAAAATGTGTTTGTCTGAAAAACGATGGACAAATGCAACTCGGACAGCTTGGGGGTGAGTAAATCATGGGTTTAATGTCATTTTTGGCCCAACTATCCCTTTAAGTGCAAAAATTATGCAGAGATGGTTTTACATGTCCACTTACAACCCTATGATTTGTCCTTTGAATTAAATGGTCTAGTTTTACGCTTATTTGTAAGGGTCATGAATAATAATATTAAGCTCTGCTCTGATTGCTCTGCTTTGAGGCTCATGCCAGTCAGTCTGGTTCTACCAGACTCTTGTACATTTCAATTGACCTTAGTTCGGCTTTTGACACTGTCTGTCATAAACGTTTATTGAAAAGCCTCTCAGAGATTGGTATCTCAGGAGCTGCGCTCTCTTGGTTTTCTTTCTATCTGACAGATAGAACATTTTATATCAGTATGCACAACTATAAATCTCCCGCTGTCATACTAGAGCAAGGTGTCCCACAAGGATCAGTTCTCAGCCCATTACTGTTTATCATTTACATTTTGCCTATCGAACAAATTATTCACCGTCATGGTTTTCACTATCACTGTTATGCCGACGATATTCAAATATATACCGCTTGTAAACCGGACTCTATTCACCAGACTACAACACTATCCTCAGGTATTAATGAATTAAAGACCTGGCTGAACTGCAATTTTCTCAGTTTGAATCTGACCAAGACAGAAATCTTAATTACTGGTCCACCATCTCTAACAAAAAAAATAACCAAGACTCCCACTCTTGACCTTGAAGCTACATCCATTTGCTACTATTAAAAACTTGGGTATCACCCTTGACTCTTCACTGACTTTCGACCCCTACATCAGTCAACTCTGTAAAGCTGCATTTTTTCACCTCCGCCGTATTGCAAAGCTCCGTCCATATGTTAGTCCAAAAGACGCTGAATCTTTGGTACATGCGTTTATCACATCTCGTCTCGACTACTGTAATGCTCTTTTTTCCGGACTACCAGCACACTCTATCTCACGTCTGCAATATATTCAAAACTCTGCCGCTAGATTGCTAACTCACACTAAACGATCCGCTCATATCACTCCAATTCTGTTCCACCTCCACTGGCTACCTTTGTCTTCTCGTATTTCCTACAAAATTCTCCTGCTTACCTTTAAGTCATTAAATGGTCTTGCTCCTTCCTATCTTTCTGATTTACTTTCTCCTTATACTCCCCCTCGAACCCTACGATCCTCTGACTGTAAACTCCTCTGTGAACCAAGATTTCGCCTTTCATCTATGGGTGGTAGGTCTTTCTCAGTTACAGCCCCTAAGCTATGGAACTCTCTCCCCCTTTCTCTGAGGGCTACAACAACACTACATGAATTTAAGTCTAAACTCAAAACCCATTTGTTTAATAAATACTACCTGTCATGACATGTTTTCAATAATCAGGTTCCTTACACTTAATTATTCTGTTGCTTCAGATTTTTCGACTTATCCACTGATTTCCATGTTGTCATGATCTGATCCTGCTTGTTTTTGTTCTGTTTTATGTTATTTTTGGTTTTTGTTTATTTAATTTGCAATGCGAAACGCAACTAGGATCGCTTGGATTGGGCAATTGTCCATTGTCTGCTACTGTATGTATTTACTGTCTACTCCTAACTGTTATTGTGAAGCGTCCTTGAGCTTTGGAAAGGCGCTATATAAATTAAACTTATTATTATTATTATTAATTGTACAGACAGTCTGGCCTCTCTCAATTGAGAAACGTTTACTTCCTTGTAGGCGGGTTCTCTGTTAAAGTTTAACACTATTGGATCTGCCCTGAGTCACTTAAGATCTGCCATAGGCAATCGCTAACGTGTGGTCTTGACATATATGTTATGTGGAGATTGGTCTGTTTTCCTGCAGTCTTTTGCGTGCACAAAGTTTACACAAAAATGAGGCTTACGATATGTCATTACCATGTACAGAGCTCTTATTATTCATCTATGCCTAGGTATGTTTTTTTTATTCTATGGCACCTTTAAAGCTATGTTTAACTTCTATGTTTCCCTAGATTTCTGTCTGTCATGTGGAACCAGCAACATTGAAATTTTCCATCCGCTCTTTGAGGGTAGCCTTTGTTTTAAGTGCAAGGTATGACATCTTGTGTTTATGTTTTACTGCATATTTGTGACAAGATGTTTTGTGTGTTTATTTACATTCAGTGGCAGCCGGTACATTTTTTGAGGGCGCACAATGTGAAGTTCGTCACAACATGTATTTAGCCCGTCATGTCAAAATATGTGTTCGTTGCATCATGTGAACCATGTGCATCATGTATGCAGATACTCGCTTAATCTCACATGTAATCAGAGTTTAGTGTTAAGTTGGTATTTTGTGAACATGAGCGCCTCTTTTATCATTAACCCATTTGATGCATGTGCAGCAGGCACTTATTTTGAAAAGACGCATGATGCACTTGGTTCACATAACGCAACGAACACATATTTTGACATTACGAGCAACACACATGATACTCCGAACACATATTTTGAATTTGTGCCCATCAAAAGAGAAGTCACCGGCAGCCACTGTTTTCATGTAAACAAAGGCAAACATGTGTCCAAACCAACTTACAGTTCCTGCATTCCCTGGGAATCAAGATCATGACCCTTTGCACCGCCAGCCAGTGCTGTAAAATTAAGTTACAGCTGTGTCGTTACTTGGTATAAGCTGACCGGAGTATTTGTGTTTTTGTTTTTCGTGTAGGAGAATTTTACAGAGACCCTGTTTAGATATGACGATGATGGCTATCAGTCATACTGCACTGTGTGCTGTGCTGGTCTGGAGGTCATTCTCTGTGGAAATGCTAGCTGCTGCAGGTACGAACTCAGATCTTGTCTTATGAAACATTTGTACTAAATGATGTGTTCATATTGTCTCACAATCATTTCTTCTTTCATCTCTTCAGGTGTTTCTGTAAAGATTGTTTGAATGTGTTGGTTGGACCCGAAACATTTGATAAGTTGAAGGAAGTTGACCCGTGGAGCTGTTACATTTGTCTGCCCCCCAAAAAATATGGCATTCTGAAGCTTAGACCTGACTGGAGCGTTCGTGTCCAGGAGTTTTTTGCTAATAACAGTGCATTTGAATTTGTGAGTCATCATATTTAGCTGATAGACTTAATATTTTATCTATATTTATATTTGATCAAGTCAACTATGTTTGTTTGATTTTATAAATGTTTTGATTCTGTTTTTAGGAGCCACACAGAGTATATCCTTCGATTCCAGCTGATAGGCGTCGGCCAATCAGAGTCATATCCTTGTTTGATGGGATCGCTACAGGTTTGTTTGCTTGTTTTGTTAAATTGGTATAAAGAAAAAACTAAAGAATGACATTGGTTATTTTGTTTACTTTAGAGAATGTGGAACTGCTATGCATTGTGCAAGTTCAATATGCCCATTATAACCCATATCAAATATGTTTGCAGGATATCTGGTTTTGAAAGAACTTGGTTTTAAGGTGGAGCGCTACATTGCCTCTGAGATCTGTGAGGACTCCATCGCCGTTGGGATGATCAAGCACGAGGGCAAAATTGAGTATGTCAATGACGTACGGTCCATCACAAAGAAACATGTACGTAATGATGAGAATTATCACTTTCTCAGCTTTGTGGTAACTACTTGCATTTAAAAAGCCTTGGATATTTTTTCTATTGAATGGGTGTTAATGGCTAAACATTATGTACAGTACTTGAAATTATGTGTAAATGTGGAAATATCCCTTTGTAAATTTCCTTTTTTCCCTACCATATAATAGTTGGCTGAATGGGGGCCATTTGACCTCCTGATTGGTGGAAGCCCCTGTAATGACCTGTCTATGGTGAATCCAGCCAGAAAAGGTCTTTTTGGTAAGATAATTTAGACGTCAAGTTTCTTAGGATGTCTAAACAAAACCAGTGACCACCTAAAATCAATAGCATCCATGATAAGGTTTTACGCTTAAATAAAATTAAATAAAGGAAAATATTTTATAGATAATATATTTATACCTCTAAATATGGCATTTATTTTTTTAGTTTGGTTTTAATATTTTTTTAATTGATGTGTTTCATTGCGTGTCATTACAGAAGGCACTGGTCGGCTGTTTTTCGAATACTATCGCATGTTGACCATGATGCGGCCCAAAGAGGATGATGATCGGCCCTTTTTCTGGCTCTTTGAGAACGTCGTAGCTATGAGCGCTCACGATAAGGCGGATATCTGCCGCTTTTTGGAGGTAAATTTTTTTTTAAATTTCTAATACAGATTTATACCAGTGAAGCCTGCAAAAGTATCACTTCATTACTAAATTTGTTGTACATACATTATAGTGCTGCAGCGGATTGCAGTTGATCCATTATTCGTACGAATCATGACCCACGTTTCAACTCGCATTTGATATGCGGATTAATATCCAAATTTAAAAATAGGGAAAGTTCTTCATTTGAACGTGTTTGAAAGGTTTGCAAAGGTTAAAGGAATAGTCTACTCATTTTCAATGTTAAAATATGTTATTACCTTAACTAAGAAGAGTTGATACATCCCTCTATCATCTTAGTGCGTGCAAGTAAGCGCTGGAGCGCGCAGCGACATTTCGATAGCATTTAGCTTAGCCCCATTCATTCAATGGTACCACTCAGAGATAACGTTAGAAGTGACCAAACACATCAACGTTTTTCCTATTTAAGACGAGTAGTTATACGAGCAAGTTTGGTGGTACAAAATAAAACGTAGCGCTTTTCCAAGCGGATTTAAAAGGGTAACTATATTGTATGGCGGAACAGCACTTTTGGGAGTACTTCGACTCGCCTGAAAAATCCGCTCCCCTTCTCCCTCTCATAATGGGAGAGGGAGAGTGTTACTTACTGCGCCGAGTCGAAGTACTCCCAAAAGTGCTGTTCCGCCATACAATATAGTTACCCTTTTAAATCCGCTTAGAAAAGCGCTACGTTTTATTTTGTACCACCAAACTTGCTCGTATAACTATTCGTCTTAAATAGGAAAAACGTTGATGTGTTTGGTCACTTCTAACTTTATCTCTGAGTGGTACCATTGAATGAATGGGGCTAAGCTAAATGCTATCGAAGTGTCGCAGCGCGCCCCAGCGCTTACGTGCACGGACTAAGATGATTGAGGGATGTATCAACTCTTCTTAGTTAAGGTGATAACATATTTTAATATTGAAAATGAGTAAACTATTCCTTTAACATTCAAGTGATTTTTAACAATTTAACCACAAAAAGGCGCTAAAGTGAGCCGTTTACTTTAAGCACAAACGCACATGTGGTTGAATGTGTCCGGTCCAGCTCCAGTCAGACGTGATCATTCTTCAAAGATCAGAACTCTTAAAGTGTAAACTTTAGAGAGTTGCGTCACTGTATCTCATACTGTAGTGTATTAAAATACATTTGGCTAATAAAGCAATGAAAAACAACGTAACGTTTTTAAGTGGGACGACTGTTTATGCCGCACCATTTTTTTATTCGGCATGTGTGTGTGCGCGTGTGCGCGCGTAAGGGCACTCAATACTGCACACACAGAGATACGCGTTTCAAAAAGCAAGCGAACATAAAACTTTCTGTTCTTGCCATGGCACATACACACAGAAACCTGTGTGTGCTTATTTGGTCTTAAAGAGATAGTAACCTCAATTAACCTATTTAAGTCTGTGCCATTAATGATAATCAAACAACCCAAGACAAAGAGAAAATCCCTTCTTAAGCTCTAAAAAAATAACAATAACATTTAATTAATACAATAAATACAGTGTTATTATTTAATTGTTTTGATTTCTGTACCTAATGATCATTTTAGACCTTACTTAATCTGCAACTTTGTTCTTTTTTTATGAATGTTTGTAATTTCTTGATTTGTTATTAGTTTTTTCCCATCTTTTTTTTTGGTGTTCGAAAAACGATCCGATCCGTGCCTCAAAAACCGTAATGTGATCCGAACCATGAGTTTTGTTATTCATCGCACCCCTAATACATTAGATCATGAATCCCAACCCTGTTTCTGTAGGGCACCTGTCCTGCAAATTTCAGGTCTAACCCCAACATCAAACACACCCGAACCTGCTAATCAAGTTTTTCAGGGCTACCTAAACATAAGAGGCAGGTGTGTTGGAGAAGGGTGGGAACTAAAATATGCCGGACAGTTGCCCTCCAGCAACAGGGTTGGAGACCGATGCATTAGATTGTGTCTCTGGGGATGTGTTCTTTGAAGCACTTTTTTGTGCTTTAGTAGTGAGCCTGGCATTGGTGGTTATGTAACTTTTTTTTTATTGATCTGCTTTCAGTGTAATCCTGTGATGATTGACGCTGTGAAAGTGAGCCCAGCCCACAGAGCTCGATACTTCTGGGGCAATTTACCTGGAATGAGCCGGTATAAATGCACAGTCACACATATTAAGCATAATTTTAATGAATATGAACATTTGTGCATGAATATATGTATCATTTACAAAAGGGTCATACCAATATGGATGCATCCACTGCTTAGTGTGATTAAAGGTCCCATTTTGTGTTTTTCAGACCACTTGCTGCTTCGCTCAGTGACAACACTGACCTGCAGAACTGTCTAGAAATTGGAAGAACTGCAATGGTAAAACAAATATTTAAATATAAATATGCAAAAGTCTTGTAGTGCCATTTTCTTTTAGCCTCTGAGGGAATTTACTTTACTTGTGCCATAGCGAACTACAATTCATTTCCTCTCATATAAAATGAAGGATTAAATCGAGTGTATATTTTCCTGTGTCTTAGTTTAGTAAAGTTCGCACTATCACAACAAAGTCCAACTCTATCAAACAAGGAAAGATGGGACCTCTGCCTGTGCAGATGAACGGAAAGGATGATTATCTTTGGTGCACTGAAATGGAAAGGTCAGTTATATATACAATTCAATTTTTTTCCAATTTTTTTTGACCAAACCGGTAGATACAAAAGATATGTGTATTGCATGGATTTATTTCAAAAGTTGCATTTAGGGTTTGTATTAAAATAATGTTTCTTGTTCAAGTTATTGATTCTTTACAAAACCATGACCATTTTTTTTCTGTCTGCAATTTCAGAGTATTTGGATTCCCAAAGCATTACACAGATGTGAATAATATGGGCCGCGGACAGAGACAGAAAGTTCTTGGGCGGTCCTGGAGTGTGCCTGTGATCCGACACCTCTTTGCCCCCCTGAAGGATTACTTTGCTTGCGAGTAAACCCATTCTCTTTTCCACGAAGGTCCACATGAGGAGGAATCTCACTTTTCACCGTTCTCAAAGTATCTTAGCTATATGAATTTTAATTTTTTTTTTGTTTCCACAGACTCAGACCTCACAAAATATTTTGTCTATTTTTAATGTTACATTTGTTTAAAACGTTTTTAGCCTTAATGCACAAAGGCTTTTGGATCCGATTTTATACATCATGAGTACTGTAGTTTTTAATACTTTTAAACAGATTTATCGCTGAAGAGAGCCACACGAAACTCCACCCACTACCTCAGTGGCATTCAGTGATTGGTTCATTGTCTGGGGAAATGCCTATTTATAATTTAATAAGTTAATATTGATTCTAGTTAGTTAGATCTAGTTAGTATCTGAAAGACAAGGTTTTAAACTTGTCAACATTTTAACATCAGCTCATGGCCTTATTTAGGAATGTCCAAATTTCTAATTGTGCAAAAAATCATTTTTTTAATAATTGATCCTTTTTTATTCCATGGTGCTGTTTTATAATGCAGAATGATTGTCCATCATCACAAATGTATGCAAGACCTCCTTGGTTTACTGTTGTTTAGCATCATCTCTACACAGTTGTAATCTACACAGTTTGATTCCTAGTTAAGCATTAAAAAATCTACACCGTACTCTGCCCTATAATACATTTACCTGCGAGTACACCAGGTACTCAAAAGCACAAAATTTTGTCTGTGCCATTTTAATAAAAGCCCTAACTTGTTGGCATATAGGACTATGGTGACTCTACCCTCTAGCTTTACAAAGGGTTTGCATTTTTCTAAAATGCTAATTTTGATTATTCTAACATTAAATCTTTGTCCTGTTGTGGCTCTGCAGCCTTTTTGCACAACTTAATGCAATCTGGTTAAGGGCTTACATTTTAAATACAAGCCTACATGTTAAAAGGCTATATTTTTATGTAGGAAAAATAGAAACGGAGTTTACCTTGCATGATTTTAGATTACATTAAAGGGAAATTTATTTTGACTGCTCTGTTTTGTGCAATTGTCTACATAGCATTTCCTTTTGTGTGGTCTAAGAATACATTTGAATATCAAATAATTGAAAGCTGTCAATGTGAAATTAGGTGCTTTTTAATGTTTCTCTCTCTCTTTTTTTTTAGTTATTAAGCATGGTTTGATCACAGATAACAGTGATTCTGACTTTTTAGAGATCAAAAAGTGAATCCTATTCTGTTGGTAGTTTTCTAAAACAGAATGTCTGTCAAACGCAGTCATTCCATTCATTTTTTTTTCTTTGTAAATGTGGTCTCAACATCAAGCTTGTTTGAATGAGTATTTGTTTGATGTAGAGGTTTTAGTGATGGTTGAGCCAAAATGAGGCCTTGGGGGAGGATCAACATCTTATACGCTTGTGTTTTGATGCCTGACTGATAGTTTTAGAAATTCTCAATGATCACTGTGTTGATGTGTGTGTATTTTTTTGGCATGTAAGGGCGCAATATAAGTAACACCCTCAGGTCTTTACAATACCAGCAGGCCTCATCAAATCATGGTTCTAAATATCACATTTATTTTACTCAATAGATTGTGAAAGGAATATACTATATATTTGTACTCTTGAAATGGCCTTTAATACCTCTTTGGTTGTTAAGTGTCTTTGCAAACCCTGATTTCTGTTGGTGCTAAGTGAAATGCTGATTCTGTCTATAGAGCTTTTGATAGAGCAAGGGATAGTTTGACCCAAAATAAAATTGGCACATATTTAACTCATCCTTAAGGCATCCTAGGTGTGTATAACTCTATTTGTATCCAAACATAAATATCAGAGTTAGGTAAATAGAATCTTGGTTATTTTCAGCTTTATAATGGCATTGGACACTGGCCTATTTGTGAAGCTCCAAAAAGGCACATCCATCCATGAAAAAAAATACAAAAAGTTAATAGATCTCTGAAGCAATGTTATAATTTTTTAGTGTTGGGTTAGAATTCGACATCTGCCTGACCTTATCTGTCTCATGATTATAAGTATGGGTGTAGTTTGTAAAGTTTGAAATCTAAATGTTTTCCTAAAAACCCATCACTTCGCCTTGGAAACGTTTAATAAGTGTATATCGATTTGCCTTGGAAATGTTTAATAACTGTAGGGATTCGTTTTTGATGAATAGATGTGCTTTCTTGAACTTAAAAAAATGGGGCACTATCCAATGCCATTATAAAGAGCCAAGATATTATGTAAAATAACTTTGACTAAAAGTTAAACACATCTAGGATGGCTTGAGGGTGTGAAAATTTGGGCTAATTTTCATCTTTGGGTGAACTTGTCAAGTAATTTTTTGTTTTAATAGCTTTTTATATAGTAAACTTGCCTAGTTTAAATATGTCATGCTTGTACTAACATGAGTGATCAAAAATAAATGTATAATAATAATTTCAATGTTTTTCTCAGTCTATATATTATTTCATTTTAATAATCGATAATACCATACTCTTAGTTTTAAAGACCATTGTGTCATTTCTCTATATTATATACAGTAGATGGTTTAGTAACATGTTAAATACAGATGATTACATTTTGTTGGTAGAAGAAAACCTATGTGTAGCTATTAAAAGTGTATATTCAAATTTTAAACAGTTCTGTCATTGACAGTTTTTTATGAGTAACTTTTTTAAATTAGCATGTGTATAGTATACATTCAATTAATGAGGAGAGGAAACATTTTCTTGCAAGAAACTTTATAAGTGCATAAAAAAATCTTCCTTTTAATCTCTTTACGCGATAAAATATTTTTTATATCAGTTGATTATGACTTTTATTTTGACAGCCAAAACTAGGTAGCCACGCGTTTAATTCAGTCTGACTTTTATTTTGACAGCTGTGATTAGATAGTAGACGTTTGCTGTATGTGGCTGTAGCCCGCTGGCGGAGCGGCACTTTCCGAACTACACGCCGATGAAACTGCAGCCGGGTTTATTCATACTACCACCATAGTTTGGACTTTCCGAACCAAACGTAAGACATAGGCAACGGTTTAATGTGTAACGTCACGTGCCAGCTCAAACAAGAGAAAATGTACAAAACTTTAATGGTAGTTTTGAACAGACGTTTCACTGATGGACATTCTACTTTTATTATTTAATTCATTTATTTAGATTGTATTTATTTACTTTTCAAACTACAGTGGTTAAAGTATTTGTATTCATAAATAATATTTAATTTTACATTGGCGGTTAAAAACTTTAAACTGTCTTTACAGCACTCGGAAATTCACAAAGTACCCAAAAGACAACCTTTTAAGGTAATATCTTATTTATTATGTAATAATATAATGCCGTAAGCTCTGTTATGGATGTAACAAACTGCGAAGTAACTTTACTAGGAAGTAAATATGTGATGTGGATATTTTGATGGGTGTGAATGTCTGTTTAAGGAAATGAGGCTCAACTCATACACATAACCTCTTTCTGCAGTCACTTTTGTGAAAAAAAGACTCTAACTTAGTGTGAGGAAATCCGTTTTGCTTTGGTCATGGCTGTAAACGTGTTTTCGACATCAGTGACAAGTGACAACCTCAGCCGCCATGACATGCTCGCGTGGATAAACGAGTCTTTACAAATGAACCATGCCAAGATCGAGCAACTGTGTTCAGGTCAGTGACCAGCTGTCTGGCTTCTTCATTTCATACATTTAACTTGAATATCACTGCACGGCTGAAGAGCTTACTAACAAACTTTCTTGCACTTCCTGGATAAATCTCAAGCGTGCATTTAAATATTATGAAGAGTACCATTGTGTGTGATTTTATGGATTAACTGGCTTTGCATACTTGTGGATAATCAGTTATCACACCTTCCTGAGAGAATAAAGACAGCACTGTAACTCAGTACAGTGATAGTTTTGTTGATATGAGCTTTTTTCATTCATTGACTTTTTTTATGCTGTTGTGCTTTAGGTGCTGCCTACTGTCAATTCATGGATATGCTGTTCCCAGCATGTATCCCACTGAAGAAAGTCAAATTCCAGGCCAAACTTGAGCACGAATACATCCACAACTTTAAACTTCTTCAAGGGAGCTTTAAAAAGATGGGAGTTAGTAAAGTATGTGAAGCAATGTTTTTTACTTCACTACAATAGCATATTATATCAATATGCTTGTTTTTTTGAAGCATCTTCCATCTCTGTGCAGACTATCCCTGTTGACAAGCTTGTAAAAGGCAAGTTCCAGGATAACTTTGAGTTTGTGCAGTGGTTTAAGAAATTTTTTGATGCAAACTACGATGGAAAGGAATATGATCCTGCGGCGGCTCGACAGGGACAAGAAACGGCAGCTAATCAGAGTCCAGCTGCGGCCACAGCTAACAAGCCAAAGAAACCCAGCTCAGGTGAGGAGAGCAAACACACAGGAAGTTCATAGTTTTTTCTAATAGCAGCCCTTTTTGGGCTCATCTTGGCAATTTATTTATAGTAATTGCCATGAAATAACCCAGATTTCATTAAAAAATGAAAACACTATTAGTATTTAAATCTTTAAGAGTAGTCATAGATGTACAGTATTGTGAAAGTCTTGGGCCACCAAAAACATCTTAGACTTCAGTCCCCTCAAAAGAATTCAAGATGTGTTTAGTACCAAGAAAGCTCACACTAACTTTTGCCAGAAGCCGCCATTTTGTGTATTTTCTATTTCTTTTCCCTTTTAACAATATGTAATATAAGTTTTAGGTGTGTCCAGAATGTGTCTGTGAAATATCAGCTCAAAATACCCAACATATCATTTATTATGACCAAAATGCCCCTATTTGGGTAGCAGCAAAATCACAATGTTTTGTGTGTGTACCGTTAAATGTAAATGAGCTATTGCTCTTCGCTCCCTTACCAGAATAGATGCTTTGGTTAAAATAGCAGACAGCGTCCAACTCACTGATGGCAGAAACTTTGGTAATACAAGACTGTCAGTCAGTGGCCGTGGGCGGGGTTTTAGCAATGTGACATCACATTGCATTACCAAAAGAATAAAAACACCTTGTCTAATGAGACTGCTTTGATTTAGTGGGGGTATTAGGGATGTTTTTATTTTATTTTATTATATGGTGGTTGTGTTTACACACTGCTAACACACATTTATGTCCAAATTTTGGATTTTGTAGAACAGGTGCCCTTTAATAAAGAGAGTGAAAAAAAAAACTAAAAAAAAAAAACTGCTGGTTGCCTAAAACTTTTGGACAGTACTGTACATTGGGCAAGCTAGTTGTTCCTTTGCTTAAACTAACAGCTGCATGACACGGGCAGCTGTTATGGATTATGCCTCTGAAAAATGTGGGTGTGACATAGTGATATCAGTGGGTCAACTGTTTTCACATGTATTAGAGTGACTGGTATCTCAGGTTGTGTGCGTGTGGATTTTTTGTATACTTTAGACACAGGTGGCACACCGCCAGTCAAGCCAACGGCCCCAGTTGGTAAGATATTCAGAGCTGCCAGCTTACTTGAGACCAAGTCACACTTCCTATTCACCTCTCTACGAGTTATTTCACGTTTCTGGTGTTTTACACGGATGGTGTTATTTCCTGAAAGTTTTGTCATATTTAAAGGTGCGGTGAATCTGACGTTTTCATTGTTTTATACCGTGTTTAGAAACGGATGTTACACACAATCAGGTAGGGCTGGACCAGATTATTAGATTATTCTAATTTTTGTTTGGTGGGTTGGAATCCGAATTTAAAATATGAGATTCGAACATTAGCGTTAATACCGAGCAGTGGCGGCCGGTGACCGAGGGCACATGATGCGAAGTTCGTCACAACATGTATGTAGCCCGTCATGTGTGTGGTTCATAATTTCAAAATATGTGTTCTTCACATCGAGAGATCCTGTGTGCATCACGTGTCTTGTCAAAATAAGTGCCTGCTGCAGACGTGTCTAAAGGGTTTATGATAAAAGAGACGCTCGCGTTTGCCAGATACTGGCATAACCTCATGCGTAATCAGAGTTTAGTGTTAAAGGAGTGTCTCTTTTAACATAAACGGTTTTAATGTGTGTGCAGCAGGCACTTATATTGACAAAACACGTGATGCACATGGTTCACATGACGCAACAAACACATATTTTGAAAACACAAGCAACACACATGGCACTCCGGACACATATTTATAATTTGCGCCCCTCGGAAGCGCAGTCACGAGCGCCACTCTATAGGTGGTGCTGTGGCATGGAGAGACTAATTTGCAACAGCTACCAACACCACAAGAATGAAGATTGGGCTCATGTTGAGCTAAAGTCTGTTGGCAGAGAGATCAAGCGATCTCTAACAAAGCAATAGTGACACACAGTACAAAAATGTTTTACTCACATAAGACTAATGTGCCATTCCTGTCAGATTCAATATTGATGGAGCAGCATTGCTTTTTAATTGCAGTCTCTCTGCAAATCCAACATCCACCTGTGGCTTCTTTACAAATGAATCAGCAGTACAATTCAGTAAATAAACACTCTGTTTGCCCCCACGTGAGCTGGCATTGGCTCCATATGGTTTTCCCTTGTGCCATTTGTGTTACTTCCTGACACGCAAAACTGTGGGTGGGGCTACAAAAGTAGTCATTGCTATTTTTTTGGGAGGCAGGGTTTAAAATCACGTCTACATCATAGAATGATACATTCTAGAACCTGGCATTTTATGGTTTTCGGGTTGATATTTCAGTAACAAGGACAATTTCAGTTAATAAACTTGCAGGATGTTTAAGTACGATGACCTCTAATATAACAAAACCTCAAGTTAAAATTGATTCACCGCTTCTTTAAATAGTCATAATGCACTCTACAGGGTCAGGTGTCTCACAGCTTGGCTAGATTGGAAATAATTGACCCTTATTTTATAGTCAAAGATGTATTAGATGATGGATATTATGTTCATACTTAGCTCCACAGCGTTCAGCGGCAGCACCCAAATCTGCAGCACCAAAGGTGGCTCCAGTGCGTGCCACAGGTGGGGCTGATGAGGAGAAAGAAGCACTTACTCAGATGGTAAGACCTTACAAGGAACAACATATGGGTGATTCTCACGAAATCCAGATTTTTTAAAAAGCCCTTGAAGTCAATTTTTTTTCACATATACGATTAAGGTCTGATCTTACTATAACCATTATTTTTTTGAGGATTTAAAATATTTTCCTATAGAATTATTTACATTTTTTAGATTATCATTATCAAAAAATATCATTACCACAACATGATATTACATTTAATATATTCATTTGCAAACTCGTGTTTCAGTAATGAGAACTAAAAAGTTGTCTAGGTACTATGACAAACAAAATTTCAACTTTTATCTGGAGAAAAAAAATAAGAACTGCTTCCCTGGTAGCCATCTTGAGTGTCACAGCCAATTATGTCCCTTCCAACATTTTTTTCTTTGAAAATGTTAGTTCCTTGAGGGCTTAAACAATGATTGAAATTGTTGTGAAGGATGAGAAAATTGGTCTTGGACACATTTATATTCCTTATTATTGTCTTTACATTTACCAATGATCACCAAATACCACATGTTTCTCTACTGTAAATGTTTAAAGTATAACATGCACTGAAGCTTTTTTTTTTTTTAGATTTTTTAATTATAAATATTTCCATGTCAAAGAACACAAATCCAGACATGGACTAGTTGCAGTAATGAAAATTTTCCCCTTAAATGTGGAAAAAAACATCAAAATTGGTTTGGATGATGTCATTTGAAATCATGTGCAAAATAGTACATGAAGCGATGTTTCTAACTGTATGCTTCTTATTTTGATACTCTTACTTTTTTTATCAAAATGTTCATAACACCTCATAAGTCTAATTTTGCAAGAATCACCCATATGCAAAGATATAATTAAACTGTGTTGAACAGCTTTCTAGTTTATCATGACAATATTTTGATATTTATATCTGCACAGATAAATGACTTGAAGGCCAACATCGCAGACATGGAGAAGGAAAGGGATTTCTACTTCGGTAAACTCAGAAACATTGAGCTCATCTGCCAAGAGAAGGAGGGTGAGGGAGACCCAACAATGCAAAAGATTATAGATGTTCTATACGCAACAGATGTAAGTGATCTCATATGTTTAAAGTACATCTTAAATGAGTTTCCTCAACCGGCTCAGTTCTGTGGTTTCCTCTGTTTGTCAACAGGACGGTTTTGTCATTCCAGAGGATGAGGGGGGTGAACCAGAAGAGTTTTGACCAATTCGGGGTCTTTAAATCATTCTCTTGGACACTCAAATGCACACATTAGCTGATTCCTGCTGCACTTGCTTTGCCTTTGGTCCGTTGTTAGTGTTTTGGACTTTTGACTGTTGAATGTCTTTTATTCAGGGAAGTTGAATACCTTGAATTTTCAGCTCTTTTTATTGACCATCATAATGTTATTTTTGTGAATGAAAATAAAGTACTTGTAAAATAAAGTCAAAGGCTGTTTGTAAAAACGCTCACAGAGGTGACATTATTCAATGTTTGAGAACTACCACTATGTGTCATACTATGAAATCTGCATTTCCAGAAAGTAGGAAATCCAAGTTCTACGCATTGCCTACCCTATGCATGTTTATTGAATATTTCTTAAGTGTTGTCACAGTTTTCAGTTGAGTCAGATTTTGGACTATAGCAAGGTCCTAAATGACAAAACAAATCCTCCAGTGTATCTGGGGCCGTATTCACAAAGCATTTTATCTTACCACTAAGAGTACTCCTAAATCACACTAAAAGATTTTAGCTAGGAGTTTTCTCTTAAAAGTTATTCACAACGCCTTTCAGACCTACTTTTAGTAAGGAAAAATGATAACTCCTAAACTAAGAGTGAGTCTTCGTTGCTACGGATGACGTCAGTTCTCATGCACGAGCTGCCTCGCAATGACCACGGTGATTGGTTGTTAGATGACAGCTGTCATGCGTAACATAACACAGACGCACCAAATCATGGAATTACAACATCGAAATATGTCTGTGTCCTACACAAAATAATAATAGTAATGCCATCAAAATGCATATATTAAAGAAAAGTCGTGAATGAAAATAAATTAAATCAAGGTAGCCTAATACAAAAAAAATGAAAACCGCCAATTGCCTAATAATAAAAAACGACATTACATTAACACTTGCTTGATTAATTGACATCCTATTAGCCTAAATAGACTACTTAAACAAGGAAATGTTGCCCATATTGAAGAATCCTAATGTAATAAATAAACGGAAAAGAAAGCCCAACTGGATGCAGGATCAGTTACTGCTGCTGTTCCAGTTGGTGCTGGAAAAAAGAAACGTAATAAAAGGGAAATTCGGCACTGATATATCAAGCAAAACTAAGCGTGAGACATGCGAGACAATGATGCGCGGGTCAATGTACAAAACAACCGGCACCCGACCAACGTTTTCAACTAACCCGCCCGCAAGTCGGACCGCAAAAAATCCGCGGGTGACCTCAGGCATCCGCTCATTTCGGATCAACCCGCGCATTACTGATGGGAGAGGATTTGTTGCAGATCAATGCAGCATTCCCGCTTGTGTCGCGGACCCCGGACGACTGCGAGAGGCGGTGGTATATGCATTACAATCGCAGTAGAGGGTTGAGATTGCAGCCTTTAAACAGACTAGCATGGCAACAGGTATGCCTATAATATTAAATATTTAATTTCATTATTGTTTCATGTAATTCTAAAAAACTTCCTGCTTGCCATGAATGTAATGAATTATGAAACAAATGTTATAAACAATATGCTTACATTAAAGTGTGCTTTTAAGTATGTGCAATGCTTTTGAGTTGGTGAAACTGTCCATGTTAAGGAGGATCAGCACCTAAGGCATTTTAAGATCTTTTGTGAATAGGTCTTAGTGAGTTAGGAGTCCTCTCGACTTCTTTTAAGCTGTCCCAGACTTAGGTGCTACTTTTAGGGCTAAAATGCTTTGTGAATTACTCTTAGTGAAAAAAATTAGGAGTCCTAAATTTAGGAGTGACACGCCCAGTATTTTTAGGAGTTGCTCCTAAATTCGCCAGTTAGGAGCTACTTTTAGCCTTAAAATTCTTTGTGAATACGGCCCCTGGTATGCTATTGCGGTTATCGTCTTTCTGATCAGCACATTTAGTTGTTAGTTGAAGGGAAAGGAGAGATGTTGTCTACTTCCTCTTATAAGCTATGTAAGTATGTGAACTTCCCTTTTCCATTTTACACAGATACGAAGAGGAACCACTTTACTGACAAGCTGTGTGTGCAATCTAATCTCTTTGTTTAATATAATCAATCAAACTCTTTTCTATATTACGTTTATTTAAGATTTGTATTTTAAAAGTTTGTCCTGTATCACCACCATCAGTCATTTTTGAGAGCAAGGTTTATATGTACATAGTCCTACTGTTCTTCATTATATAAAGCTAAGTGAAGTGCTTGTATAAATCAAAACGATCGTGTACTTTTGTAATTTGTCAACGCAATCATTTCTCCCATGGTTTCGGCTTTCTAGGTATCTGGGAAACTGTGGGCTGTTGAAGAGATGGTTTGATGTCTGGTTTTTGAAGTCCTGGAATCTCTTCCCCTGTTTGAATCATGCGGTACACCTCAGGGAAAGACAGCGCCTGCGCATCCACTCGCGCTCCATCAAACTCCCGTTCATGAACCACCTCCATATCATTCTGTTTCTCCATTGTTTTACTGAGCAAATATCCGAGAACAGAATCTCTGCTTAAAACAATTAAAATCGATTTATTATTATTTAATTAATTGCGTGAATAAATATGACGTTCGATAATGACTTACCTGCGTAACGTGAAGCTTTAGTTTTTGACTATCATGAACACCAGCATAACTTAAAAGTCACAAGAATAACCACTTTTATATTTATAAGTTACATTGGTTTTAAAAGATGAATGGTTTTCATATAATGTAAATAAATATAACTGAAATTGTGTCAACCTTTAAGATCAGTGTTTACAAAGTCCACGAGCATCCCTCACTGGACTTCCGGTTCCGGATACGTGCCTCTAGTCTTCCTACATTTTAAAATAAAAGTCCGTTGGCGTCCATTGATATTATATTATTTTGTGTCCGTATGGATAAATTAAATGTAAAAGGGTTCAAATTTCAAAATACATTTGCAGGTTAGTTGCATAAATTCTCTTTTTTGAGGTCTAAGTTTAAAATTTCTGGTTTTATTTGGCGTAACCATTCTGTGTCAATTGGTGTAACTCGTTTTTTTTTTTTAAATATGTAAATATATTCATAAAACATGTGGAATAAAATATAATCATTAAGATTGGTGTAATATGCATACATTTGTAATAATTTGTCAAAGATTATTTAGAAAACAAAGCTGTTTTCAGCATATGTCAGGAAAATATTACAAAAACGCATTAAAATGTAGATTTAAAAATAACTAATAAAATGATGTTTTAAAATGATTTTTTACTAGGGATGCACCGATACTGGTATCCGGTATCGGCCTCGATACCACATTTTCTAAAGTACTCGTACTCGTTAAAAGTCCCCCGATACCTGGAATCGATACCACGGTCTGAAAAATGTCTATGTTTGAGCGGCGTGTAAGGGGTTAATGCCTCTTGGGTTGTCCAAAGAGGCAAAGTTTACAACACACTGGAAAACTAGTCCTTTGTTTTTTTGTTAAATTATATGACTAAAGCTGTTACCTGTAAATTTAAATCATGTTTTTTATTAAGTACTCCGTATCGGTATCGGCAAGTACTGAAATGCAAGTACTCGTATTCAAAAAAAGTGGTATCGGTGCATCCCTATTTTTACATGCCATCAAGTTGAATAAAAAAATTTTATATTTAAAATTTTTTGGCACAATTGGCGGTTACACCATTTGACATTTTCAGATCCATTCAGTCTTAACTTTTATAAAAATGGTGCAAATTTCATTTTTTATTGGATAAAATTAACATAAATACACTTTGCATTGAAATAAACCTGATGCTTTTAAAACAAGTTTAAAAAAAGTAATTTATCATCTTGCCAAACCGTTTTTGTCACTGACGTGTGTGTGTGTGCCTGTGCGTGTGCGTGTATATACAGTGCACAGCATAAATGAGTACACCCCCTTTGAAAATTAAGATTTTTCTCCATTTGTTAGTAAATATGAGACCAATTTGCTTTCTTTTTTACAAAACAGTTACATTAAACATTAATTTTTCTTAACAAAAGAGTAAAAGTCACTGACCATCTTTAGGACACAAAAAATAACCAATTTAAATGAAATGGGGTGATGCAAAAATTAGTACTACATCCTGATGAATATGTTAGCAAAAAAACTAAATAAAGTGTAATTTACAGGAATTCACTAGGAAACGATGAATATAATTAATCATCACACAAGTAGCCATAGGATAACTGGCCATTGTGGGTAGTATTTAAGAGAGAAAATCCACTCTCATGTAATGGTGACAGAATAGCACCACATGGTAAAGAAATGTCTCAAGACATGAGAAATAAAAGAATTTCTTTGCACAAAATGTTCAAGGTTTCAAGATAATTAGTTAAGCATTGCTAATAAGTTTGAATACTTTCATGAAAGGGATCCAAAAATGTAAAAAGGATGGACTTGTGAGAAGCTCTCTTCAATCTCCAGGACGTTTACTGAAGTTAACACCTCGTCAAGAGTGTTGTGATGAGGGATGTTGAAAAAAATCATCATGCAAGTTCAGCACAGTTGGCTTAATCATTAGAAAGTCAATCTGGAGTGTTTTCAGTGACACCACACGACGGAGGTATAGTGCAAAGGAGAGGCATGCATGGCAGTCATCCAAAGAAAAAGCCACTGGTAAAGCCAATGCACAAAAAGCTCTTTTTCTAGAGCTCATATTGAGAAAGGACTATTGGGTCTCTAGGTCTCTAAACTTTAGAGTAATGAGACAAAGATTAATCTTTGTGGCTCTGAGGTGATCCAAACTTTATGGTGTGGTAAGAGTAAGGAGTACAATGAAAAATGCATGGTACCAAAATTAAAGAAGGATGGTGGCAGTGATCTTCTGTGGGCTTGCATGAGTGCTGCAGGTGTCGGAGAGTTGAATTTTATAGATGCCATCATGAATACACAGATGTACTGTGAAATATTTAAAGAGAAGATGCTACCATCACTCTGCCGTTGGTCACCGGGCAATATTTTAACATGATTGTGACCCAAAACACACATCTAAGGTCACTAATTCATTTTAGAAGAAGCACAGGGTAAAAGTGATTCAGCCCTCAATCCAGGTTAAGGTATGCGGGGAGTTCTGAAAAGACAAGCAGAACGTCATTCTCTATCCAGGATCTGAAAGAGGTTATTGTTCAAGAATGGAGAATAAAAGATGTAATTGTATGTTGTCAACTTGTTTATTCAATGTCTAGAAGAATTAGTGCTGTTTTTAAAAAAAGAATGGAGGCCATACAAAATATTTAGATTTTTTTTTTTTAAAGAATCTTTGTAGGGTGTACTCATTTTTGCATCACCTCATTTGGTTTAAATTAGTTATTTTTCGTATCCTTAAGATGGTAAGTGACTTTCACACTTATGTTAAGAAACATAAATGTTTAATTAAACTGGTGTGTAAAAATACAGCAAATTGGTCTCATATAATATTTACTGACAAATGGAGAAAAATCTTAATTTTCAAAGGGGGTGTACTCATTTTTGCTGTGCACTGTATATATATATATATATAAATTTATATATGAAGAGGTTGGTTCGAAACATATATCTCCATATTTTAAAATGTTGAAAAAACTTGTTTTTTGAATGTGCATTCCAATTAATCAAACTGCAGTTACCTCGTTTTGGAACCAAACTTTTCATATATATATCCTTTAGATATCATGTTTATATATGTTTTTACACTCTAAAAACTGCTGGGTTAAAAAACAACCCAACCATAACCCAACTGCTGGGTCACTATTGGACAGAACACGCGCTGGGTTGGCTTGACCCAACTGCTGGGTTAGACCATTTAACCCAGAATTCTGGGTTGTTCATTTGACCCAACCATTTGGGTACAATTAACACTCTTGCTAGGGTTAAATGTTACTCAAGTGCTGGGTTATTTAATTTGACCCAGCCAGTGGGTAAAATTAACACTCTTGCTGGGTTAAATGTTACTCAAGTGCTGGGTTATTTAATTTGACACAACCAGTGGGTAAAATGAACACTCTTGCTGTCCCATTCCATTTGTTTCACTGGACATAACCTTTTTGTTTTCTAAAAAAACATCCCAAAAATGTACATAACTTCACATAATGTAAATAAATTGTTACAGATTAAGAATATGTGAATAACTGAATTTTGACAAAAATGTCCGATTGAACCTTAAAATTCCAATGTGACAAATTGTTAGATATAAAATAAATGTAACAAATACCCCCTGTAAAACAAAACTGAGAGGCCCCTGTAAATGTGATTTAAATTGCATTTAATTTTTTTTTACATTTAATACAATGTTTTAATTACATTTTTGTATATTTGTATAATACAAAAGTTACAACCCCCATATGACATCAAACAATCCCCACAGACTTCATAACTCTTAATATTTAAACTATTATGATTACCATTTCATTTACTTTACATTTTATTTATCAAAAATGTTCTTAAAAACAAGAAGCCCTGCAACAAAACTTTTTTTTAAAGAGCAGCTATGGTCCGATTCACATTTTTACATTTCCTTTGGTGTGTAATTGTGTATTAGTTCATGTTAACGATATGCAAAAGGTACAAACCCCAAAGTAAACAATGATGCAAGTGATCTCTTTTCTTGGGCTACAACAAACACACGGATTGTAGGCAACAGTTTACTTCCCGGGATTGGTGACGTAGACAAGACCCACATTATCATAATCCCTCCCGCTTGAACTCACAGCCTGTAAGTAAACTCCTGTTGGCATTGCATTGTGGGCGAATCTTTCAAACATAGCAATGAAATAGGTGCTCTTTAATTATTAGTGATTAAATGTTGTCCTCAAAATTTTTACAGATGAGGCATGTCCATCAATCTGATGAATGGCATTCTGGTGAAACTCCCAGGTGGGAAGACATTGCTTTGTGTAGTTAACATCAAAGACAAAAAAAATTAACAACATCTTTCACCATAGAGTCTGTCTCAAAGGCATTGCCTCCAACAATGGCAAAGGTCTGGCAGGTCCTTCTTGGCTCGTCCCCAAGGCACAAAACATGCAACAGTGCTCCAGTCATCTCTGATTTTGAAGATATTCCACCATGTTGGTCCCCACCTGTTGAGTACACACCACAACTTAGTGTTGCCATACACCTGATGATTTAAGTTAAGCATTTTGTGAAAGTATCAAAAAAATACAAATATAGTAAAAAAACTGCAAACATTCATTCTAACTTTTTTTTTAAATAGTTCTAGTAATTAAGTATTATATTTCACTGCTCATATTATGATATTATGGATTATTAATATAATCACAATACATATAATATTATGTTAATATTACAGTGAAACTATAATTAGAAGACAATTAAAAGATTTTAGTTAAAACACCTCATTCAAGCCTAAAGATTGTGCATCCATCCTTTACAAAAGTAATCCAACCGGCTCCATGAGGATAAACAAAGGCCTTCTGAGGGTAATCCATGCGGTTTTGTGATATGGATATTTCTATTTAAAACTTACAAACTAAGATAAATAGCTTCTGGTAACACCACCCCTCTTTCAGGAGAGAGTATTTGCGTAGTCTACGCACTTTTTTTTGTGACGTATGACAAATGCGGAGGCACAGAGCAGCAGCAAAGACTGCAAAGTGCGTACACTCTCAAAGCTAGAACTTTTAGAATTTTCTAAAAATAATGTGATCATCCAATAAATAGATATATGCATCTTGGATGGCTTGAGGGTGAGTAAATCATGGATTTATTATAATTTTTGGCAGAACTATCCCTTTAAAATATACAGCAGGCTATTATGCGAAACATATCAATAACTACAAACATCCACGGGCTGTAACGATAAATCGTGCAAATGCGCGTTTTTTCAATGAATGAATTTGAATGAATTACGGTAAAATGCCGCCACATCCAAAAGCCAGAGGGCGCTCTCATGCAGAAACTCCAATTGTGCCACAGAAGAAGTAGCATTACAAACCCTATTCCAGGAAATGTCTAAAAGAATATTTATATCACCTTTCTTCAGATTGTTTCAGGTATTTTCATGATAATAAAGAATATTTTTAATGATTTTGTAATGCACATTATAAACGACTCCGACTCAAAATGATTTTAGATTGATGAGGACTTCCTACTGACCAAAACACCATAGTACACGCACAAGCTGCACATGAAACACAGAATCGCTGCCTTGCGATTCAGAATCGATTTTAGACAGGTCTTTTTAATAGGACTCGCAATTTATTGTTACAGCCCTAACATCCACCCTTTTCAAAGTAGAAACACTTAAGCAAAAACTTACAGGTTGCATGTCAATAAAGGACCTCTGGGCCTCCACAGTGGTAGGTCTGAAGACTTTTCCTCCTCCCCTGTAAATGGATGGAGCTAGCAGAGTTGGCATCTTCAGTGCTGTTTCCCCTTTAGCAGCTAAATAATTTTGAGCAAATACAGTGTTTCAATAACATTTAAATAGTTTGCTGTATATAACAATTCATATTTATGAGTAGTAATACTGAGACAACCACAGGCATTATTCAACCAATCAGAAAAGAGAAAAAAATAAAGGTGCATTCACACGGGGCGAAAGGGTCAACGCTTGACTCAAGGCTTGTCTGAAGCTTGGCCAACAGCCAATCACAGTGGCCGCAACACATGCTCTGGTCTTGCATAAACATAATTGGCTGGCTCGCACTAGGTTATTTGCATAAGGTGATCTGATTGGCTGACACACGCGTTGGCGCTTAAGAAGTTGAGAAATGTTCAACTTCTGCCGTGAGTAACGGCAGTGATGCGAAGTTGGTGGATCCACAATTCAGTTCGGCAAACGCATGACGTAACCCATTAAAAGTAAATGAGAAGCGTTAACACTTTCGCCCCGTGTGAAGTCATCAGGAGCCTTATTTGATAGCCCGCCCTCCCAATCGCACTTCCAAACTCAAATGAGTGAGAGAATCGTGACAAAACTGTAAGCACAGAGGGACCAGTAGATGTTGGGTTATTTCTAGGGGTGGGACAAAAAATCGTCTCTTAGATGAATCGCGATTCGGACATGGGCCGATTCTGAATCGATTCACAAATGTCAAGAATCGATTCTTAAATGTTAGTTTACAAAATAATAAAGTGACGTCATCAGAACCAAAAGGCGGAACTCAACTGGGGGAGCGGTGATGCACACGGACAACTTAAGAGAGCGCGCACTGCAAGAACACATAGCGGAGCTTACAAGAGCAGAAGAGAAAGAACACTTTAAATGCTTGTAGGACTATACTGCATATATCTCTACATTGAATTTAGGGCTGTCACCATTACTCTATTCTTTTTGAGGAGTTTTAAAAAAATCCTTGAGTACATGTCGAGTACTCCTTAAAATAGCGGAGATGCGGTTTAGTGAAACAAACTAGAAAATTACAACAGTATCAGAAGCATACAAATCAGCGCTACGCTGCCTCTCTCATTCTCTCTCTCTCTCTCGTTTGCTCGCTCACACACACAGTGCGCGTGCATCAGCTCCTGCGTGAGGCAAGAATGCGCATCCTTGTGAATTTTGGAAGTTAAAGACGACTGAGCTGCAGTGGCCTGGCATAAGATTTATAAAAACACATTTGAGAAGAAAGGCGCAGCAACTCAAAAAGACCTGCGTGTTTCACAATTACTCTAAAAGACCATAATGACAATTTCGCGCGTGGAGCAGCAGTTAACTTATGTGCGATCTACCAGCATTGCCTTTGCGATCGACGTATTGGACACCCCTGCCCTAAACCATCGGCTGACTGTTTAGATATAACATGAATATACTTCTGTAAAAATATGCACATAGTTTGTTATTCAGTCGCTGGGTGCGCTGCATTATATAAATACAGTAATGCTGCCAATCACTGTGTATAATGATGATGATTAGACGCTTAACGTTAGTCAGTTCGTGGAAGTTAATGCCGGTTAACATATAGAATTAATATGTCACGTTTAATTACTATTTTTACTGGTTTTAATGTCTTACAACAGAAACAGGACATATATGTATATAAGAATCACATTATTTATCCCTTAGTTGCATTAAAGTACAGTATATGACAGTTCAGAGGCTAGTAGCAAAAGCGCAAACATTAACCTGGCTTTGAGAGCAAATGTGACGTAATGACGTCACAGATATGCAAATTAGTACGTCAAGAATCGATTCTGAATCGAATCAGGACCCTAAGAATCGATTCTGAATCGATTCATGAGGGTCCAATCGATTCCCACCCCTAGTTATTTCAGAAAATTGTTTTGCCCTCTGTACGCAACAAGTCATTTACACATTTAAAACTGGTTTATTTTACACAAAGAAACAGATTATGCGCGATTAATTCGTATTTGCCGCTCATGAAACTGTGTTTTGCACGGCACTGTTTGCAGACCTGCAATGCTTTTGGCAGTATTTCAGCGCAAAAACGTGCCAAAAGTGTAAGCGTAAATATTAAGTGTAAATATTAAGTTTCAGTTTTACCTGTATTATCCTTCAGGCAAGGAAATTCATACACCAATGCCTTGTCACGGGCCTTCTTAGTGTCTGATGATGGCCTGTTATGTAGACAACAGCAGTTGATGATGAACTTTTGTCAAAAAAGCAGCAATATGGTAAGCTATTGCAGAAGCCTGTGTGATCTTACTTAGAATTTACTTAAAAATAATGTTGGTATTTTCATGTTCAAACACTAATGCTGCATACACACCAAACTTGAAGCATCGCGCTCCTAGCTCTTTACTCAAGATTACTTACAAGATTTAACTTTGTGTCCTGCGCATTTTCCACTTGAGTTGAATATATTGTGGCAGATAAGTTTGAAACAAATAGAACATGTTTGCGGCAATCACGCACAAGTTTGTGTCTTTGCATTGACTTTGTATGTAATTTATTTGCGCAAATCTTTGAATTTGCGTTTGGTGTGTACGCCCCCATAAGACTCGCTATAAAAAAAAGAGAATGGTCAATTATGTTTTCTAAGCATTTGCTAACTACTATATGTTTGCAGGCTTATTTAAATGTAGCTTACTCACGTTTCACCATTGGTTTCCAGCAGATGGGATGCAAGGAGTCTCACAAGGAGTCTTAACGGTTTAATACGGATTTCCTCTCAGGGGTGCTTTCCAAAATCTGACAAACTGCCTATAAAAACAGAACAACAATCAATGTTTTTTATGGTCCATTAGAATTGAAATTTTATTCAGTTAATACCCAATACAAATAAAGTTGATACTTACAAATGCTAAAAAAAGTTCCACTGCCATGGTGATATGATCTGTTGGGGTCAATTCAGTGGATTCTACTGAACCCTGTTGGTGGATTGAACAAAAATCAAGAAAGAATATTTAAAGGGACACTCCACTTTTTTTTTTCGAAAATATGCTAATATGCTAATTTTCCAGCTCCCCTAGAGTTAAACATTTGATTCTTAATGTTTTGGAATCCAGCAGCCGATCTCCGGGTCTGGCGCTACCACTTTTAGCATAGCTTAGCATAATCCATTGAATAGGATAGGAACTATACTCTCATACTGGCGTAATAATCAAGGACTTTGTTGCCGTAACATGGCTGCAAGAGGCGCAATGATATTACGCAGCAGCCGAAAACAGTCCCCATAGTATCTTTCAATAGCAGGGGACTATTTTCGGGCACTGCGTAATATCATTGCAAACATGCAGCCATGTTACGGCAGCAAAGTCCTTGATTATTACGCCCGAATGAGAGTATAGTTCCTAGCCATATCTGCCTAGAAAATAGCAACTTTTAATTTTCCGTCAGTCTTAGTACACGATGTAACTGGAGAGAAGAGTCAAGTTTTAAATAGGAAAAATATTGAAACTCTGCTTATTTTTGAGCGCGATGCTAAATGGTTTAATCAGATTCAATGAATTGTGCTAAGTTATGCTAAAACTGGTAGCGCCAGACTCGGAGATCGGCTGAATCGATTTCAAAATGGTAAGAATCAAATGTTTAAAGCGTCATGAAACACTAACCAACATTTTTAGATGTTTACAGAGTTAGTTGTGTTGCACATCATAGAAGACAATGTTAGTATCTGTTAATTTTGAACATTAGGTCAAAACTAGTTAATTTTTAGCTTTTTTGTGATATTTTTGTCTTCCGGGTCTAAACTCCATATTGCATAAACATTTTAGTACATTTTGACTGTCGGTGTCTCATTATAATTTATAAGATAGCATGTTCTTATCCAATGCAAAGACGTTTCGCTTTTGTGTGCGCGCGTGCATGTGCGCCGTGCGGCCAGTCAGTTGGGGGAGGGGTGTCTGGGGCTCAGGATCGCACATGGATACGGTTCTGTATAGTAAAGTAAATGTGACTGCGCCATTACGCACACTCTGTAAATACGTTGGATGATTTTCCCCGCGATGCTGTCCGGGCTAGACTCACCATCAACTGAATTTGCTCAGGAAAGCTTCGGGAGGCAGGTGGACTTTGATATGTCCTGAGGACTTTTGCTTATCTTCAAACACGCTCTTATTTCAACTATAACAGTTTTACTTGACCTTTGTTTAAATAAAATATTATATTTTCGGGGTTTCATGATGCTTTAACTCTAGGAGAGCTGAAAAATTAGCATATTTTTTAAAAAGTGGAGTGTCCCTTTAAAATCACATACTCTAGCGTGCAGCCGGTGTAACTCTTACTCTACTTTGTGGTTTGATTATCGGACAAAATGGCGCATTGCAACGGGGGCAAATAATATCGTGTTATGATTGGCTTAAAATAAGTAGCTACTTGTGGATTTAATACGAAACGTGTTTTCGCCTTGTAACTAAATACAAACCAAAACTATGGTGAACATGAACTTCAGTGTATATTTCTGACTGTTAATTTACCTCAGGATTTAACGTGTGACGGCTAAGGGGTAATTTACAGAGCTCCGTCTGGATTTAATATGAAACACGAATTCCCCTTTTACTTTTTTAATTATTCATAGATAAATACGATTTTGTAGTGATTAATTTATAACGTATAACATAACTTACTGAATATTTCAAAAGAATGCAGATATAGCTCGGTCAACTACGACTTAACGATGAGGCATGTTTCTCATAACTGTTGGCACAGAACAAAAAACATTAACCCCACTCCCCCACATCAAAGCATTTATTCTGAACAATAAAATATGCTTTGTACTACGACAACTTATTACAAAAATAAGTAAAATTTCACATTAACTCACCATGAAATACCACCTGGTCCGAGTAGCGTGATCCAGTCAGAAGCGAAGAATCCAGAAAGTGCGGGAATTAATAAACCAATTGCTGGGTCAAAAATAACCCAACCAGGTGTTTGTTTTTTAAAATGATCCTGGCTTTGACAGAAACAGAAGACACTGTCATTAAACGTGCCCCAATCGCTTCCTCTGACAACTATAAGATGTGCCAAAATACTTTCCACACACAACTGTAGTGAATATTATGTTTACCTCCGGAATTACATGTGTGCTAACGGGACGGTTTCGTTTCAGCAACAACATAGGCCGTTTCTCAAGGTTGCAGCCTGCGGAGGTCGCATATGCAGGCTGCATACGTCATCAAGCCTTGTTTATTTAAGTTAACTGAGCATTACGTTCGCAAGTCATAAGCATATTACAACAGTTTACAGTTAATAAACTAAGAATAATAGTCAACTTTATAATAAGACAGTCATAATGACGTATGCAGCTTACAAATACGACTCCAAACACTAGCAAATGCGGCCTCCGAAGGCTGCAGGCAGAAACGGCCATAAACAGGCTTTTGTGATCCGAACTTTTAAAACTTCCTGTATATATTTATTAACAAAATAGTCAACTGAGAGTAGATTATGTCTGATAACAAGCAAATTATTTAAAAAATAAATTACCTTAGTTCACACCATGAGTTCACACCACGTAGCTAAGCGTACTACGCTGAAATTGTGTTACTGTGACAACGCGCTTCCGAAACCATATACTATGGATCAAACTTCTGGATTAAATATGAAACGCACTTTATCAAACATAGCCTACATACAGTAACGTTACCCCCATATCTGTGGAAAAGCGAATTAATATAGCAATGCGCTTGCCCCTACCACAACTACAACATTTATAATATAAAAATTGACATGAACTTACCATAAAATACTGCCCGCTTTGAGTGGCGTGCACCTCGCCTCAGAAGAAATGAAGAGTCCTCCAGAAAGTTCGACAAAAAATGGCAGAACTTGCATCCTTTACAGTAATGTAACTTAATTCGAACTTGGCAAGGAACAAATAATAGATTTATGAGACCCGAAATAAAATAAATCCGCCGTTCTAAACACTACAGAGACATCACAGCCAGCGGTGATTTCCAGAATGACTTGCCGAGGTGAGGCTGTGTTGGACGGGTACATCAGCGCAGAGCGCCCAGTGATTGCCTGGATCTCGAAGCTTCGACATCGTCGGAGCACATATTTAAATATACGCTATCTTCAAAAACCGATCGAAGTTTTGAACTTTACACACATACATTGTCGCCTAAAAAACTCTTAAAACTACATTTGGTAATATTTAAATGATAATATTTTAAACATTGTGAAGGCTGCCTTGAGAAACGGCCGGCCAATGAAAGGAAAATAAACCATTTGCTGGGTCAAATTTACCCAACCAGGTGTTCATTTGTAAATTACCCACTACATTTCATTTGACCCAGCATGAGCAACCCAACAGTGTGTTTAAAGTACTCCAAACAACCCAGAATTTTGACCCAGCATAAACAACCCAACAATGTGTTTACAGAAACAACCCAGCATTTTTTAGAGTGTATTATTCACGGTGTAAAATTTGTAGAACTCTGCCATTGATTGTTTTTTATAATCGTGAAATAATCATATTTAGTGTAAAGTAGTGGGATGTTGTCTAGACGTGCATATGGACTTGGCCCTCTACCTGCCACCCCACCTGTTTAAGTCAATCATTAATATGTGAGCCCAGGAAGACATTCATTAGACAAAAGCAAGACACCATTGTGTAGTTTTGATATAACATTTGAAAACCAATTGTCGTCTTTCCCAAGTCGGCTGCTTTGATGGCATCTTTGACCACCTGTATCAACTTTAGGTTTTACATATAATTTTGAAGGAGACAGATATTTGTGCCTGTTTTAGTCATTTTGATTCATCAGCACCTAAGGACTTCTGATCTGCTTGTGTTTAATGGGACTCCTCTGAACAATAAGCAGGATGGCGAACAACTGCACTTACATGGGAGGCGGGATTCCGCTGTCATCTGAGTTCTTTAAAGGTAACAGATTTAACACATCACATTGAAAAATCTAGAGATATGAAACCGAATAATGTCTGTGTGAAGCGCTGCTTATATAATTTAGATTTGATCCAATGCTGAATGTAAATCTCTAGCATTTTCAGAAAATGATTAAACTGTGCTATGTGTCATAAAAACATGTTTTCAGTGAAAGAACACAGAAGAAACTTAACAGCATAGGAAATGCTTGTTGGTCATTTCTAAAACCTTTAGCATTTGTTTTCCTATTTTCAGGCTCCTTCTTTTCTAACAATGGTTAACACGTTAAACCTATAATCACATTCAAGTGTAGAAGATATAAGGTGTCTGGTAACTCAACATCTTTGTGAAACAGAATTGTGCATCTTTTTCTCCTCTTGCATGGTCATTTTATAATCGTATCCCTTAGCATACTTCAAAATAAAGAGCAAATAATGATAAGCAAATGTTGCCTGTATTTATGTTACTATGGTTTTGTTTTTCTATTTGTAGTGATCAAGAATGATCTTTGGCTGTTTCTCCTTCCCGCTGGGTTTGCTATTCTGCTGCTTGCTCTTTTTATGGAGGAGATTGGCTTCTTTTTGCGTCATGTTCCCTCTCCTCAGCGCAGACGTCTCAGCCTGTGGATCCTGGGAATATACCCAGTAAAGAAACACCCAGCACACGTCATTAAATTCTTTCATATTTCCATTTAGCCGTTGGTAACGTTTTCTTGTTTCAAGGTCTTCGGGATGACGTCTATTGTCTCACTGTACGTTCCTCGCTCCTCATCTCTATGTAGTTTCATCGCTTCACTGTGAGTGACTTTTGACCTCTACTATCCAAATTAAATTGCAAAATATCGATCCCAAATGACAGTCAAACAAAAATCATATCTATTTGGACGGTGTTCTGTTTCTTTGCAGATATCACTCCATTACACTGTTAAAGTTCATGGGTCTTATCCAGGACTTCTTTGGGGGGAAGGCCCGGATGCTGGAGGCACTGGCAGGGGAGCAGGTGTCTCCAAACCCCTTCCCATGTTGCTGTTGCTGCTGTCTTCCACTTTTTAACATCAACAAGTATTTTATTGCATAATTTCTTGTCGTTTACACTCTTCTAGGGGGGCTCATATATAAACAGAGCTTACTCTTTCTTATAACATTATGACATATTTTCTTTTAGGAACACTGTGCGCTGGATGATGGCTGCCGTACTTCAGCTCTCTGTGGTCAGAACACTCCTATTCTTTCTTACTCTTGTTCTCTGGACAGATGAACAGTATGACTATGGGGATGTGAGTCCAATCATTGCTTACTGCATTATTGTTAATATAGTTTTTGTTTACTGTAGGCCTACTTTAGAATCAGCTATCCTGTTTAATTTTTTTTAAAGTAATTTCTAAGGAGAAAGTATAAGGAAAACAAAGTTCCTGTTGGTCCCTTGCTAGAGTATTGTGCTAGCAATAAGAAGAGCATGGGTTTGAATGCAGGGTATTAAATGCATTAAATGTAAAATTTATTTTTTAAACCAGATTATATGAAACTGTCTTTATAATCTGTTTCTCACAGGTGAATTCGGCCAACCCCAACTTGTATATCAATGCCATCATTGCTGTTTCTACATTTCTATCATTTTATGGCTACCTGCTTTTTTACAAAGCAACAAAAGAGGCATTGCCTGGATATGGCATTCGAGCCAAGTTTATTTGCATCATTATTATCCTGGTTCTTTGTGGATTACAAAGTGGAATTTTGGAGACGATGGGTGCACTAAGAGTTATTCCCTGCACACCTCCATTCTCTGACATCTTTCGATCTCAATGTAAGTGCAAGCGTTTGTTTTGACTCTGAGTTGCATATAACAATTCAAACTAAATAACGGTTATTTTCTCTTTTTCAAAGTAATTTACCACTATGCTATTATTGTGGAGATGTTCTGCATCAGCCTATTTGCACATCAAACGTTCCGGAAAGTCGAACCGTTTCATGAGGAGGAGGATGAAATGGTCGTAAGAGTTCTCAGTGAAAAAGCGATTCAGACAGAGGAAGAGCTATCATGTGCTGTGCAGCTGTCGGGTCAAGAGGATGAGCCATGCTATTCAAACATTGGATACAACAGTGACAGTGAAGAAGATAGCCTCTGTAAAATTGAGCATGCTCCACTGGGCCATTTCCCATTTTCTTTTCCCTTACAGCACACACTACAAACTGCCGCAAGCACACATAAGGTTCATACCAAACCACCTGAAGACTCCACAAGAGTGGAGCTTCCAACAAATACTGTGAGAGCTGAGATTAACCATACTGACAATGCAGATGCTACTATTGTATAACAGAAAGAGAGAGACTTGCAGCACTTTATAAATGACTTCACTGAGGCCCAAGAGATTAAAAACACATTTTAACTCTTGCTTTGAGACTTTGATGTTTGAATGTAGTGACACATGTGATACTTTGTTCACACAATGGCTTCAACAAGGTCGACACACCCAAACCAAAATAACTAGCATCTCTGCACTAATGTTTAATGAAGAAAATGATTAAATATAATTAAGATCTAAAGACAATAGCCTATATAAAGAAATAATTTCCCTTTGTGCATGTTTATATTAATAGCAAATTAAAATAAAGGAAAAATAATTTATTTTTGTTTACCAAAACATATAGCATAAATATGCACCAAAAATGAATGTTACATAGGCTGAATTCAGGTAGATTGGGATTTTTTACATGAACTTTAAATTGTTATACGGGATGTTTACATTTTATTCAATTCTTACACATACACATGAATTATTTCCATATGTTTGCTAAAGCTAAATATTTGTATATGTTAATTTCTTATTCATATACAAAGTAAAGTGTGTCTCTTTTTTCATGTGCACTTATTCATATGAAATAAAAATAAAGTATGTCTAAGATTTTCCAATGTGCATTTGTTTTTCCAATAAAATATCAGTATTTGACATCTAATATTTCACACCTTTGACATTTATCAAAATGACTCATCCTATTTTCTCTTTTTATTCTTTCTTCTCTGGTAACCTATGTGAGTAATACCTGTTGTTCATGTGTTTTTGGTATTTGATGTCTTATTTTTTTTATTTAAAAAGTATAAAACCACTTACTATTAAGCAAGTTATTAAAAAGATATGATTTAATATATATTTACGGAAAAAAATGACTCATGCTCGGTCAGCGAGATTGACCAATCAGCGTTTAATACTCGTGTCCCAGCTACACCTCGACCAATCAGCCTCGTGAATGGCGTCGCGTGCTGTTCTGGTGGCAGGAAGCTCAGCGTGCAGCCGTGAGGCAGGTGAACATGGCGCCAAATTTGAAAGGTAGATTTTCTTGCACTTTCTTTAAAAAGCGTCGAACAGTGTGGTTAAAATGAAGTACATTTCATTTGGGTAAAGTATAGACTCGTTTACGTAGAGAAGTGTTATTTTTCTAATGAAAAATCCAGCTAAGACCAGCATAAACTGGTCGCTGGTTTAAGGTGGCAGCTAAATCCAAGTTTGGAGACCAGCAAAAACCAGCTTGCAATCTTATGCTGGTTTTAGCTGTTTTTTTTCAGTAGGGTCGATCAACATGCAGATTTAATGAATATAAATGCATACTTGGGTGATGTTACTGCTATAATTTGCTTTACTGGACAGCTGGTTTACCTGGCGTAAGATCGTAAGTTATATTTTCTTTAAGACATAGACAACATAGAGGCCCTTACAGTTGATTTTAAGGGGACATTTCATTTTTAAAGATTTCATATAGATAATTTATTATAACATGTTAAAATTGCCACTTTGTAGGTGTGAGCAAAAATGTGCTGTTTTGGGTGTGTCCTTTAACATGCAAATGAGCTGATCTCTGCACTAAATGGCAGTCTTGTGGTTGGATAGTATCGATTAAGGGGCGGTATGATCCCCTTCCGACATCACCAGGGGAGGCAAATTTCAAAGACTAGGTTGATAAAAGCACTGGTGACCCAATTATAGCACTTAAACATGAAAAAAGTCACATTTTCATGATATGTCCCCTTTAAGATTGCAGGGTGTCTTGTAAACTTTCATGGGAAGACCTTCAGACTCTGTGCCGCAGAGAGAGGCTACTATGCAGTCATTTGGGCGTGAGTAAAGAGAACGTCAATGACTATGAGGTGGAGTATCTGTGTAACTATAAAAAACGTAAGGTAAGTTATTGCTTTACTTATGCATGACCTGCAGAACGGTTATGGGTAGAAGGAATAAAGCTACAGCCAAATCTCATGAAATTTCACCGGATGAGTTCTGTTTTCGTCCTAATCCTAACCCTAAACCCAACATCTCCGAGATTTGGCCGTAGCTGTATACCCTCTAGCCAGAACCCTGCACTACTCTGTACAACCTGTGACCTCATAATTTTATCAATGTTTTGGAGCACACTAGTTTACAGTTATCCTTAATACATACTAAAAGCCAAAAAAACAGTTTTGATTTCAAATTGTTTCTGTTTAGACTCAAGAGTTCTTTCTGGTGAAGTGGAAGGGCTACACAGAGTCAGAAAACACATGGGAGCCTCGTAAAAACCTAAGATGCCCCAAACTCTTGCGCCGGTTCCGACAAGACATGAGGGCGGCTCTGCTTCAGGCCAACCAGCCCCTCGATCCAGACTCTTTAAGTCCCTCTATTTCCTCTTTCCTCACCCAGAAGGCCAAACAGCGCATACAGCTTCAGAAATGGGAGGACCTCATGAACCAGACCTGCAAACAAAAGGGCCGCATATTTGTCTGTAATGATGTCGACCTGGGTGGACCTCCTAGGGACTTCACCTACATTAATGCCAATAAGTTTGGCAGAGGGGTGGAGGTCAACACAGTGAAAATGGGTTGTGCGTGTGATGATTGTACATCTCACCCTGTGAATGGTTGCTGTCCGGGGCTGTTGAGTCATCGCAGAGCATATAATGACAGCGGGCAGGTGAAAGTGAGGCCGGGTGTACCGATCTACGAGTGTAACGCCAATTGTCGATGTGGGCCGGATTGCGGGAACAGGGTTGTGCAAAGAGGCATACAATATGATCTGTGCATCTTCAAAACTGCCAATGGTAGAGGCTGGGGTGTTCGGACACTGCAGAGAATTTTTAAAAACGCCTTTGTTATGGAGTATCTTGGAGAGGTAAGCAAGTTAACTTGGTTGTAAGTATTTTTTGAATAGTTTTTGGTTACTTGTTAAAATCCAATCTATTATTAGGGTCAACAACTTTTATTATGCAACTATGCATTATTGCATTGCATTAGTACTAACCTGCTGTCAGCTGTTTGTTGCATCAGGTCATCACAACAGAGGAGGCTGAGAGAAGAGGGGTTGTGTATGATAAACAGGGCGTCACCTATCTGTTTGATCTGGACTTTGTAGATGATGTCTACACCCTTGATGCAGCTCATTATGGAAACATTTCTCATTTTGTCAACCACAGCGTGAGCACTACATTAAATATTTGGAGTGGATTCTTACAAATTGAAGTTTATTAAGCAACAACAAAACCATGATTTTAATATATTTTTATATATATGTTTATCTTTGCTTTTACAGTGTGATCCAAACTTGCAGGTGTATAATGTATTTATCGACATCTTGGATGAGCGACTGCCCAGAATCGCATTCTTTGCCAAAAGAGGTATCAAAGCTGGAGAGGAGCTCACCTTTGACTACAAGATGACAAGTATGAACAAAGACTTTTTTTTATTCTTTTGTTTAATAATAATAATTCATGGAAAGTGGACATTTATCAAAATATTGAACAAATCTCTGCTTATGTATTAACATTGCAAATATGCAATTTACACGTCTTTTGTGATTGTTGCAGTTGATCCAATAGATGCAGAGAGCTCAAAAATGGACTTGGACTTAAGTCGGGCAGGATATGAAGGATCACCTATCAAAAGGGTCCATATGGAGTGCAAGTGTGGGATGAAGAATTGCAGGAAGTATTTGTTTTAATTTCCCCCACACAGAGAATGGGACTTGCACATAAGCACACATGCCGTGGCAAGCTTTTAAACTCAAGTTTCTTGAAATTTAAATTTTGTATGTTTTAATTTGTGCTTTTATATGCTGCTTTTATTATTCCTTGAATATAATTACATCATGCTAGTTTTAAACCTATTTATTTAAACCTATGGTGGACATTTAAACTGCATTCCTATGAACTTTGCTTCAATAAATGTTTTCACATAACTACATTTTTTATTTCAGCATATTTTTGATGTCTAGTTCCTTTTTTCATGTTATTATTTTTTATTAATTTAATTACAGTGAATATAAACTTTAACACTCTGTGGGCTATTGACTTTCACTGCAAGAATATATTTGGATTTGCCAGCAGATGGTGCTATTGTATTCATATTTTCACATCTCAGTTTTCATTTCAAGTCAGTTTCATTTTAACTTCAATAGCGCCTTTTTCGTAGCGACATAAAAAGTTTTAACATATGCATTGGTAAATAGCAAAATTGTAAACTGCTACTGTACACTGTCCACTAAAAGTCAAAATCATCTATAGTGAATAAACCTAAATCAGGTGGCAAAAACTGACACATTGATTTGTGGCCATTACAACTGAAGTGTCTGATTTGTCAACCTTTATGAATATTGGTAAAAGGCTCTGGTACATATAAAGATGTCCTTGCTAGATTTCTGACCTGAATCAAACCTCAATAAGTGCAGACTGGGAAACATTATTCAGTTTACCTCACACTCACATATGGTCTGAGCATCTAACCATATCCAGCTAATCACTTTACAGTTTAAAGGAGCATTTCACCCGTAGAAACATTAGTCTTTAATGAAAGTGTGTCATATTTGTAGTCGAAATGTAACATTCATTTTGAATTTGGTGCCTATAATTGACCGAGAAAAGGGGTGTTTGTATCACCCCCTAAACAAAGATATTGGACTTCCTGCTTTCAATGATGCAAAATGATGATTTTTACATCATTGAAAGAAGGAAGTGCAACACTGAAATCTGTATTTCTCCTGTCTCAGGGGCAACTGAGAAAATGATGCATGACCATTCAAAAACATGACTGGGGTTCTAACTATTCTAACTTAATGCAAATGGGTGAAGTGTCCCTTTAACTCTATAAATTCACATTACAATAATTGAGGTTGACGAAGTCACATCGAGGAAGCATGGTTCAATATTTACAATGTTTACTAATAAAATGCCCATTTTGATATTTAGCATTCTTGTACCCACCAGATGATGTCAGATTTAAAATTGCATCTACATGGTAAAATGTTTTCTTGTATGATGTTAAAATCATTATAGCTTTGAAAATGATGCTTTTTTTCTAGTTAAATAGCTTTTGCTTACATGAAAGTATTAATTCAGGCTCTTATGGACATTTTGGTGCAAAACCTGATAATCTATGTTATCTGTTATATAAAAAAATATTTAATGGAGCATCATAGGCCCATCTGACCTTCTGTATATAAGAAAGTTTATATGATCAATGTCACACATTTTCTGATGTTCAAAATCGTCCTTTTCCTATAGGTAATTTTTCTCATATTGTTTTTCATTATTTTTATTAGCATTTTTGGGGCAAATTTTAGATTTTGATTTACAGAGTCAAACATTTGCATCTCTCTCTCTAGATTTGTGCTGACTCATGTAGTCATCCTGCAGTGCAGACCAGCAGCCATATGCTAAAGTAGATTAAGGTCAAAGGTCAATCCAAGTGTAATAAAAGTGTGTCAACCTGTGGCGTGTTGCAGATGTCTGGAATGTGCCAAACTACACAATGAAATAAGTTAGAAACAGGAGGGCAGAATAAGAATGACACCAAAATGAATATTGTTGACTAAATAATTTGCTTACTCAAGCATTGATAAATTCTGAGATTATTTTTTCTCAAGCAAAACCTAATTTTTTTATTTTTGTAAAACGTTTTTGCAAGAGAGCTTTGAGAAGTTATAGTTTTAGCATAAAAAACAACAAATGTTTAATATCATCACCTTCTTAAACTAATTGCCTAAGTCATTTTTGACAAAAATGTGCTGTTTTATTTTATTTAAGTGAAAAGACATTGAGACTTTACAAGCTTTTCTTAATGGCAGCTGCATCAAGAAGAACACAAATCTACTCAACCTCTAAAGTTAGTTCCATTTATTTGTGTTTTCTGAGAAACCTGAAAAAATGACAATTAGTTTAGGAAGGTGACGATATGTTGCAATAAATCTTGTGAATCATTCTGTGTTCATGGAAATGCACATTACAGCAAATTAACACTCAATAATCCAACAAAAGTAAACTTTTATTGTCATGTTGGAAAGAAATCTGTTGATTTACAGATCAAGATTTCTGAATCTGAAAGCTGACTCACATTTTCTTTCTCGGTATTTTCAGTTTTTCTTTTGTCCCCCTTCATACATCATGCATTCACAAATAAACAACTCCCGAGTTGCTCAACTAAACCTCAACCGCATGAATATTTGATGGATATACGCTGTCTATTGCTCTTGTAATAGTTAGCTGTATGAGTAAGTGTGGCTTGTCATTGTTCTTTTATGAGTTTTTAAATCCATTTAATAGAGTTATGAGCTGAGCTGATTAAATTATGCTGCCATTCAAGTTCATATATCATATTGCCAATTAATTGAAATAAAATAGGATTTTGCGATCAAGTCAGACTTTATGAATAATTAGTCTGCACAGCAAAATACTTCTTTAAACTAAAATATGTATAAGATTTTTGTTCAAAAACTTTTAATTGTTTAAAAAGAAAACATGGCCCAAATGCTTACAAGTGATCATATTCATTCCTGGTTGTTTTATTGTGATAAGAGCAACCATTTTTATGATAAATAATTTGAACCACAGCAAGATCTTTCCATGTTGAATATTACAACTTTGTATTGTCAGAAACAACCTGTATCATATTTAGTTGATCAACTACAGGAGTGGTTCACCTTTCACCTTTGCTTGCTCTAAGCACGCGGTGCCAACCACACATTCACACGCCGCATAAACACTCACACACACACACACACATGCGTGATAAAAAGATGATGATCAAAGGTCGTAACCTCGCCCTTCACTCCACTCCATTCAAAGTTAGTGCGTTGTCCATATAATACACATGAATTACACAGAGGTTCACAGTTATTTTACAAAAGATAAGATGCCTGAAGCAACTAAAAATGTTCTACCAGGCATTTTTGCTCATTACAAAATCACATCCTTTCCACCCAACACCAGCCCAAGCAATTTCCTATTCACAGATGAATACACAATAGCTCAAATCTTCATTCATAAACTGTCCCCCCATCCCCAACAACCCCTTCCCCAAAAGACAAGAAGAAAAAGTCTTGAAGAAATCCTTATGAATCCAAGAAGTTCCTTTGACTTAAACAGAAAATCAATTTAATTTTGTCTCTCTGTGTTACGTTTATTTTCTTCTGTTAAATTCAAGTCTCTCCAGAGAACTGAGCAGAAATGTACACTCCAGTGTGCCCACGATTTGCAAATGTGTTATCAGTAATGCAGCTGATGCTGGCGCCTTCTCACCTGCAACTTGTAGGCTTTTGAAGGGGAGCGATACGTGTCCTCTGATAATCCACAAATACACAGTGTTGTGTTTTCCCCAGCATATGTTTTTTTTTTTATGATTGATTGGTGTCTATTGAAGCATACAGCTTTCAAATCATTCTTGCATTGGTAACATTAAACCTTGATAATGGAGTAAGGCATAAAATGCAGAAAATTATTTGTCTTTTCTGTTGTCATTTATTTCTTTGTTCTAGCACTGAAGGGCTTAAAAAACAAAGTTTAATCACGCCAACCTATCCAATGCCTACCTTACAGAGAGATGTCGTAGGGTTTTCCCCCTTT
This sequence comes from Paramisgurnus dabryanus, assembly GCF_030506205.2. Lineage (NCBI taxonomy): Eukaryota > Metazoa > Chordata > Actinopteri > Cypriniformes > Cobitidae > Paramisgurnus > Paramisgurnus dabryanus. Next base: position 14,281,133 of record NC_133347.1, read on the forward strand.
AACATTCGCAGAAATATTACAATCTCTATGTCCTGTCTGCAATAGTTCAGCATTTCGATTTAAGTCACAATTTGCCAGAAAAGTCATGTCACTGATTAATGAGCTGCGTGCAAGTTGTGTGCAAAGTATTAATGGAAAAAATGTATTTGACACAGGAACCCATTTCAGAACTTATTAGCTCTTAATAAAAGTATTTACTTTATGGAGTAAATCTAAACATTCCTCTAACATCTTACTTTTTCTAATCTCAAACACATTCATATTTTAAGATTACAATAATTTAATTTTAGAATTAGATTTCTGATTTGAAAGGTGAACAGGAGGCCAAATTACACGTTAAGAGTCCAATGCAGGAAATCCATTCATTAATCCGTAATACACTTTAAATACAATGAAATACCTCGACTGCAACCTGCCTGTCAATTACATCAAAATTAATAAAGGTAAAATTGATTACTAAGATACACATTAAAATCATCACAAAGCAAAAAAAGTTTCAATTTTATATCGATCCAATATGCAAACTTCCATTCAAGTAATTCAAGAATCAATAACTAAGTCACTTCTGTACAACATTTTCTGTGCAATCATTTGGAAGGAAAAAATAATTGGTTGATTTAACCGAATTACATCATTAACTGGTCACTATACTGTATTTACTTTTTCCTGATCTCCCTAAAATCTAAGTCATGGCTGCTCGGTGTCAACACTTACAGTAAAATACCTTTTCTTGGTCTGAATACCACATATTCAATAATAGAAATTATAAGTGTATTTTGTGCAATGCTATGAAATATTTTCAGCAAAAATCAACAGGTAAACATATCTGAGAATAAGAGAGAGAGAGAAATAAATAAACAATAAATTACAGCAAAAATTTCATTAAATTCCCTCAGGGAAAAAAGCGCCTACAAACCCGAACAGGCATTTATTCACACAGATTTATATTTTCAGTCAGCTCTTTTAGTCTCTATAACCTTTGAATTAACTTGTAGAGGAAAAACATTATTTGTTCTCAATGCTTCTCTCTTGCTTTTATACATATGTTTTATTCTATGAGCATCAGAAAGGATTCAGCCCAACCAATTAGCATAAATTGTAGGAACTTTGTCATTTTGTCAACCTCCATTCATTATTATTCCTAGTGGCTTATGCTTGTCTCTTGGCACGCATTCTTAAATATATTTTAATCTCAAGTTTGTTTACCCTTAAGGATAAGGTAATATACATGCACATTGAGTATTTGAATCATTACTTCAAATAATGCAAATTACTCTGCCAAGAGTGCAGCTGTTCACAAGTCATGAATAATATTTTTGCAAATCTTTGTATTCCTGGCCATCAATATACTTAGCCGAATGTTAATGTTTGTTGGAATCGATCATAAGATGCCATTTGATTTAGCTTTCATACATTCACCATAAAATATACCAGTTTTGTTTATTTCAGATCTGCTTGACTTGTCGTGGTTTTTTACCACTCTAATGCAGCCCAATGGCAATTCAAACCTGTTTTGAGTTGATTTACCATCATAGCACACATTAGTGTAGAACCCATTCCCCTTTAAAACCACTAATAAGGTAACAGTAGATGCTGTTTCATGACATCCACTCTTTTAAAGCATCTGAAACTGAATCAAAGGCCACAACAGCTCTTAAAGTTCCCTCATCTTCTCACCTCTTATTCCCTTTCCCCTTGGTGTCCGCTCGCCAGTCATCCAGAAGAGAAAGAATGGAAAAAAATGACAATATGAATGAACACTCATCTTCACATTACACAGTAAGGCTCACGGGGCAGTTGAGGTCGAGTTCTACAACAGGGAGGCAGGTGGGCCAGCAGGCCCTTCTTCAGGTCTTTGTTGAGGAAAAAGCAGATGATGGGATTCACACCCGCCTGGGCAAAACTCATCCACACGGTGGTGGACAGGTATCGGTGCGGGATGGTGCATGCCTTCACGAAGACCCGCCAGTAACAGGCCACGATGTACGGGGACCAGAGCACCAGAAAAAACAAGGTGATGACATAAAACATCCTGCCGAGCTGCTTCTCAGCCTTAAACTCCTCCATGCCTAGCAGGCGTCTGTTCTGGTTGTGCAAGTTCTGCCTGATGCCCAATAAAGTAGGCGGCATCGGACCACGCCCGAACCCCGCTATCCAGTTTGCGGCCGCCTGGCCTGTGGCTCCAGGCCCGTGAAAGGTCCAGTTTTGGCTGATGGCTGGAACCATCTGGACCGGCTTCATCTTTCGGTGCTTGTATTCAAACAGCAGGAGCTTCATGTAGACCACATGAGTGGCCAGGATTAACACAGCCAGCATCAACATAAACCCTAACGTATCATTGGCCTTGAAGTAGCGATGTTCAAAGATGCACTGGTCCTCCTCACGGATAAACTTGTAGGTGCCCACGTCAAAGACAGGTGGGAAAGCCATGGCCACCGACAATGTCCAGACCATACATACCACCGCGACACAGGTCCAGAAGGTCATTCGCTTAGAGTAGAACCGGTGGTGGGCGATGGCCATGTAACGCGTGACGCTAATGCAGAACAGCATGAAGGCAGCATGGAAGCAAAAAAGTACAGCCATGAAGGCCACCACCTTGCAGCTGAGGACGCTGTAAGTCCAGGCTGAGCCGTTCTTGATGGACACCAGCACGAAGGGAAAACACACCGCCGAGCGAATAGTGTCTGCAAGGCAGAGGTCCAAGAGAAAGTAGTAGGGTGCCTTGTGGAGGGCTCTGTCCCGTAACACCAGCAAAGACACCACTAAGTTACCCACCAGGCTGATGCAGATGATCAACCCCAGAAGGACAAGTTTAACGTAGGTGGAAACAGCTGAGGAGGGCGCACCACCCATCATGCCACCTGTAGTAGACACGACGGCTGCCAAGGGGTTCCCAGGCCCATCGCTGCTTGCGTTTCCGTTGGCCATCCCTTTTGCTGCTCTGATCGCACAACCCCTCCTTCTCCTCCGAAACCGACTCCTCCTTTACCCCCACTTCCTCCACTCCCACCTCCACCTCCGCCACCACCGGCTGAGCTGTCGTCCGTCCTCGTGGTTGCCTGTCGTTGTTGTCTCAAACGGAACGAGAGAAGCTTGATTTGCATTGCCCCATTTTGCACGATTCGCTTTGGAACTCCCCTTCAAACTTGCAACCTCTATTGGCCTTCACCCCTATAAATGAAGATCAGAACATGTGTTACTGTTTTTCTTCCTTACAGGCTACAAAAACAACTTAACTGACATTTGGGAAAAGTGTAGAATGTGTTGGTAAAAAAGATTTTAGGTCAGAAAGTGTGAGGTAGCACAAACCAATACAGCTTTTTATCAGTGCTGCTTTTTCTCACAAATAAAAAGATGTTGAACTGTTGAATCATTGAGAAGAATGGTTGTTTATGTGGGGGAAAAAGCCTTTAAACAGGGAAAAAATCCATAAACTACTGGTCCTAAACGAAAATACATTTTAGTTACTATAAACGTTTCATTTTTCAGAAAGTACTATTCCTGCCTGTTGAGAGAAACAGCTAAAACCAGCCTAGGCTTTTAAAAAAGCTTTTTTTAAAGCTGGTCTCCCAGCCTGGTTTTAGCTGGTTTAGCATGCTGGTTTTCAGGGGGGGTTAACAGCTTTCAGATGCTACCAAGAAAAAACAGCTTTGCCAATTTAGGAGGACTGGCGGTTAAATCTAACCCACCTTCCTTAGGCTGATATTCAGCACGGACAGACAGCCTAAACTCTTAACTCTTAATCTTGCATCAGATCACATGGAGGGATGTTAACACACAACATGATTGACCAAAAAATACATTAGCTATAAATTGCTACAATAATGGGCCAGATTTGGTTAAGGCTTTCACAGAGATATTTTATGTGTGTTATTAAAAAATGCTTACAGCACCTTTCGTCATATAGGGGAAATTTCCCAGACAGGGTTTATATCAATCCAGCACTAGGCCTTAGTTATATTTGGACATTTAAGTAGTTTTTACAAACAAACGTTTACTGGTCTGGTGTGCATCTTGAAACAAAACAATGGCACTGATATATGTTCAGATATGTCAGTGTAAGATGTTTTAAAATAAAAAGCAGCTCAGACGTGCATTTTAGGCTGGGGGACTAGTCTAGGGAAACTGCCCCAATGATACAGCTGCATATATTGTATTTTTAATGTATTTTTAACCATTGGAGTATTGCAGCAATTTCCATGCCTCCATTCTTATAAATTAATAACAATAATAAAAAAATTATATCTAAGATAAAAAAACACATATAAATAGTAGCCAATCAGATTTGAGTATTGAGATAATGCGGTGACGCGGTCTTCTTCAGTTTGATTCACCACCTTGCAAAATGAGCAAGAAACTAATTTCAGATGCTTTTTTGTTTAATTTTGAAAGAAGGTACCGAAGTAAAGTTTTGCTATGAACTGTCGTAGGTGATATAGCTTGTTTTAACGTCATGAAATGTATAAAATGATGTCGTTTCTATCTCGGACGGTTATGCTAGTGTTACGTGCACAAAATAGGGTAAGTTCAGGTAACGTTAAGTTAGATTGTGTCTTTCACGCTTCTCAAAGTGCCCCAATTTACACGATGTGTAAATGTGAGTTTAAACATAGGATACGTTTTACAGTCATAATAATGCTAGGAAATACGTTTTTCTATCCAGTTGTGCTCGCGACCTAAGCGCAATAAGAAAATGTGCGATCAATTCGATTCATAACAAATGACTCTTTAGACTCGGTTCTTTTAATTGGTCGTTTAGAAACCCTGCATTCAAATTCGCATACTATTAGTACTAAACAAGGGATGCAGACGCGCGATCTCACCGGTTTGATTAGTAAGTTAAGTTATCTCATTCTGACGACGCCTTTACTCGTTTGAACAAAGTCAAAGCGGTTGTTGAATTAACTTCTGAATTTCAAGATATTTTTAACCTTTTGCTAAAGAACTTTGAACATATTAAACATTTCGGTGAAGAACATTTTGGTAAGATATGATCTTATTGGCCAGACGACTTCTATAAGTGTTTAAGTTTAGCAATATAGCTATTCAACACTACCCCCAACCATATAAGTTACAGTAGTAGACATCCCAGGTAAAAAGTAGGTGGACTACACTTCCATAACGTGCTTAAAGTGCTTTATTTTCGCAGACTAATTTTGTACTTTATACACTAATAATGTACATTTTAGTTCGTATTCATGGTGTCTCAAAATAGCACAAAGAAGTAAACTTAGATGTTCTTAGATTATCTTTAAAAAGTACTAAAGAAGAATTTTTATTATATTAATTATGTAATTTAGTGTGTGAAAATAAAGCACTTTAAGTACAATATGGAAGTGTACTACTCTTTCAACTGTGATGCTTGACCTCACCACCAACCTCCCTTTCATTTTTTAGGGAACTTTCAATGGATCAATCAACCTCCTGAATATGATAAGCAGAACATCTGGTCAACCATCGTTTGATTTCCCATTAGTACTGAGAAGATCAGCTATCACACCCTACATGACATGCCAGCAAGACTTTCATGGTAATTACCTCATTGTTGCTATACAGTACATCACTTTTAATGTGTTAAGTATGGGCATGTGGAGTGGGTTTTCGGGGTAGGGGGTATTAAAAGAGGCAGTTGAGGAAAACACTTTCTAATCTGTGTTGTGTTATATTTGCCAAGCAGACACTTATCCCTTGCTGTGTCATAGCATTATCCAACTCTCTCAATGTGAATTCAGGTGTGTACTGTACCTATACCTACTGTGGTGTTATTGGCAGCACTTAAAGAGCCATCTGAGATACACTTCAATGGCAGACAGCCTCTGGTACAGAAATATAGCTATACAAATAGGCCCTGGCTGATGACAAAATCACTTGAGCACCTTAGTCCAACAGGAGACAGAACTGCGCCAACCCATTGTTTTAGAGCAGAAACACTAATTCACTTGTGTCACAGCAATTACAGCTGCTTGTTGCTAGGTTACAGGGGCCTTCTGCCTCGTGCAGTGGATGTGTCTTTGTAAGCCTGAATGCAACTCAGATTTGTTGAGGTGGGAAGGAAAGTGTCACTCATGATATATAATCTGCCAGAAGAGATAAAAGTGAATGTTTTGTCATGTTATTCAAGAACTTGAAACGTAGTTTTACTGCAGCATGTGTTTACAGTGACAACCTGTTGTAACTGCTTACAAATTGTAACGCTTTACATTGGTGTGTTTCGAAATGGCAGGCTCACTGCGATTCAGCTTCAAAAATTGATATTGTTGATTACCTTTTTAAAGGATATGGAGAGATATAAGTTACCAGAACAAAAAGAATAAAAATCTGATTAGAAATAAGACACATAGGAAAACTATAGATTATTATTCACATACATAATAATTTAAATCAATATACCTGTACTTCAATGTAAAAAGGATCAAAAACAAGAATAGTCGTCAGAATTTCAATATGCCACACTTTTTATTTAAAAGAAAAGGTACACGCAATTTAATGACGCAATTTTTTAATGGGGGAGTATTAACATTTTCGTAGTCCTTTCAATGTCAGTTTCTATGATAAGCACGGAAATTTGTCATTTTTGCTTTCCCAGACTAAATGGCCATGCATTTTTACCCTGTAAAATACGGAGCTACGCAAATGTGTGGCACTTTTTGGATGTGTCAGATCCGGCACTGTCATTTGTGTCAACCTACATAAGTGAAAGTTCACCTACTTTTATTTTTTTAAGCTATCTTGGGGACGATTGAAAAGTTTCACTCAGTGAAACAGAATTGACAGTCCTTCACCTGATACTTTATTAAGTAATTGTATACGTGCCTCTGATACGAGTCAATATCAGATTAAAAAAATACAATTGAATGATTTTCCCTGATATACATTCGGCTACACTTATTTCTTGGGTTGCAATTATCCCATTAGATATTATGCTTCTGTAATATTTGCCTCCTGAGGCTCTTACAAATTAAATATCTCACATTAATAAATAGCAGGCCTCGGATCTCATTGGGAGGAGTCAGATGTAAAGGGAGTTGGTTGGAGGTAGAAGGCTGGATAGCAACAGCACTGGATATCGCTACCGTAGTCTCGGTGGGAGGAGGCGACGCGGAATTCACCAACCAAACGCGCCTGAATCATTTCGACTCTCCCACACCTTTCGTTTTGATACGATAAAGGGAACAATGTGATCCCGTCGTTCATGGCTAGCTTTTTATAAAATGCTTTCTCCGTATCTTTATTTGTGTTGGACTGAGTTGCGCTGGTGATGCGCCATGGTGAAATACATTAATCGTTTAGTGAAGTGCAGCATTTTAACGGCGTTTGCGTTGTCCGGTTTGCGACGTTTAAGCACACGAAAGAAGTAAACATAATTTATTTCTTAGGTATAATGACGTGACATGCTCAACCAATGTGATGCTCTAAATAGCCAAAGGTCCAAATGACCTGTATGGACACGAGAAGAGCGCGTACGACAGTACCAGTCAGAGTGTTTCGTTATTTTTTGTAGATGTAACCTGCTGGCCACTGTGGCCTGCATGGGTATTATTATTGATAGTTATAAAGAACTACCGCGTTTCCTTCACTCGGTTTTATTGCGCGCGCGCGTGTGTGTCCGTGTTCGAGAACGCGCGCGTGTTGCATGATGGACAAAGAAATAACAAGTACATAAAACAGGCCTACATTTCACTTCAGTACATGGGATGCGTCATGCCGAGAGACATGAATGCTTTGTTTTTAAAAAGCATGCACGATTTGACGTCAGCACTCGCATGCATTAAGTAAATGAAGTAGCCGAAATTAGCATCCCCCTTGATAAACATCAAAGAGCAGGAGTCATAAATGTGACGAAACCCTTACCTATAATTCTCGATCTTCCTCCAGACAATGAATCTTGTGTCGATGGTAGGCCTTAACGGGAGCTTGTTGCAATTATTGAAAAAATAAAAATAAAAACATAAACATACACAAAAAGATGTGGAATAGTTTTTTGACCCGTTAAAGGAATCGCACATGAATCCAAATTGTAATCCAATATGAACCTCGACGTCCTTTACAAACAACAGAATAAAAAAAATTTAATTAATTAATTAATTAATAAATACAGGGAATGATCATGTCTGGAAAAAAGAAACAAGACCTGTTTCACTGAAAAAACCCTTTTGTCGGACCTTCTTATGCCAGCAGCTGGTGCATAAGATAAATACAGGTTTTAAAAAACAAAAAATATCGTTTCCTCTTTTTTCGTGTGCATGTCATGTCTTCGGGGTTTCCATAAAGCTAGGCCAAGCCTTAGCAGTATATTCCCATCACACTGTGACTAAATCAAATGCAGTTCCGTAGCAGTATTACTCGTATGCTCTTCAGGTGTAGTTTAATCCTGAGTACACGGCATCAGCGTCATTATCTTGTGCACAAATGTATATTTGTAAATGACGATTGGCATCCGCTACTGAGCTACAGGACAAGACGCTTCTTCCCCATCTTCATTTTCTTGCTGAAATCTCGACTGGAGCCTAAGACATTTTCTCCCACGCCACATCGATACACATCTTATCTTCGACGCGAATAAGTCCGATTCATCAAGCATCATCGCTCGGTATATCCAATGGCATCAACAAAGTCATTCTGTGTGTAGACATGTACTGTGTACATGTAAGCGCCCTATATATTTAAAATGCATAAGCCTGGTACGGTCTGTGATGCAAGGCGCAAAAATAGATGGATCACACATGGCAATCAGACCCGATCCTTTGCTCGGGAAATCACCATGACTGTCAGTATCCCGGTGCCATCATTGAAATGAGAATGTTAATCGAAAAACGAACAAAATTAAATAGGTTCCTCCGCGATGGTCAATTGGAAATAGCGGCGCCCGTCTCTGCGCTCTGCCTCAGTTATCCCTGGATCGGATACCTCCGGAAACGTCTCGGGATTTTTCGGCAGCCTCATTGATGCTTCTTCTGAATATCATAGTAATGTGCATTGGACAGAAGTGTATGAAGGATGGCACATATTATACAACAAACATTTAAATAGACAATGTTTTTAAAAATTAATAACAATGTAATAATAATGATAATAATACATTAACGATGGATAAATGATATTTTTAAATATAGCCTACAATTAAATAATATGGTAATTAGTAAAGCATTGCGTTTCCAACACAAAGGTCGTGGGTTTGATCAGGGAACTCGCACTGATAAAAAAAAATGTGTAGCCTATACCTTGAATGCACTGTAAACTTTTGTAGATAAAAGTGTCTCCCAAATGAATTAATGTAAATATAGTATAATAAATGAATAATAGAAAAAAAGTTTTTATTATTAGTTTTTTAAACTATTATTATGTCATTTAAATTTAGTTGCATATGTTTTTGGGTCTGTAGCACATTTAACCAAAGCGATGAATGTTGTAAGCCAGGTCACTCAGTGGGCTCTTGGTGTGTGAGCATTTAATCTATCTGTAACTTGCTGGTAAAAAGGTGTTTTGTCTCCGCGTGGCACAGGGTGTGCCCTCATGCCTGGCCAAACAGCTGGCCGAGACCGCTGGAAGCCGCATGAACAGATGGCTTTACCGACACAGAGTAAACACCAAGTAGAGGACACCCAATCAGTCACCGGAAAGAAATTAAAAGTTAAACATTTGCCAACTAAATTTTTAAATCATAAAAACAATATGTTATAATTTATAGCACCACAAAACGGTGACAATAAGGAGAGATTTATGCCCATGCATTCATGGCGATGTTTTTGCAAAGCATCTTTTGAACATTGTTACTATGGAATAAGGTCTGTATTTCCTCCTAAACTTCTTATTTTATCAGTTGTTGTTATCATTCTAATTTATTAAAAGTATTGTTTTTAATAATGATTTGTCTATTATTACTGTGGTTTGCACCGAACAAATCTTTTGATACCCTGAAGCTGCCAAATCTTTTACTTGAAGGTAATCTGTGTGGAGTTGCGCCTTCTAGTGGACAGTTTTTAGTCTGATTTCACGGGAATTACTCATCTCAAAACATGCATCAATTTATAGTTTAATGTACAGTTCAAATAGTTTATTGTGTATTTTTCTAAAAATAGGGTGAATCAGGTATATTTAAATATACAGTTTCTAACAGTCATCTCAGCTACCTTTATATTTGGTGATTATGTAATAAAATATTATTTTTGTTTCAAAACATGTCATGTAATTTTTTCTGAATTTCATTAATATTAGGACCACTATTTTAATGTCTAATGCAAAAGTCTTAGGCCACCACCACCTGAAGTTTTAATGTCTATCCATATTTATTTTTCAATCATTTTTATTAAGATACAACACACACACAAAAAAATTCAAGGCTAAATGTCTTCTTTAGGCATCGTCTGTGTTTAGTGTGACCTCTCTTGGCACTAAACACATCTTGAGCGTTTTTGAGCAGATTGAAGTAAAAAGACAATTTTTTAAAAATTAGAAATTAGGATTTAATTTTAATTTAATAACTGCAGTTTCCTGCTATTGCTCAAGCGGAAGGGGTGTTCACCCTAAAAACTTGACACATCAGATAACATTTTTATACAGTTTTTAACACTACACATTTCCTGTATTTTCTGGATGTATTCTATTAAAAAGACTGAGAAACAATTATATATGATCACTATAACATTGTAAAAACATCAAATCTAATTTTGGCATATTGGCCTAAGATTTTTGCACAAACTATATGTCACAAACTACACTTTAAAGATGGCTGGGTTATTTTTATAAAATGTTGGGTATATATTGGACACACTGCTGGGTTAAAATTGACCCAATGGTGGGTTGCAACTGCCAGGTTATTATAACCCAAGGTTGTATAACAACAACCCAACATTGGGTCATTTTTAGCTTATCGGGTCATATTTAACCCAACATGTTTTCTGTCCAATATTTACCCATTATGGGTTAAAAATAACCCAGCCATTTTTAGAATAGATTGCACCACGCTATTAGTTTCATTGCTTTATCTTAAGTTCTGTCTATACTGTGTTGTTTCCAGTTGGGTAAAATATGAACAAATCTTACTATTTGGATTAAATAAACGTCCTGAATTGTGTTTTGCTTTAACCCATGATTGGATAACATATAGACTAATCCAGCCGTTGAGTTTAAAATAACTTGCTAAATGCTGGGTGTCAACCCATGGTGTGGTCAAATGTGGAAATTGTTAAGGTTAATTTAAACCGGCGGTTGGGTTTGTTCATATTTTACCATATTTAGTCAAATCAACACCATGTAAGCCCACATAATAGACTTAAGATAAATAATTATTTACATAAATAGATAAATAATAAATTTATTCACTTTAAAAAAAAAAGCAAAACTACTCATTCAAGTGAGAGTTCCTTTTCCTAATCAGAAGGGGGAGGGGGTGTAAACCGGTGAAAGTGTTTATCTGTGCAGATTCGATGGCAGGTTATCATGTGACTGACGGACTTTCAGAGGAAATCAGAATGCAGCTTATCAGAAATCAGAACGTGTGACATTTGCCAACCACAAAAATAAGAATTCTCATCAAAACAAATGGTGTGAAGAAAATCATCAATGCCGTAGTGAGGACAGTCCCGTTTATGCAAATTTAATTTCGTTGTGTTTATAGTGGCCCTTTTAAGTCTTCACACTTTTTCTTTATCAAAGCCTAACTTCGTTTGCCATATTAAATCTGCATTATTGATCCTTATTGTATAACTGATTATCAAATGATAAAATCCGGAAACTTCATACTTGGCTATGAACAAGTAAAAAGACTCATCATTTAATAGGGTGTAAAGAATAACCTTAAAGTAATGTACAGCTTTAAAGTGTAAAGGTAAAAATCACGTACATACAGACAGATCAAAGCTTTGGTAGAAGTTGCTGTTAAGCTTTTGAGAAAACAACAGTCTGGATGATGGTTTCGTTTAATGCCCTAGATGCTAAAATTTAAGGTCACAATGTCCTTACTTGGAGACCCAGTTTTTTTACTTGACTCGGATTAAAAATCAAGATCTCCTAACGGTTACACTTTGACAAAGCTTTCTGGATGACAGTGAAAACTTTATCCATCTTATAATTGGTACATGAGAATATTGAGTGTTGTTTCCCATTAAAATGTCTTCAATACAATGTAGAATCAGCCAGTAACGCCTACGAACGGTAATGAATCAGCTGAATCTCAGTTGTAGATCACACCTACTACAAGAAATACTGAGTCATACTACTTAAAACGTATATTTGACTCACCACATATTTGTGTAAAGAAGATTAATATCTACAGGTAACGAGAAACCGATGCATGCTAAGAAAATGACATACCTTTAAACTAGCAACCTTGCTGGTGAAAAAAAAAGAGCCGCTTTAGAGGTTTGGCCATTGTAGCCATTGTTAACAAGGTTTTTTATTTTGTTGATGTCCCCTTTATCTAAGTTAAGATTTACCTCTCTTATATATCAGGCTGTGGCAAAACGAATTCAAATTTGTTTTTCACAAGCACATGGATTATTTTGATTTAATGTTATTATCAAAATGGAAGTTAAAACTCTTAAGTGTTATTAAACAAAGTCTTGAAGAATTCTGGTTAATTTTCCTTGCTGTTTTCACTTGCGATGAATAGTTATTTATAGGACATTTTCAGTTTTCTCTTCGCTGAACTAGACAACATTTCAAGGTAGGGTATCTAATTTTGAAAAATGCTAACGGTAGCCGGCTAGCAATGAAATCACAATCCCACCCACCATTCAAATTGCAATCCAAAGTCACCTCTGTTTCAAAACACATGAACACGCACGATCAGACGTCCAAATCTTATGTCTCATTCACCAGTGAGAAAACTTTGCACAACTTTGTACAAAGTGAATAACATTACCAAAATAACCAACATAAACAACTGGTTTACATCAGAATTAGTTAAAGCACATTTTCGGTTGTGTAAACATAGTAACTACATCGTTACGCTAATCGGTAAATGAACACAAATTTCATAAGCAAGAATCCATCTCGATACAAACATATTGCGTACCTACCTTACCAAAATAAACCGTGGAACGACCCCTTCAGACCCTTTGCCTCCTGCAGCTGTTTGCATCTTATGGTAAAGCAGTAAAGTTACCGATGTTAATTTGGGTTTTTTCTCTTTGCTGATCCAGGCAGTTTTTTTCTGTTGTTGTTATAAAACATGTCTTTCATTTCGTGGCTCATGTGCAAGTTGTCAATTCAGCAGGAAAGTTTGCTATTCTCGTTCTGTTTACAAACGCAAGGTGAGCGCACGTGATTGCGCCGATGATGTATAGTGTCTGCGTGAACAGGCTGCGCGGTGGCATTCAAATTACGCTTGCGGATGAGGGACAAAAAAAGCAATGTCCGCTCAGACCGAGATCTATGATTAGTTGAACATTTTTTGGTTCTACAACTTTCACAGATGACATACATTTCTGCAAATACATTTAAACAACGTAACATAGTGATTGCTATCAGGATGTGAGGAGACTTTTAACCAGCATAACTAAAAATGTTTCTGGATCAAATCAGATACCCTGCCTTTAATGTGGTACACAAGTGAAGAATGTAGACTCAGCTTTTGAAAAGTGGGCAGTTTGAATACAAAACCATTCAATTAGCAAATTTTTTAAAGAGATTTTTGTAAAATTTCATATTAGGAAAAAATATTGTGTTCATGTACAAAAATACACAACAAAATAAGCATTCAATATAACACTACATGCAACATGCAAATATTGCTCTACAATGCACAAATAAATGTCGGTTTTTAGTGTCCTTATGATGTGTTTGTTTTTCTTGAAATGACCTGTTAGATGTTCTGCACTGAATGTGACTCCTGCAGACATTGCATTTTGTATTTGCTTCTACTACATACTGCTGACAAATAAAAACAAACCTACATTCTGACCTGCACTTAGTGAGGAATTAAATTTGTATTCATAGATTTAACATTTTAAATGTATGCAGATGCATTCTCTCTGTCACAGGCCATAAATAAAAAAATATTATAATTTTTACCAATTGAACATATTAAGTTGAGTGTAAGGTTAAATGAAAAAAACCTTTAATCAATTATAAAATGTCTTAGTAGTTAGATGCCAGACTTGACCCTCATCTGCACACAAGCACCGACATGCAACATCAAAACCTGTACTTTCCTTTGAGTATCATATATTGTAATAATGTTCTGCAATGCTCACATATGAATTCTATTTGATATAAATCAACTTTTCATTTTAAAGTGAAGGAGATTTTCTAGGAAGTAGCGTAAAGGTCTTTTACTGTTAGGTTAGTAATGGTATGTGGGGCTATGTTTGTCTTTTCTTCATGAACTACGCATTTAACACCTTATATTCCGTGAAGTAATCTTTTCGTGAACGAATGTTGTTTATAAATTTCATCATGTTGCTACCTCTCGTGCATTGAAGTATGTGCGTGTGTTGTTTGTGGAACATTTTTTGTGATGACGCCAATCATTTTCTGAGTATATAAAAGTGCTGTATATTGATTACTGCAATGACACATTTTGAGAGTGGGAGAGGTGCCAGCTACAGGTAAGTGTTAAAAATACACTGAGCATCAAGAATTTTTTGACAAAAACTGCTAAAACAGGACAACAGAAAATTTGTATAGTTTTAATAGATTTGTTGTGTTATGTAATTATTGCAAATGTTTCTGTAATGATTTTGGTGCATTTACAGTACTAACCTCTGCTTCTGTAAACAGGACCGCTCACCCCCATTTGCAGAAATTGTCTGCATCTCATTTATGGTGGAAAAACTTTTATGAGAAGCAGTTCATCATGTTTATATATTAAGCTGTTTACCAAAAGCGGTATAATACTAAATGTATGATTCATCTGTGAGATATTTATTTTGAGAACTGGTGTCATACAATCATATGACATGTCAGATATAAGATAATATTACACCTACATTTATTTAATAAAGTATACCAAGCAAAATATTATTATTTATTATTATTTCTTCTGTTGTATATATAATAAAAAACAAATAATGAATTTTAAAAATTAGCATGACATATGCACATTCAAAGTCTCAAGTTGATTTAAAATACTAACATCTTGGCTAACATATTCTGTTTAAATATCATGCATGTTAACTTTTATATAGTCTTTATGCGTTACCTATAAGTATAGTCTTTAGGTTACACAAGACTTTCCTGCACTTGTGATCAACCTCTGTAGTGTGATGTATTAGATCTTTATCATTTGTGCATGTCATGACCTATGTGCTGCTTTGCAATGAATGAAAGAAGCTAACATTGTGTTTGGTGCTTTGATGTCATTTTTATTTGGATTTCTTTTTTTTTTTCAGATAGTCACATATCCTTAAGTGTATTTCAGTTTTTGTTTAAAACCAGAACAGCACAGGAAGAAAACGGCTGACTACAAAGACGCAAGGTAAAGAACCTGATGACTGTTTACCTCTGATTTTTTGACATGTTGCATGTTTAATACTTCTAAGACCTTCATTGTGGACATAATAAGACATGCTTTTTATTATAATAGTATCCAAATGGGTCCCAGTATTCTTTAAATCTGCAGGTATTATGTATTGTGGGTGGATGAGTAATTTGTAAACTTCATGTAGTACATGAATATATATATATATATATATATATATATATATATATATGTGTGTGTATATATGTTTAAATTTGACATTCTGTAATTCCATATTACTTTTTCAAATCATAAAACTGTTATCATTTGTTTTGTCTGCTTTGCAAATCATATTTTTATCTCTCTATATACTGTTATACTATGGTGAGAAGTAAATGTTTATGATATAGTTTTGTGTTTACTTCATGGGTGCCCTGTAGTGAAACACTGAGATGCTGGAAATTTGGGGGTGGGAGGATAAAAGAAATAAAGCTATGGTCACTATGAATCATTTTGCTTTTTCTCATAAAACTTTCACATTTAGCCTTTTAGCGATTATAGAATGATGAGTTTTCAGCTTGTTTCATGTGGTCGAGACATTGATGACTTTAACTGTATGGAGTTTCACACATAGTGATATTGTGGAAAGTTGTTTGAACTGCAAAAAAAATCTTAAAGTGAAAATCTTAAGCGATTAAGGCAGTGAGTAATATTCCATTACCCTTTGGTCTGAACCCGAAATCAAAATTAAATATGATGTGATTGTCAATCTTCTGGGAAGACAAATCACATAGTTTTCTCTGTGAAATGAGTAATGAAGCTTTTAGCAGATGAACATTTCAATGAGAATATCTATTGTATTTGATCTTTGTGCATGGAAATTGCATCAAACTAATTCTTTTATTGTTAAAGATGCTCTGATCTCAGGCTGAATAACACTTGTCAACCACATTCTATCGCTATCGCATATCCCATATCCTGTTCCTGGGTTGCTTCTTTCGTGCATGTTTTTGCAAAATGCAAAGTGTGTGTGTGTGGTTTCCTGATGGGTGGGAGAGGTTTGTGTCTTGTTTAGACAGACAGATGTCACGCACCTTTTGTACTTTGCATTACAAGTTTTTCATCAGACTTAGAGAAAAATGTTAGTCGGTCGCTATTATGTGTGATACATCCAAGAAATGATGAAAACGCAGTAATGTAAGGCTTAAATGCACTGTATGGGGTGTTGCTTTGGAGAACAGCACCTACAAAGTGCGTAAATGTCTTCACAACAGAGCTGAAACACGCACACTTTTAACACCTTTTAACATTTTTGTCATCCTCTTTCACATTCTCACAGGGAAAACCCCCCAGAATTGATAGGGTTTGTGTTCCTGAGACTCACATTCCATGTGCATACCTCATTTTTTCTTTTATGAATGCAATTTTAGTTCACACTTATTCCTTATAATTTCTTATAATCTTGGTATCCCCATAATGTTTTTTTTTTTGCTTCCTCTGATCTCCATTACTCAGATTTCAGATTGGCAACCCAAGTTGTTGGTACAAAATTGAACTTTCAGGATTTAATTTCTGTAGGCAATAATTCACCACAATATACTCTTCGTGGTTGGCCTAAACCATGTTTATTCTCACTGCAAGTGAAACTTTATTGAGTAGAGTATGGGTCGTGTGCAACAAAAATAGTCCATGTTGTAATCTGCCTACTTTGGCTCACCACTACCAAGTTACAGACACATTCACTTTCAAAACCAAAGGTTCTCTTATAATTAAAAAGGTGAGGCTTTTATTTTGCTAGGTCCGACAGAGAAATAATATTACTGTCATGTTATTCTTCTCAGCATAACTTTTTTCTCGTCAACGACAGCGTCATAACAGAGTCGTGTCCTATTTTTGGGTTCCCACCAATTTGTTCAGAACCGCTTCTTTACTTATCACATTTTGTGGTTTTCTCAACACATATTGAAAAGCACTGAAATGAATGAACACAAACAAAACTGATCTCTGTGCTTTGATCATTTGTAGGATGCCTCAAACTGATAGAGAGAGTGACAACAAAGTGGGTGGGAAAGAAGGTAAAGAACAGCCAACGCTAAAAGAAGAATGTGATGAATCTCCTGTGTTCAACAAATGTTCACTCCCGCGTGAGGAACACTATTCTTCTGAGGTACAGTCCGTAAATTCACTTCTCATCTGACATTTCTTCTTCTGTACTTTCTGTGAGCATATCGAATATTGTAACACATTCCTTACGTGTAATTTACATTGCAGTACTTTTTGCATTTTGACTGTTTTTCAATTCGTGTTGTTTCAAAGACACTTAACTATTTCAAGAGGTGGCTAATTCGTATAAATTCATACGATTGTACATTTTAGTGCAATCTGCTTGGGCACCAGTAAATGTTTAAGGGGGGATTTAGGGGTGGGGCTTCATTACTGCTTTTATTCTAACACATTGAACAAATTCATATTAGCACTTCTTAAAATAATTGCAAATTCCAGTGAAATGAGGTTGGATTTGACATCAAACAACAATCCATGATTGTTCATTCAAGTTAACAAGTCAAAGTTAAAATGCATTGAAAACATTAAAAAAATTACCTTGAACTCCTGTTGCTCAATCAAAAATTACTTTTTTTACGGCAGTGTTAGCTTTGCACATTAAAACACTTAAATTTTTGTTTTAGTATTAGCCAAGAGTTTAATTTGGTTGCAACTCTCGATGAAAACTAGTCTCCAAAATCACATTGTAGTTCTCCTTCAAACATCTCATCAACTTTAAACATGCACAGGTACACGGTATATTAACAAATTAGTGAGAAATTAAAGCTTAGCTCTAAATTCCTGCCAGTGAATAGTTATTATTGTGAAGAGTGTGCTGACACGATCCTCTCTGTTTGTGTGTGCATGAGCACAGAGAGCTGGTGATGAAGAACGGATGCAGTTTTTGCAGGCGGTGTTTCAGAATTCTCAAGTTGGCCAGATCAGACCTTCGGTTCTCCGCTCTACAGCTTTCCTACTTCAGGGTTCGTGCTCCAATGCTTTATTCACATTTACATTTTCCACAATTTTCTTTTATATTCTATAAATCAATATACTCTGTGGAGCAACAGTGTTATCAAGTGGTCATGTACTAATGTGTGTGATCTTTTTAAATGTTTACAAAAAACTGGCTAAAAATAAAAACAAAAGTTCTCATTATTATATTAATCACTCTATTATACTGTGCTTTGTGTAGTTTAAACTGTTTTTAGGCTCAGTGTTTGTGAAACTGGATTTTTTTTATAAGGGGCCTTTTGGAGTGTCTCACTTGGAAACTATTTTGACTTTGAAAATAGTTTCTAAACAGAAACAATATTGCTGAAACACTCTACAAAGACTGTAAACTGTGTAGTTCTGAATTGCAGAGTTAGATTTTTAAACAGTTTTTCACCATTTCTAAGTATTTTCACATTTTTAGACGGGCCTAAAACGCTTGATGCATTGTGATCTCATGAGAATACATGTGTATTTTTCCATAAAAGTGTGGTTGTACCACACATACATATACTTATGTTTTTATACACAGTGAAACTTATAATATCACCATATTGACCAAACTAATATGTTACTTATTTACATATTAATAAATTTGCAAACGTACATATTTGTACGTATTTCTATTTATAAATATTAAAATATATAATATAAAATCACGGGCATGGGCATTGGCATTTCTTACTCATATTATTGACATGTTCTCAGTTGTGTTTTCTGATTTATTTATTCAAGACAGTTTATTCATTCACCTACTGAAATGACTACATACTATAAACAAGTGTACACTTTAAAACTTTAAAATGAATAGCATTTCTGTAATCATTAAACCATTTTGAAATATTTCGTTTGTTTGACATGACACACAAACGACGTTTCTCCTATGCAGCTCCTACAATAATTACACCAAAACACAACAACATAAATTCACAAAATATTTTCATTTTATTCATTTGCTGTAATCCACATCTTTAAAATTCATACAATTGCAAGGAACAGATCCAAATTCAGCCCTTAATCCAGCAATCTTGATTCCAATTCTCAGCAGCAACTGACTATAAACATCAAATCTGAATTTTTTTTATGAATTTGAATTTAAATATTGCAGCTTTTACCACACAGCTTTACAACACGTTACTTGTATACAGTGATATCAAATGCTCATTGGCTTTTGCGTGCTACATCACAGATTTGCGACACTGCCGCGTTTCAGTTGATGTACTTTTGAAATTTGAAATGTGCGCCTTGACAGAGAGAAGCCGGATTAACTGGATTAACCGGATTAACATTTTCGTGAATACAATAATTTTAATACTTCATAATACTTAAAAACTTTTGTACTTCATATACTCCAGATAGGATCGCGGCGGCAACACATCATCATTTTAACTGCTTTTGAAATTTTGCAATAAATAAATAATTGTGATTACACTTGTTTGTCTGTTACACTGTTTTTTATTTCTAAAAATACAGGATTTTAATAAACTGATTTGGGGAGGTTTAGAGGTAGGACTGTATTAGTAGCATAAAATATATTGTTACTTTTGTTACTAAACTTTTTCTACATATTTCGGTTCATTAAGTTGCAGAATATAAAAACAATACATTACTTATTTTTACTTTATTTTATAAAAAGTGTTTAGGTTAAAGTTTGGGATAAGGTTATGGTGGTAACATCCCATACAGCAAAAAATATATATTTTAAATATCTTTTCAAATATATTTCAAAATATACAAAAAAATGGCCAAAAAATATATTTGCTGAAAAATATTTTTCACCAATATATTTTCGGGCCATTTTTGTATATTTTGAAATATATTATATATGAAATATATGTTAAAAAACTTTTTAAAAAAGCAGGTTTGAATAGGTCAAAATTAATATATTTTCAACTTTAAAAATATACTTTATATAATTTACTTGTATTTTGCATATATTTGTAATATATTTTGGCCAAGAAAACATTTCTTGCAATTTGGGCTGTTAAATTAGATATGTATTTGCTTGTTCTTGAAACACATTTTGTAATATATGTTAATATATCACGGTTAAAACTAAATATATTTTCAAATTCAAAAATATATTTAATTAGGCTTTACTTTCTACAAAATGTATTTAGCATACATTTAAAAAATAATTCTGGCCAAAGAATTTATTTTTGCCGAATTGTAAAATGGTTAAAGAGAAATTATACAGTCACCTTTATGGTATAAAAGACTTGTAAATGGGTTTGTAGCTGTAAAAACAAAATAATGCTAGAATTAAATGTGGCAAATACGTCTACGTTGTACACTTTAGCATCTTTTTTTTTTACAAAAAAGTATGTTTTGTGTTTTTGAAAGTTACGTATTATATGTATTAATAGTGAGACCAGGCTACTCGATGACGCACTTGAGCCACCGTGCATGGCCCAGCCCCAAAAAAACTATCGCAAGCATCCATTGAGGTTAAAGCAGTATTTGAAAGAGATGGCAGCTTTCCGCGAGTGGGCGTGGTTTCAGAGCATACAGCGGACACGCCCCCACCATCTGAGAGTAGAGAATTCTGCCTGTTTTTCCAAGATTTTGATAACTTATTTTATTTATTTGCTGTTTTTTCCATCATTTAAATTTGTTTGGGTGGTTAATAACACATTTATCTGTGGCGTGACAGACATTTAATATCAGACTTTACAGGGACTTTAAAGGAGCTGACTTCTAGCAGTTGAACTTGCTAGCGCAATTAAAATGTAAAATATTGGAGATGGTTTTATCCCTGCCCCCCTCTCGGGTCGCCACTCGCCAGACACATACAGGAGTGCAATTGATGATGAAAAGCATGAGTTTATCTGCTCATTTTTACATTTGCAATGTTTTTTTGTTGTCTGCAAATTTCAAATCCAAAGATTTTTATAATCAATATGCGGCTCGTTTTGGAGGTTGGTCCAACAGAGGTTACATTTAAGCAACCGTGACAGCATTGTTTTTCAGATGCATGAACTTGTTTCTAAATATCTATGAATATTTATAGTATTTTTTTCATTTAGTACAGTCAAAAAACCTTCATACAGCTCCTTTAATGTGTTCATTAAAGTAGGCTCCTCACATGTGTTCACTGTCTCGTTTTAGCAAATGAGAGCAATCCAATAGCCATGAGCAGAAGAAAAGACACAGATCACAATGCAAAAATTTCTGTCCAAGCTGTTGAATCTAGGTGGGCATCTTTTCACTGCTGTAAAAATATTATCTAACAGTATTAGGCGTTTATCAAGTACAATCTAAGACCTGTTCTGAATCCTTCTAAGCGCCATCCAGTCAGAGATGGAGAGTTTGACTTCTCTTTTTGTAAATGGACAATGCCGTTGGCCTGGCTGTGATCTACTCTTTCCAGGGTATTCACTTTTTCTGAGGTGTGTATGTTTTTCGAAGCCAATACATCAACAACTCACGTAAAAAATAACAATCAAATGTTTTTTTCATTTTACATTGATTTATATTCTCTAGACACCTAAATAGAGACCACAACAAAGGAGAGAAAACAATTGCTCAATGGCGAGTTCAGCAAGACCTTGTGCGACACATGGAGAATCAGGTATTTAGACGTCTGTCACTTTGTTTCATACAGAAAGTGCAGACGCAAGTCACACTATAGGCATCACTGATCATCATTAGTCATTATGAATGAGATATAAGAAAGTGATTCATGGTTTCAATGGTTTTGAATCATTACAGAAGAGTGTGAACTCAAATGAATCTTGGTAAAAGTGGCTTGGGAAACTCGCTGGTTCTTCTGTGCTAATACCCTGACACTTCTATATTTCAGCTCATTCAGGAGAAGCAGAGACTTCACGCCATGCAGATCCACCTTCGACTGTTTGAGTGCATCTCAACGCATACTGTAAGACCCTTCAGAAGAGATTTAAAGGGATTGTTCACCTAAAAAATTTCTTAATTTACCCTCATGTTATTTTAGACCTGTATGAATTTCTTTTTTAAAATGAACACACAAGAAGACATTTTGATAAATGATGATAAGCGCACACAGAATACATTGACATGAAATTTTTGGGTGAACTATCCCTTTAAATAATGCTTACAAGTTTTGTGAGAGATTTTACTGATATAGGTTCTCACAGAGGACATGTTATTTCCTTTCTGTGAATATATCACATTACTGTCAGAAAAAAGATACAAAGTTGTTCCTTTTTCCGTCACTGGGGTGGTACCCTAAAAGGTACCTTTTTGTACCTTTTATAGGTAAACAACACATTGAAATGTTGTACCTTATGGGCTACAATATTATACCCTAAGGACCAATTGTGTCCCTTAAAGAACAATTTTGTACCAGTTAATTTTTAGGGGTACAAAACCGTTAACTGTACCTCTAAAGGTACACAATTGATCCTTAAGGAACAGTAATATACCTCAAAAGGTACAACATTGTATTATGTTTATATACCTGTAAAGGTACAAAACGGTACCTTGGGGTACCACCTCAGGGATAAAAAAGGTAAAATTTTGTACCTATTTTCTGAAAGTTATTTGTTTTGCTGATGTACAGTACTGTGCAAAGTCTTAGGCCACCACTACCAGACTTGTTGTTTTAGATGTTTTAATGTCTATCTATATTTATTTTTCAATCTATTTTATTAAGATACAAACAGAAAACACAGGAACTATGTAAAAAAATTCAGGACTACATGTCTTCTATATTTAGTTTGATCTCTTGGCACTAAACACATCTTGGGCCCTATTTTAACGATCTGAAACGCAAGTGCGAAGCGCAAAGTGCAAGTGAGTTTGTGGGCGGATCTTGGGCGCTGTTGCTATTTTCCCGGCGGAAGAAATAACTCTTGCGCCAGGCGCAAATCAATAAGGGGTTGGTCTGAAGTAGGTTCATTATTCATAGGTGTGGTTTGGGCGTAACGTCAAATAAACCAATCAGAATGCTATCCAACATTCCCTTTAAACGCAAGGGCGCAAGTTCCATGGCGGGTTGCTATTATTATGACAGATTTACCAGGCGCACGCCAGGAGTGGTTTACAGCCGCGTTCTTGTAAGAGCAGTCAAAGACAGAGAAGTTGTTTTGTATGGGGATAGGAGAAACCCGCCCAAATCAGCATCGGTTAAACAGGCGTGAGAGGAAATAGCCACAATTGTCTCATCAGCTGGCATCCCCATCGTTGCACCAAGCGCTACAATGATGTCAGGAGACGGTGGAATCCCAAGCTTGCCAGCATAAATCGGGCACGCCGTGTAACGGGAGGTGGATCCGCCTCAGGACCTGACGCCAGCAGAGGACATCGCTGCGTCCACCCTCACCGCTGAAAGGGTTTGGGGGCTTTGAAATCGGACCCAAGAAACGCAAGCAAGGTCCAACCCCAAAGTACACTTACAAATCAAGATCATATACATTAAGGTTTCTTATGAAAATATTTTAATCGTTATTTGCATGAGAATTTTTTTACGCAGCCACACAATAAATAAAAACTATCACCACAATGCTCACCACAATGATTTCCCTTATCTCATGTGTTAATAATTTTTATTGTAACAATTTATGATTTGCAAAAATAACTGTTGCATCTGTGTAGATTAGATAAGCAAAGTGTGTGCGCGTTGTGCACGCTATACATTATGGTCAAGCATGCGCCCTTTAAATAGCATAATGAACCACGCGCAACGCGCCATTGACTTTAGACTAGTTTTTTTTGGGTCAGTGGCGCAATTGTTTTTTGAAACTGCAAAATAGCATCAGGGATGGTTTGCGCCGCAACACGCTTCCTTTTTTGCGCTGAACCGCCCAGGGAGCGCAAGTTCATTCCCTAGTTTGCCGACGTGCATTTGTATAGGGAAAAACCCGCTGTGCGCCGGTGCAAAATACGAATGATACATGTGTCACTGACAAAGTCAATTGCCCTGGGTGCAAGATAGGGCCCCTTGAGCGTTTTTGAGCAGAATAAAGTAAAATGACTAATTTCTTTAAAATTAGACATTTGGATTTAATTTAATTTAATTTATGCTTAAGAGATCCTGCAGTTTCCTGATATTGCTCAAGTGGAAGGGGAGTTTACCCTAAAAACTTGACACATCAGTTTACATTTTTATACAGTTTTTAATACTACAAACACATTTAATGTATTTTTTGGATGTATTTTAGTAAAGAGACTGAGAAACAAATATATACGATCATTATAACATTGCAAAAACAACAAATCTAATTCTGGCATGGTGGCCTAAGACTTTTGCACAGTAGGGGAGAGCAGGGCATAAGCTAACGCGTTTTGGTTTTGGCTCAATCATTCCAAAAATTTTTGAAATTGATGAATTATATTTTTACACAAGCAACACACACATCTTTGCTACACTTGAACATTTGAAGTTTGTTTCTAGTACTTACCATTCTTGGACAAATACACCAAACGTGACAGAAGTGCAAACGTTACAACTTACCCCGTAGGTGGGGTTAATTGTAACACTTGCTAAAAATTAAGTTTGCAGGCAAATATTTCAACACTATTTTGTCCTTATACTTGAAGTGGATATTGTTTATATATCTGTCTATAATAGAAAGGTATCTTCACTGTATTCATTTTCTAACAAAAGTTAAATTATAAATGGATACAAATGTCTAAATATGTGAGAAAAAGCAGCACAATTATGACAAAACATTTTTTTATATGTGACCCAGTCTGTAATAACTATACTACAGTTTGAAAATCAAATTCTGAGATAATGAGCATCAAAGTCTGATTTAAGTCATTCATTTCATTATGATTTCAATCTTTGACGTGACCTTATTCAATCAATATTAAAGATATGAACAAAAATACATTTGACACACCATTTTTGATAAGACAGGCACGTTTATTTTGTGGGTAGCCAGCAATCATTCGTGTGTAGCCTATTTAAAACAACGGCAAGAATTACGCTAACGTTAGCGGTTGTCATATCTAAAGTACTGAGGGGTTAGTTGTAACACAGCGTTACAATTAACCCCTCTGGGTCAAAATATTTTCAAGCCCACCAAAAAAGTTTCTAAGAGCTGCAGACATATTTCAAAACGATGCTATGTTTTAGTCAACAAGCCACTGATATGAATATGACATAGCATTGGAATGCACAATGCATAAATGTAAATGTTAAATGTGTGTTCTCGATCAGGTTGTAACTCCAGGCTGGTGGAGGCCACTGGCACTCAACATTCCCCCAATGGGTGAGGCAGATGGCAGGACAGAAAGAGCTAATGAAGCACCAGTAGCACAGGACTACTGGCACATACCCCCACCACACCTGCTGCCAGGTAAAACCAGCTAAAAGTCCAGTATACACAAAGTCCAGTATACACAACCCAACACAGTTTACAATGTGAAGGCCACTTTCATTTTCTGCTTATTTCCTTTCTTTTGTTGTTGTTGTTGACCAGACAGTAGAGAGTGGTCTACCACTATCGCTACAGATGAAGATGTGAGATTATATATTTCCTGCTATCAGATTTGCTATACCTGTAGACCGCAACGTCTGTGTAAATCTGCTCCAAAAGTAGTTCACATGATCTCTGTTGACCAGACAGTAAAATTTGGTGGTCTACCACTATCGCTACAGTTAAAGTCGTGATAATATATATATATTTCCTGTTGTTACATTTGCTATACCTGTAGACCACAAAGATTGTCTAGATCGGGTCCAAAAGTAGTTCACATCATCTCAGCTGGTGCTTTTGCTAAAAAAAAAAAACATTGATTCTGCATGCCTGTAAACCACAAACATTGCCTAGATCTGGACCAAAAGTAGTTCACATTGTCTCAGCTGGTGCGCTTGCTCATAAATCCTCTATTCTGCATATGCAGGTATTGCATAAGTAGTTTATCGAAAATGACTGACTCATATGTGTTGCCTAACTCGGCAATGCATTTCACACTCGCAGCAAAATACATATAGTGGCATACATAATCTGCAATGCACAAATGAGTGTTTGTGGTCAATTTCCAAGAATTATTGTGTAATGTTGTGCGACTAAACCATATACTTTTCTGCTTTGCAGAGTTCGTCAGCAGTGTTGAATACTACAAATATGCCAATATACGACCTCCATATACGTACGCTTTTCTAATCAGATGGGTAAGTACGTTTTCAATTTAAGTAAATATAATTTTAAATAGAGAGAGAGTTTTAGAATTTATGTGATTTTTAGCCACACCACATTATTCAAAAAATGCAATATACAATATATGGTTTATGCTTATTAAAAATATAAATTGTAAAATGTAAATGAAAACCAATCCAATTTTTTACTATTTATCATTAATTCCTAAACTTTATGTTCATCTGAACCGTGAATGTGGCTTTTTAAATTATGAATGTTACTTTCAAATATATTGAAATGTTAATATATCCCTCCTTCACTATTTATGATTGATTCCTACAGTCAATACTGGAAGCCCCAGATAAACAGAGGACGCTTAATGAGATATACAACTGGTTCACACGAATGTTCTTTTACTTTCGTTATAACGCTCCTACATGGAAGGTACTACACATGCAAATTGGTTTTTCAACCCACTAACCATCAGTTATACATCACAAATAAGTCTTTTTATAATTGGGGTATCATTACACTGCAATATTGAGCAGATTTTGATATAAAAGTTTTTACAAAAAAGTTTGACAAAACAGAAAACTTTGGGACATTTTATTGATCTCCACTTGGTGGCAGTGTTGATATAACCAGGTCATGCTGAATTCAGAAAATGTCAGAATTTCTTTGAATCCTGCATGTGAATAAAAATGATGCTTTCTGTTTTATTATAATTTATTAGAATGCTGTACGGCACAATCTCAGTCTTCATAAATGCTTTGTGCGGGTGGACGGGCGGACAGGGGCAGTTTGGACAGTGGATGAGGAAGAGTTTCAGAAGAGAAAAGGGCAGAAGATTAACACATCATCCTATGTTATTCCTTTATCTGTAAATCAACAAAGCACAAAATGAGATTCAATGTAATTGATTTAAGCATGTACAGTACAGTAATGTAAAATATAAAATATATATTTTTTCCCAATAATTCATTTTGGAGCATATATTGGATTAAGAACTGCAGAAAAATTATTTTGATCCCTGGTCTTTTAAAATGAGGGTTTCCTTGATGAATTTAAGCATCACTAAAACATTTTTAACAGTGGATGCAGTTGAATTTCTTTTATTCATATTTATTGATTGTTTCAAATGTAGACCTACTTGGACAAAATTAAAAGTTTCCTGAATGAAGTTTACTTTAAAATGGCAGACACCCTTCTTTCATTTTCAATCCCATGATGCCACAGATTTATAAGTGACAACACAGATTCTCAGTGACACCAACAGTGTTGGGGAAGTTACCGTTAAAAGTAATGCATTACAATATTAAGTTACTCACGAAAAAAGTAACTAATTGTGTTACTTAGTAATGCTTATATTACTTTTTAGTTACTTTTGCGTTACTTTGTCTTGGCTGAGGCTTGATTTTTTAAAGGCCTTGCAGGTGTTTTTTATGACTGAAAAGTTCTGCATTCATAAATTGCATATTTCTTCACAAAAATGTCGAGCTCTGGGCTGCCATCTCAGTTTCGGACTCAAACTGTTTCCACACAGGCGTGTTCGCATAGAGTGCATAATGTAACTATATTTAGTTTAATTCAGTATATTTTTTAAATCAAATTAATTAAACAAAAAATTAACTTTTTTAAAAAAGTAACTCAAATATAATGTGTACATTTAAAAAGTAATGCGTTACTTTACTTGTTACTTCAGAAAGGTAATATTATTACGTAATGCATGTTACTTGTACATGTTACTAGTTATATTAGGACATTTAAGTAGTTTTTACAAGCAAAAAACAATAAAGGTGTGCATCTTGAGATAAAACAACAGGACTGATATGTTAGGATATGTCAGTGCAAAGTGTTTTTAAATTGAGGCAGCTCAAACATGCATTTTAGTCTAGGACTAGGATGTCGGGGAAACCGCCCCCCTATCTTGTTAAAGGTGAAGTTAAGTTTGCTTTACAATGAATTATATGTTTATATATCAAATCATTTCTGTCTAACAATCCTAATATATTTATTTTATTCAGTGTCTTGCTTATGGCTAAACATTGCATTCTAGCTATTTATGTAGACTGATTTTATTACTATTATTTTTTAAGTGATTATAAATTACTTGAATGAATGCTAAAAATAAAGTACTATTTAATAGCAATGAGTACCTATTTAAACCAGAAGAGGGCATCTGTGTGTGTTATTGTTCATGGGTATATTTTTGGGTGTGGTAATTCAGTAACAGTGCGGGCGAGGACAAAAAGCATCACCGAAGCTATAAGAGAGAAACAAAGACACTTGATCACATAGGCATTCAACTTACTTGAACACATTGCACTGTTTATTGAATCCTACTTGCTCCACTTATTTCATCATCTTTTTGCTGATTTTCTTTTTTGCTTCTTGTTCCCAAGATGTGGACTCCTATTTTGTTCAGCTTTTTTACTCCATCACCCTGTAATGTGCTGCAGTTGAGAGGTGGAGAGTAAATAAATCTTGTCTTGCTCCCCATGTGCTTTTCAGTTTTGTCCTCCAGTTTGATGGGAACACATCCATCCCTCATGAAGTCTGTGCTTTTGTGTCCTCTGCTGTCCCAGGCTTTTGTTCAGCTTCACATATCAATGTCACTATACTCTTACCCACAATAGCAGTGATTGTGGCACTGCATCATAGAGAAAAACAAATATTTTCTCTTTACACCAATGAGGAAATCTTTTATACATTTTGCTTAAAAATTTGAAACATTTTAGTTAAGTCAGGGCTGCAAAATTATTCATGAACAACTTAAATTTCGTTTTGTTCCTTAAAGCTATCATATTGAATTTTTATTTAAGAATATAGTGCACAAGCTGTTCTTTACTTTATAGGTGCTTTTTGTTATTGTCATTGAGGGTGAAAGCTTCATTCACTTTCATTTCATCTTCCTTAATCTATCCTCTGTTGCATCATGACCAATACATGTTATAAAATTTACATTTTTAATAAACTAATTGTTTTAAGTTGTGATGCTCAGGTACCCTAATATGTATTTAGTTTAGCATATGTATTGTGCAAGAGTTATTGTGCTCAAATTTCCCAGCTGTTTAACACCTGCTAATCATTTTATTGGTTTAACATGGTCCCGACAAAGCATTTCAAATACTCTTTCTTTCTGTTTTCATGGCCTTGAGTCCTGCAGATATATGGTAAGCAGTTGACAGCCTCGGGGTACAGAGATAGCTGGACCCTAATTACACTTGGAGGATTTCCTCCAGACAACACATCTCATTATATCGACCTCTGGACAGCCTCAGAGATTCTGACAGCTGCCTCTCTATGTGTCAGGTGCTTATTATCTATCTGCTCTTCCTCCCCTGTTGACTTTCTGAGCCAAACAGGTGTCTTAGCCCCTGTATCCAGTGTGTTGTGACTGCTGTGTTTTCATTACCTGAACCTGTCATGCAGCAGAAATAAAAGATGGTATGTCCTGTGTTTTACTGCTGTGGAAATCATTGCACGGACAGCGTAGTTTCTTACATTTTCTAAAGAAGACCCTTTAGGTGCAATCATATCTCTTGCACTCAAAAGAAGTTTGCATTGAGTGTTATAGATGAGTGTGTTTTTGCAAGGAATTTGTTTGAACATAAGGAATATTGATTGCTTAATAATTTAGGTTTTGAGTTTTAAAAGCAGATCCCCCAAAAAAATGACACACAAACACATAAATTAAGTTTGTTATTTATTGCACCATGATTGGCTAAATAATAATAATGTTTTGTGGTTGAACATGCCTGTATGGAATGTGTTGCACAAATTATAGCATTATGATCGGATAAATAACAATTTGTTGTGGTTGACAATGGCATGTATGGAATGTGCTACACAAATCCCACCTCATCATCAAGACCAAAGGTGAATATTTCACTCCTCATTTATCGTTGCTCTTTGATAAAAAAGACAGACGAAACAGAGAACTAAGCCTTTAGATTTTTATTAATCTCTGCCTTGTCTCTCGCTGACAATTTCCTATCTTGGAGACATGCAAATGCTCAAAAGAGAGCCAGCGGGCTGGTATGTTTGACAGGCTGGAACAGAGATAAGAAATAGCATAAATGACACCCCTTCAATGTTACCACATCACAGAAATGAGCAGTAAATCAACCTGTACCTGCACCTCATGCAAGTAGCTGCACTATAAAATATAATTACTTGGGTTTGCTAGATCTTTTTGGAAATTAAAAGTATTTCCAGTAATTCATTTTTCAGTTATTTAATCATATTAATTCATGATTTTATACGTCTGTGTTCACAAGTGTTACTGTAACAATGTGCCAATGTTTCATCCATCACATGTCCATATTCTCATCAACTTGGTGGCAATGTTTGCAACCCTCTGCTTTTTTCAGTCACATAAGAAGTCCTTTCTTCTTGAATGGGGAAAGACAGATATCTCAGCATCACTGCAATCAAAATTAAACAACATATTTCTGATCACTTTGGTCCCTTAACCTCAAATTGCACTAAAAATTTCAAAAAAATTGGCTATTGCGCATCGATGGCAGTTTTTACCGATTGATGATTGGTTATTTTAACAGGAAGGTGGCTTTGCATAGCCAGAGCGGCCATATTGAGCATTGCACAGTCCCTTATTCATAGTTATAGGAATGCTCGATCTTGTTATATCCAATATCTTTGCAGGATTATGAGGACAAAAGGCAGAGCTTGACCCTTGGCCTGTCTGTCTCAAGTTCAACACACATAAATGTAAATGCACAAACATTCAGCTTTCCATTTTTTTTTAAACATTGAGTAGCTGTTATTCATACTTTTTACTTTATATTAGTACTTTTACTCTAGTACTTGTACTTTTATTTGTTTTTATTTAAAACTTCTTTCAACTTTATAGAGCTACAAAGTACTTTCCTACTGAACTAGTAAGTCAATCAGATTTTAATTATTATTTAAATAATAATAATATTTTTATTATTATTAAGAGACAACAAAACACAGTTTGAGTAATTCACATAACATTTTTCTTCTAAAGTGACATCACATTTTAATTATAACAATTTTGGAAGATGTGCAAACTTGAATGTGATTTCAGCTGTTTTTCTAACATAAGGAAAACAAATCTGAAAATTCTGTAAAAGGCTACAAAAAAGTTAAATCAAATGTGGCTTTTTTGGAAGTTTTATGCTTAGCAAGATATGAATACTGATTATGTGCTTAAGTTTTTGACATGGTGCCTATAACCAAGTTCACTGTCAAAATGGTCAAAATATGTACCCCAGCTGTCACTGGGGCTGTTCAAAAGGTACAGCTTTGCACACTCAAAAAAAAATATTTTTGCACTTCGTTTAATTTTCTAAGCGAATCTGCGAGACGTTAGTTATATTGTTGACGTTTGAAACTGTTTTCAAACAGACGGAGCGTAGCTAACTCCTCCCCCTCCCCCTCCCTTCCGTGCTTTCATGAACGCGCCCACCCCCACCCCCAAATCCTTTTTGTCGTTTATTGGCTGGAATACTTTGTTTTGTTTTGTGCTGCTAGGTGTGGCCATTTGTTGATATTGCCGTTTGTGAAGCCTGGGCTGTCTACAGAGATCGCGTTTTTTTACAGTTTGATCAGCGGACAGACAGCAAGCAGATAGTGAGGAGATGTTTCCGGTATGTAACAAAAAATGTTTTATGGTCTAAAACGCTTCAATTCGCTTAGAGCGCCTTTAAATGTAATACAACACAATTTGTAAATGTTTGTCTCAACTTAATTTTATCATGTTCAATCCACTTAAATTAAAAAACGTAATAATTTTATGTTGGGACCACATGAATGATTTTTGTTGATATTACTAACTGGGCCATGGATCTGTATTTCCCAGCATGCTTTGCATGCAACTCCCTTTGGAGAGTCATTTTTAAAAGTAAGTGTTATTTTATGCATTTTTAGGTAAAGAGAAAGACTTTATAGCGTTAAATGTTCGTTTATCTTATTGATTTAGAAGAGTTTGTGTTATTTTTTTAAATTGTTTGGTTACCAGTGTGCAGAAGAGTGGCGCTTGTGGTTAAGTTGTGGATGTGACATACTTCTGTCAGTGAGCACTTACTGTGTTAATGACTGTCTGGAGAGTCTCTTCTCAGATGCTCATCCAATCTATCATATGTTATTATTATTATTAGCAGCAGCATGCTAACATGTGCTTATGCAAATGAGTATGATATAGAAACTCACAGATGGTTTAACAAAAATTTTTTAATAATGTTTCTAAAATTATTTCAGTGATAGAACAACTTTTAACTGGACAAATTGTACTGTTGCTGCAACCTGAGGAGTCTCCTAGCTGCTACAAGCACACTCTGAAAGTGGTGGTGGAGGTTAGGAAACACAGCTCCGCCTCTCCCCCTGCCTGCAGAAGAGTGTCTGATACCAGGCCCTGTTGCGCTTTTCAACCACATGGGGGAGCTGTAAGTAATTTTTACATGGAAACTACATAGTGTTGCTTTAACTTGTTTTCTCCTTGTTGAACATGCATGAGTTGGTTAAAAAGGTTTTAATTTATTAACACTCAAAGCTATTCTTTGAATTAATTTAATTAAATCATTGAAAGGATTACCACGTGATTAAATGGTTTCCTTTAGCATTAAGCGCCTTTGTTAGGTTAACTTAAATTGCATATTGAATGCATATTAAGTAATGTAGTTGGTCCAAAACGTTGCAACACAGTTGGGCTGACACTATTAAATTAAGCTGTGCCCAACCATACACTCTAAAAAATATTGGGTTGTTTCTAACCCCGGACTGGGTAACTAGAACACATTTCTGGGTTAAAGTGACACAAATAATGAGTTGTTTTAACCCAACTGCTGGGTTGTTTCAACATGGTTGAATAACAATAACCCAGCAGTTGGGTTAAAACAACCCTTTATTTGGGTCATTTTAACCCAGAAATGTGTTCTGTCCTATAGTTATCCAGCCCTGGGTTAAACATTTTTTAGGGTGTAGTAAATAGGTTGAATCAACCTTAAAAAATTAAGTTGACCCAACATAAGTTAATCATGTGAAAATCCTTTCCATGATTTTTTTTATGTTCATTCAATGAACCATTTTTTTTTGAGTGCACCTAAAGAGGTTATACTAGTATGTCAGAGTAACATATTGGTACAAAATGTATACAAATCTGTACCTAATCGTACATATTAGGACCTTTTAATAAGGAACTGTATGTTTCTGGCAGGTTATAATTTCTTTGTACTTTTACACGCTTCACATGACCGTAATGTGACTAATAATTTTTTTTTGTGATCTCTTTATTATGGCTTTTAAAACAATGGCATTCTTCCCAAAACAAAACAACCAAAATGCAAGCAAAAACCAGACTAAAACATTCACTATTTATGTATAAGCTAGTTCAGTTCAAATTTTAAAATCCAAATCTTTAATTTCTTTTCTGTTTTTGTCTTCCACAGTAGACCTCATTTGTTCTTGTTTAAAGACGTGGAGAGTCGTTGATTTGTGGTCTGTGGAGTGTCTACACAATTAAAAAGCTTAATTACACGAGTACACCGTTATCTAAATTGCTGGTACTTTCATGACCTTGAAAGGAGAAAATTATATATTTAGCAAAGAGACATTTTTAATGGGCTCTGTTAGACCTCGTTAAATTCTCATCAGGAAATGTCCTGGTCACCAAATCATGTTTGTTCAATTTCAAGCTGCGCTATTCTTTCCAAACACACACAGGAATATAAATAAAATACACCAAGCCCCTCTTACATGTTCTCAAATATCTTTTTGTTCTTTGTAGCGTCCCTGTTGCAAAGCAGAAATCTGCGCACCGGGTCTGCAATATCTCTCACCTTGATGTGTAGACGTGTTGCCTTTGAGAGAATGAAACAGTGTCTTTCTGCAGGAGAGGATGAAAGGGCACTGGCCTCCATCTTTGCGGCGCAGAGAGACGATCTCACCGCAGGGCACCACGGCTTTCTGATGCCTTCTGACAGCTCAGGACTTTCCACAACTTTTAAGTCATGACACAACAGTCAAATAGCTTTAGGGGAGAAATGAACCGTAATGGGATTGAGAAAAGCAGGGGAGAATCTTATCTATCTTCTTTTTTCTTTTTAGCTTAACAAGAGCGCTGATCTGCTTTGTGGATAGAGACGTCTGGAGATGTGAGAAGATTGTGAGCCACGTATGGCGGGGACAGATTCACACTTTGAAATCGGTATGAAATAATCTTGTATGTTTGATTAAGATTTTATAATACCTGAATCAGACAGATCAAACAGATCCACTGATATTAATTGAATGCATACACACGTGCATGCAAATACAGAGACGGCAGACTGATGAGAAGATTGAACCTTGTTGGATAGACGGTGTGAACAACACAGGCACATACATGTCACGCTTAATTCTGGTCCAGGGATTTCCAATGGGGTTGACTCTGGAAGGCTGGTCCTCCTGTTGATGGGATTTTAAACGGGACAGTTTTGTAAAGCAGAGATCATGATACCAACAGCATTCTTATAAACGATCTTACATGCATGAGGACACGCATTCATTTGCAGCCACACACACACAACATATATGGACGTACAGCAAGGCGCGAAGAGAATGAGAGGGTGGAAAGCAGAGATTAGGATGAAGAGAGAGAGAAGATGAATAGCTGGATAATTAGCCTCATCTCCCAGGATCTGACAGAAATATGTGCTTCAGATGGATGAAGCCTATAGAAAAATAGACCCTGGTCCACCTCCTGCCCTTCTATTCACCCATCCCCCAATCCTCTAACATCCTACCATTCAAATGGGACGAGCCAGCAAGAGAGAAAGAGAAAGAGAGAGAGAGAAAGGGAGTTAGAGCATCCCTATTGGGTTGGTTATCAAAAGACCCTCGTTCCCCGAAATCCTCTGTGAGAAGTCAGCTAGTAGAGTTTGAAAGAGAGAGACACAATGTCTCAATGTGGATGACAAAGAAAGCCACAAAATCTTCAGGGAAAATGACTGGGGAGTCCCGAGGGAGCTTAATCCTATACTGTCAATCTAACACATATATTTTATTAATTTGAATTATTTTGTCTTTTCTTTTTTTAAGCTATAATACATGCAGGGTTCTCACGGGTCCTTGAAATCCTTGAAAGTTTGTGAATCTGGGGAAAATAATTCAAGGCCCTTGGACGTTTTTGAAAATATACATACATAGATACAGGGCATTAAAAGTGCTTGAATCTGTTTTGTGCAAGTTTTCTGGAAATCGATATTATTTCTTGTGTATTGTTGGATAATATCATAAAAATTCAAGACTTTTTAAGCACACATGCTAAACTGTTCGCTTGAAATGCTTATATCTTCTCTATGCGAATGTTGATCCATACCAAAATGCTTTTTTGCATAGTTGTGTTTGACACATGAAAACGTCTCGGGTTACGTATGTAACTGTTGTTCCCTGAGAAGGGAACGAGAAGCTGCGTCTCCCTTGCCATACTTACTGCGTCCCTGTAACGCCGTCTTTGGCAATATTTCAGATAGTGATATACTTCCTGGCTCCTGCGTCACCCTGTCTTTGTCATTATGCCTCACCATTGTGATATACACATTTAGGCGCACTTACTCCTGGAGGCGTCCCCAAAGTGTCACTGCAGTGACGCAGCGTGAGTTCCCTTGAAAGGGAACTGTAACAATGTATCTTAAAAGGTAAAACGATGTAACCTTGCTCTCACTTGAAATGTGTCCCCACATTTAGGCCCAATCCCATTTTTTCGTCTTACCCCTTTCTCTTACCCCTACCCCTTAGTTTTGCACGTTCACATGAGAGTAAGGGCTATAGTGAATGTCCAAAACTAAGGGGTAGGGGTAAGGAGTAAGACAGAGAAATGGGATTGGGCCTCAGTCCTTGAATTTTAGGGTATTGGACCTGGAAAGTCATTGAAAGGTCCTTGAATTTAAAGTTAACTAAGGTGTGGGAACCCTGTACATGAAATATACAAAATCACACTTAATCTCATCCGTACACTTTGTATCTCTAATACACTGTAAAAAAGTAATAAGTTGGATCAATTTAAAGGGACTCTTCTGTAGTTACATCATGTACTAAGACCGACGGAAAATTAAAAGTTGCGATTTTCTAGGCCGATATGGCTAGGAACTATACTCTCAAACTGGCGTAATAATCAAGGACTTTGCTGCTGTAACATGGCTGCAGCAGGCGTAGTGATATTACACACTAACCGAAAATAGTCCCCTTGGTTACTTTCAATAATTACAGAAGAGTCAAGTTTTGAATAGGAAAAATATAGAAACTCTTTGGTTATTTTTAGCACGACGCTAATGGTCTAATCAGATTCAATGGATTGTGCTAAGCTAAAAGTACTAGCACCAAACCCGGAGATCAACTGATTGGATTCCAAAACGGAATCAAATGTTTAACTCAAGGGAATTGGAAAATTTTTATATTTTCAAAAAAAGTGGAGTGTCCCTTTAAAAAAAGCACTTAAATTGGTAACATCTAAAAATGTTACTTTTTCAACTTAAAACGTTAAGTTGAAAAAGCTTACTATTTTTTTGGTGTTACCAACTGAAGTATTTTTTTAAGTTGATCCAACTTTTTACAGTGTAGGACAAGGGAAATAAATTATTAAATTATTAAATACATTATTTATTTTAATTTAAATTTTCAATGAATTCAGATAATAAAAAGTAAAATAAACTGAGGTCTTCAAAGCTGAAATTTATTAAGTACATAGTTCTCCTCAAATTGATGTCAGTATCATGATCCTGAATCTGGTGATTTCCATGTAAGGATGCTTGTAGAGATAAAATGTAAAAAACTTTGCTGGTCTTTCTGTCTGCTTTCCTTTTCCTTTCTTCCTTCCTTCCTTTATCAACACAGAATTCAGGTGTACATTTATTAAATCATTTGACACCATACTCAGACTTCCACTGTTCAACAGTGTACTCTGTGTCTGCCGCAACCCTGCTCTAAAAATGAGATTAGATATGAGGTAATAGTCATGAGTTTGGTTTTATTAGAAACAGAAAGTCCTATCTCTGTTACCTCAGGTCAAATATTTTTTAAATCATGTATTTACCTTTAAAGCTGTTTCAGAAAAAGTGGTTTTCACCAAGGACGGTAACTAAGTACAGGTGTTTGATTTGTTTTTATTTAAACTGTTGATTCATATGGCAGCTGCCTGAACACAGAGCTTCATTATTGAATTTCCCTTGTTTTCTGTCTCAAGAATCATAATCTTTATGCTTTTACTCTCAATAATTGCTTGGCACAGCTTTCTCTGATAAAATCTGCAGCTCTTATTGGTCGCAAAAAGAATGGAAAAAGGTTTCTTCTGGAAAAAAACTTACAGTTTCAGGTGGGTCTTGTTGACTCTCTGACCTTTTTTCTGTTCTGTTTTCCTGTTCTCTGAAATTAGGAAATTATTTGTTTCCGTTAAGGATAAATGACCTATAAAAATGTGAGTCACATAACTGCTTTGATACAGAGTGTACAATACTGAAGCTTTACTTTAAAGTTACATAGTCTTGTCTATGTATGTCATTTTTTTTAAAGGGGACATATCATGAAAATGTGACTTTTTCCATGTTTAAGTGCTTTAATTGGGTCCCCAGTGCATATATTAACTTTATTTTGGTAAACCATTCTCTGCAAGCCTGTGGAAAAAATAGGTAATTTAAAATTTGGCTCCCCTTGTGATGTCAGAATGGGATAAAACAACCACGACACTGCCATTTAGTGCAGAGATCAGCTCATTTGCATTTAAAAGGAAACACTGCAAAACAGTACATTTTTGCTCACACCTACAAAGTGGCGATGTAAACATGTTATAATAAATGATCTATGGGGTATATTAAGCTACAACTTCACATACGTACTCTGGGGACACCAAATATTTATTTTACATTGTAGAATAATGTAAATGTTGTGAAATGCCCCCTATAATCTGACATACATTGCATTTAAACGACCAGTGTGTAGGTTTTTAGCGGCATCTAGCAGTGAGACAACGCAGTGACAAAATTCACTCTATAGAACAGTTTGTCTGTTTAGGGCTACTTCTATGTAAGGGGACCCTAGTTGTACCAAGATAAAAACGGCTCATTCTAAGATAATAAAAACAATACAGTTCAATATGTTAGGTCTTTAAAAACAACAGATAATGTAGTTATGTATATTATATTGCATTTCTGTCAAAAGATCCTCCTAAACGTTACACAATGCACCTATACATTTTTTCTATGCCCTGATAATCAAACCCAACCCCTTGTTGCTATCCAATGTCTACCAGTAGAGCTACAGAAACACAATGATTCTGTTTGAGAGAAAACAATACATTGTGGAGCTCCCACATTTTCAATGGGACTGTATGTGTGGTTATGCTTTGGGTATTTCCAAAAAGCTTTTGCGAAATACCAAAAAATCCAACTTAGGTTTTACAACAATAAGTGCTAATCCGTAAAATATTTGTACGTTTCAGTATCCATCTGTTACAGTACACAAGGATAAGGATGACAGGAGGAAAAGACTTGTGTAAACATTGGATCCTGCCGTCCTCTTCCTTACAGCTTTTAGAAGCTGATAGATTTCCATGGTATAGTTGCCAAAGAAAAAGAAGTGATGTTGGAGAAACCATTGGAGACGATCCCAGACCTACAGATCAGAGTTTGGAAGTCTTATGACCAAACTGGGAACCAAATTAAACAAAGCCGTCTACATTGCAGGCATTATAAATTTACAGATTTATCTGGATAAAACCATTTCCTAACACTTGACTGGTCTCTTAAAATTCCTAAAGAGACCAAGGGCCTTTTAAATGTACACAGGATAGTTTGGGATGCAAAAAGTGATAAAAAATTTGGTGTGCATGTTGCACCCTTGATGCCATTTCCTTTTATGAGAAAGCTTATACAGTAGGTGTTCGACATACCAGATTGGGTGGTAAAGGATATCCTACAGACAGTACCATGGGTGAGGAAACTATTTGGTAAACCCACTGACTGCTGAGAATCTGTGTCACTAAAGCAAAAAAAGTGCCAAATAGAGTTCTGCCCATTTATCTGTAATGAGACCCGAGACCTCATCGCTTAAACATTTAGTCCGTTTAGTCCAAAACAAGCTGTTTGGACATGACAGATGTCCAGCTGGTTCTTGTGTACAGTCTTTAAAATTAAAGTCCTACATGATGCATTTTTTTGCGTGCACTGTTCCATATCTACACTCAAAAAAATTGTTTGTTCAATCAACATAATTGAATTAAGGAAAACTTTTCCACGAAATTAGATTAGGCTTGTACAACAAGAATATAATAAGTTAATTTAAACAAATAATCTTTTGTTGCACCAACTTAATAAATATATTTATATTGGTCATAATAATATCTTGTTCAATAAACTAAATTCAGTTAAGGAAAACTTTTCCACGCAATTATTTCTGGTCAGTTCAACAAAAACAAAACAAGTTCATTCAAGCAAAAAAGTCTAGTTAAACCAATTGTCAGTTTCTATATAGTACTAATTAGCATAAGCACACGTTAGCATGCTAATGACACATTGGATGAACATGTGAAAAGAGACTGATCTCCAAACAGTCATTAACACAGTTAGTGCTTTTTAAAATAAGTACGTATGTCACATCCACAACTTAACCATAAGCGCCACTCTTCTGTACGATGGTAACCAAACAATTTGTAAAAATATAACACAAAATCTTCTAAATCAATAAGATAAACCAACATTAAACACTATAAAGTGTTTCTCTTTACCTAAAAATGCATATAATAACACTTAATTAAAAAAATTACTCTCCAAAGGCAGTTGCATGCAAAGCATGCTGGGAAATACAGATTCACGGCCCAGTAAGTAATAGCAACAAAAATCATTAATGTGGTCCCAATATAAAATTATTGAGTTCATGTAATTTTTTTAAATTTAAGCAGATTGAACATTATAAAAATAGGTTGAGACAAAAAAAATAAAAAATTGTGTTGTATTAACTTGTTTCATTTAAGTAAATTAGACAAGGTGCAAAAAAATTTTTTTTGAGTGTAACCTTTAATATAGTTTGGATCTTTTGATCCAGTTTGGATCTTTTGATCCAGTTTGGATCTTTTGATCTAGTTTGTTATTAGTTTTAACATTTGGGTTATTTCTGGAACTGCAGGAATTTTCCTTATTGAAAGTTGCTGCACGTTCACAATGTTGTTTTCCTGTCAAAAAGTCTACAGAAACGCTAGGGGGTTTGTGTCATTGCCGACATGACCTACCAGTTCATTTCCACCGAGCTGTCTGCATTCTCCGAACCCCTTCACCCAGATAGCTGCATACCTCAGCCGTCCCGAATTATTTTCTCCTTATGAAAGCAAACAAGACCAATCGATTCATCCTCTCAGCAGGTAGAGGAGCCCTGCGGAAGGCCTGTCAGTAAAATCGTGAGCATCTGCAGGCATGAGAGATTGAATAGGCTGTTTGAGGAGTGCAGGGCAGGCTTATGACAGACTCAAGGAGGTAAAAGGTCTTGGGCTCCATCGGAGGGTGACCTCCACACAAAGGACCAAACCGAGACATGGGTTTTGTTTTGAAAGTACACAGGGTACACACACACTTACAGACATTAGACGTTGTATTAACAAGGACCGCTTTAGATAGATGCAAGGATTTCCATACCAACCGAAAAAATTGCTATACTCATACAGTAACCCTCATTTAAATGTTTATTAACATTTGTAGCTCAGTTGGTAGAGCATTGAATTACAAGTGTAAAAGGTCATGGGTTTGATCCAAAGGAACACACACACAGATACTGTAAAATGTAGACTTCATATGCAATGTACGCTGCTTTAAATCAAAGCAAATGCATAAATGCAAACACAAACCTATTAAAGGTGAATGTGTGAGTAGCCTAAACAGACAAATTATACTACAGAGTGCGTTTCGTCCCTACGTTGTCTCAAATGATAACATATTTGACATATCATGTGGCAGCTAACGTAGCTTGCGTTTCGAAATTGAGGTTGGTTGCAATTCGCCATTTCACCACTAGATGCCGCTAAAAACTCCACATTACACCTTTAATAGAAAAAAACCCAATCTGAACAATTTAAGAGCCTCACTTTAAAAACAAAGACACCCTGAAATACTTGTACGAGGTTTTAACATGTTTTACTATATTTGTGAGCACATTTTCAATCATTAGCCCATGAAGCATTGCCAAATCTGTATACGCACACAGTAGATGAATTCAAGCGTGCCCTGTTGTGAATGCTTTCTTTAATCCTTTTCCTAGTCATCCTGCTCCTTTCGTTGTGGGCCACTGAGGCTGCACTCCCAGGAATCCCAAGAATTCCCAGACTGCTTTTTACCCTGTTCCCGTATGGAAACACCGGGCACAATGACAGCATCGCCCTGAGAGCCTTTCTTCTTCGGTGACACCCTTTTTTGCTTTCTCTAGTACTCAACTGTGATTTGCCAAAAACCTGTTGGTTATTGTTATAGTGACATAGAGAGAGTAAAGCAGAATCCCTAAAATGGGACAGTGAAGACAAACAGAGACGGTTTTGTTTTCTCTTACGTCCTCAGTGTCCTCGGATAATCTATTGTACAGGTGCTTTCTGTTCATTCATAGATTAATCAAGAGACCTCCACCAGCAAAATCCACCTGATTGGTTCACTTATATTTCTGATTGTATAACGGACAAATCACACAGCGCAGCTACACGGTGAGGTGCACAGCTGCTATGTTTATGGTGTTTAGGTTTTCAGAACATTCTCTGTTCAGCCCATAAGGCAACCGTAAAGCTACATTAAACACAGATGTGTAATTATCTTCACACTGAGAGCTGGATTATAGATTTATATTCAGAACATAGAAACGCAAATTATATAGCTTTATTCTTGGGTCCCATTTTCTAAATTGTAAGGTTAGAAAAGTGCACATCTTAAATTCAGAGGATTAACCATTCCATAATTTTTGACTTAATCGACTTTTTCCATGTTCATATAAATCAATTTTAATATTTTCAGAATGAAATGTGTCTTTACTGACTATAATTTCAAAAAATTTTAATTCAATTTGAATCTTTTGAAAATGAAATTTAAATCTTTTATTGAAGGATTAATCCATTTTCTTAAAAAAAAAAAATCCAGATAATTTACTCACCACCATGTCATTCAAAATGTTGATGTCTCTCTTTGTTCAGTCAAGAAGAAATTATGTTTCTGAGGAAAACATTCTAGGATCATTAATGGACCCCAACACTTAATAGAGTGTAATGCAGTTTAAAATTGCAGTTTCAAAGGACTTTAAATGATCCCAACCGTCTTATCTAGCAAAACAATTGTCATTTTTGGCAAGAAAAATTTAAAATATGCACTTTTAAACCACAAATTCTTGTCTTCCTCCGGTCCTTTGACGTGCCAAGCCGACCTCACATAATTGAAAGGTCACATGTTACATATATGAAACGCACATTTGCCGACCATTTTAAACAATAAACTGACACAATTAGTATCATTCGACATCCAACAACATCAAACGGTCCTCCACACTTGTAAACACTGGGGTGTAGTTTCGCATACGTCCTGCATGACCTCTTGATGTGATGACGTATTATGTGAGGTCACGCTGGGGCGTCACAGGACCGGAGGAAAACATGAAGTTGTGGTTTAAAAGTTGTGGTTTTTATTTTTGTTGCCTAAAATGAGAATCGTTTCGCTAGATAAGACCCTTAATGCCACGTTTGAGATCGTTTAGAGTCCTTTGAAACTGCAATTTTAAACTGCATTAAAACTGTTAAGTGTTGGGGTCCATTAAAATGAGAAGAATGGAATGTTTTTTCTCAAAAAACATAATTTCTT
The DNA here is from genome assembly GCF_030506205.2 of Paramisgurnus dabryanus. Taxonomy (NCBI): domain Eukaryota; kingdom Metazoa; phylum Chordata; class Actinopteri; order Cypriniformes; family Cobitidae; genus Paramisgurnus; species Paramisgurnus dabryanus. Next base: position 14,324,467 of record NC_133347.1, read on the forward strand.
TATTTTTAAAGAAAATCCTTTAACAAATCTAAATATTTTCAGAAAAAAATATGAATCTTTTCAGAATCAAAACTGAATCTTGTCAGAATAAAATGTAAATCTTTTTTTAAAATGTGAATCTTTTCATAATCTTTACCCATTCATTTTAAACATATCTGCAGTAGAAAATGAGATTATTTTCAGTAAAGATTGTTAAAGCATTTGACAGAGCTTCACTTTGATGCTCCGTTTCACATCAGAGAGAATTAAATATGAGGTCTTGATCACCCCTACTAGAAGGTTTATTATAAACCATGCAACCTGACACCAAGAGTATTAACTTAATAAGACTCAGTATTGGAAACTCCATGTATTGTCTTATAGCCTAACGAATGATTCCCTCTTTGTAAGATTAACTAAGAGGTCTGATTTATTAGCTGGATGACAATCACTCATTCAGTGCCTCAGTCAGGCAGTGGGTAGGGTTTTTTTCTCTCTCTGTACTGGCTGGCAGGGAGCTGGTTAACACTGACACGGCTGACTGGTTTTAATAGGGAGGTAGCGGAGAGAGGGCGAGGTACAGCACAACACATGCGACACCTGCAAGCACTTGACTGGACTACTAAAGAGACTGTGGACTACTAACGGATTAAGATAATATTCCCAAATGATGACGATGCGTAACGAAATGTGAAAGTTGTTTATTTTAAGTTATTTACAAAGGCTATCCGGTTCATGGACATTGTACTTCAACTACGACGTCTGGAAACTTTAGCAACTCGGAGAAAAACAAAAAGCGATACAAGCTTACAGACAAATGGACACTGACGCGTTTACTTGCGTTTTGCTACTGTTTTGTTAAAATCGGACAGCTGTGTGCCACGGAATGTAACATCTGCCCACCTTAAGTTACCTGGACTCAAGTAAGTACTTCGTTTATGAAAGTCACGATTTATAAGCTGAATATGTTTATATGTTTGAGCGAAATTAAGCAAATCAGTAGCCTATACATTGCTGTGTTGGCCTGATTGATACGCTTTATGAGTTATTTTGCGTTAACATTCATCTAAATGTTGTCACCTTAAACCAGTCAGTAACCACATAGATAGCATTTCGGACATCATTACGCCCCTATAGTAGTCTAAAACTGCAGCTGACGCGCTTTTGATGCCACTGTGGCAGACTCAATAATAATCCAGGGTCCGGTGTCTTGAGAGATGCCACGAGTTTCCCACATCAGCCCATCTCGTCCACTTAACAAACACACACCAAAGTCGCTCAGGAATTGTCAGTTTCCCGTTAAAACAAACCTAGCAGGCAACTTTCAAGAGCACGTGCACTTTGACCAAATATATATAGGCTATACTGTAGCATGTATTGTTCATTCACAGTCCTGACTGAAATGGTTATATTTTATGGATCTTAATATAAAAACATAAAAGCTTTTTCTAATTCCTAATAAGTTCAGATAAAGTTATACACTCTTAAAAGTAAATGTGTTAGAAGGTTTATTTCATTGATGCCACAGTTTTGGTTCCCCAAACAATCTTAAAAGGTGCTTTACAATGCCATAAGGCTAACCTAACATTTTTTTGCTAACCAGTTCTATAAAGAACCTTTAACATCCGAAGAATGTTATGTTGCATAAAATAGTTTTGTAGTGATAAAAGTTTTTTAGATTATGAAAGAAATCGTTCAGTAAAGACGGAATGGTTCTTTGAGGAACCAAAAAAATGGTTCTTCTATGGCATTGCTGTGAAAAACCTTTTAAGCATTTTAAGAGCGAAGAACTTTATGGAAACATACATGTAGTTCATTTTGGCTATTCATAAATTTCTAAGCCAAAATTTTGCGTAAAGAAAGAGATCTCTCATTTTTTTGGTACTCAAGTTAGTTGGTACGTAGTTTAAAGGAATAGTTCACTTTAAAATGAAAAATCTGTCATCATTTACTCATCCTCATGTTGTTCTTAACATGTATGAATTTCTTTTTTCTGATGACCACAAAAGAAGATATTTTGAGAAATGATGGTAAACACAAAGCAGTAAGTGACTAGACTTCCATAGTAGGAAAAAAATATTTTGGAAGTATTGTGATAAATGACTAAGAAAATATTTTGATAAATGATGGTAAGCACACAGTTGACGGTACCCATTCAATTCCATCATATTTTTTTATTCCTACTATGGAAGTGGTCACGTACTGCTGTGTGTTTACCATCTTTTCTCAAAATATCTTCTTTCCTGTTCATCAGAAAATAGAAATTCATACAGGTTTACAACAACATGAGGATGAGTAAATGATGACAGATTTTTCATTTTAAAGTGAACTATTCCTTTAAACTACGTACCAACTAACTTGAGTACCAAAAAAAATGAGAGATCTCTTTCTTTACGCAAAATTTTGGCTTAGAAATTTATGAATAGCCAAAATGAACTACATGTATGTTTCCATAAAGTTCTTCGCTCTTAAAATGCTTAAAAGGTTTTTCACAGCAATGCCATAGAAGAACCATTTTTTTGGTTCCTCAAAGAACCATTCTGTCTTTACTGAACGATTTCTTTCATAATCTAAAAAACTTTTATCACTACAAAACTATTTTATGCAACATAACATTCTTCGGATGTTAAAGGTTCTTTATAGAACTGGTTAGCCAAAAAATGTTAGGTTAGCCGTATGGCATTGTAAAGCACCTTTTAAGATTGTTTGGGGAAGCAAAACTGTGGCATCAATGAAATAAACCTTCTAACACATTTACTTTTAAGAGTGTATAACTTTATCTGAACTTATTAGGAATTAGAAAAAGCTTTTATGTTTTTATATTAAGATCCATAAAATATAACCATTTCAGTCAGTGTTAACTTGTTTATTTATTAATCTGTGTGATTTTTCATGTGCATGTAAACCTATTTTTGGTCTGTATCTAAAAAAAACATTTTTTTATTTCTGATAGTAAACCTTCCCTCTCTCCGATAAGTGGTAGACACTATATAATGCTCTCAAAATCCTGACCGCAACATGAAAAGGCTCTTAGTGGTTTGAATTTTGAAATTCATGTCCTATGAACCTGGTAAAAAATGTATTTCACTACATGTTTCTTGCTTTAGAAACATGAGGGTGGTGTTTGATGTCAGGTTTTAAAAAGATGTCCAATGGACTTGATTGGTAAATCAATTCATGTGCCTGTGTGTGTAAATAAGGTTCAGATTCCTTTGATGCATCTCATCAAATATAAAATATAAACTTTCGTGTTCATTACCTGAGAAACCTCGCGTTGGTGTTTTTCTGGTTTCTTTTAATTGCTTGCTTTAACTATAGGGTTCAAGTCATGTTATATTTGCACAACCTATTGAAGTTATTCATTAAAACCAACCTGATGCTTGAAAGCCTTGACCGTAGAATTCTGGAATCCTTGTGGATTGTTTCTCATCAATTATTGAACAGTTATTGAGGCAGAAGAGGAAAGAAAGTCTGAAATCGATTGAGAGGCATCTTGCCCTCAGGGGTTCACTGGATCTGCCTTTATTTTGGTATTGTTGACCGGGCTTGGTAAAAAATTATTCTTGCCGATCATAGATGCACACTGAATTATACAAGCTTTGCTGTCCATACTAAAATCAATATATAAAAGGGGCTTTTTATTCTGTTGACTATTTAGCTGTACGACATTTATTGATAGATTGTGATTTCAGCCTGATCTTACAGGCATTTATACTCATTTTTATGAGTTGGCTAATTTGTATGTATTGGTTAGAAGTGAATCATACAAAAAAATAAAACCTAACCCGCTCCTAACTCCGTCACCACAGCGAAAACAAATCGTACAAAAAAGTATGGTTGTACGAATTACTACAAATTAGCCAACTCGTAAAATATGAATGAATTGCGATGAGATTGTTTGTAATTAAGTTTTGCTTAAAAATAGTTCACCCAAAAATAAAAAAATCTGTCATCTGTGTAAATGTCTTTGTTCTGATGTACACAAAGGAAGATATGTTGAGGAATGTTTGTAACCAAACCAATCAGAGGCCCCATTGACTTCAATAGTATTCTTTTTTTTTACTATAGGAGTCAATAGGGCCTTTGATCAGTTTGGTTACAAACATTCATCAAAATATCGTCCTTTGTGTTCATCAGAACAAAGACGTTGCACTATGCAGATTTGTAGCAACATGAGAGTGAGTAAATGATGACAAAATTGTCATTTTGGGATAAACTATACTGTACATTCTGTTTCTAAATGGCCGGGATTACTTAGATTTAAAGTGCAAGTATTTGATGAACGTACAATACGTGTCGAGAGCATTCGGTGCATCTCATCTAATTTTTGACAGGGGTGGCGTTTAGAGGGTTTTGGATGATCAGAGCACATTTGTGTTTCCTAGAGAAATTTGTCCACACACAAAAACTGCATTGACATTATAGAAAACATAATATAAAACAAATAGCATCTGTAACAAATTAGGCTTGGCCACTTTTAACCGACTGGTCCCAAGTTTTAAGCAACTGTTATTGAATGTAGTCATTTCCCCAATTTAACAACACTGGTGTCCTAGTTTTATAATTCAAAACAAACTTCTTTTTGTAAAGAAATGTTGTTGTGTATTATTTAGAAAATATCACTAGGTTTAATTGTATGGACATACATGCATTTAAAGTGGGATTTCAAATAAAAAGATTTATTATCCACCATCTTTATCCTTATTAGATTTTTTACTCATTATTCGGATAAAGCTGATGAGAAAGACTAAAATAAGACATTGGAATCAGTCACTTTGTTCTGGTTATCAAACACTATGAGGTCATGTTTGGGAAGAGAATATGAGAGAACTGTAGGCTCATGTTTTATGATTAATGTACTTGGAAAGCTAAGAAGGAGAATCATGTTTCTATAAACAGCTCCTTAAAGACACATAAATACTTGCCAGGATACTTTTCCAAAGTTATTTCTAAGAGTCCAGATAATTATAATTAATACCTGTACAAACATGTTGACATAATGTTCTGAGATTAATGGGTCACATTTGTCAGGTGAACAGAAATTGTACTACTTTTTGTTTATTGGCTATAATTTGCGAATAATTATTTGGACATGCCTATCTGTTTTTAGACTCCTGCCTTTCTTTTTGATTTCAATTGCTCTTTTGTATTGTTAAAGTTTATGTACACAGAATCAGTTATTTTAACCCTTTTCGTATTGTTGATGAAATAACATACAGTATGGCTATTTTCATTTATTTTTATTTATCATAAAAATTAAAGCTTTTATCTCTGCAAATTCAGGACAAATTTTGAGCTTTTCTTACTGTTATTGAACTGCTTTGTTCACCACATAAATTATAACGAATTACCCCCCCCCCCCAAAAAAAAAAAAAAAACATAGAGAGGGATGCACTCGTGTACACTTCTCACCCTCCACAAATACAACAAGCCTCTTGAGACGGTTGTCATGACAGCGTCAGTGGTGCTGGGGGGTCAAAGTGGGGTCAAACCGGACTCTAGGGGTTGATGGAGGGGGATAATTTAGTGATGCTGTGTTTAAGATGGGAGTCTTTCACCTTATGAACAAGTGCATTCAGTGCAGAGTTTAGTGTGGAATGGATCTCTGTTGCCTTAAGGAAGTTATTCAATCAAACATGAGTTTCATCTGTTGATTTATAATTATTATTATTTTTTGTTTGCCCTTAAGTAAAGATTTTTTTAAATTCAAACTTTCATTATATATACCCGAATAATATGTAGACATGTAAGGATAATCCTGTGGGCATTTACATTCTATTATTAGTATCATACAAGCGATCATATATACTAAGACAAAAACACCTGACGTGACTTAATAACGCTGACCTCCGTTACCCCTCTCTGTCCCAGTCGTGGTGCCACAGGCACAGGGAAAGGCACAATACGTGGGCATGAATAACGGCAAACAGGAGTCTCTAATCCTTGCAGCTGTCAGCTCAGAGAGCATTAAGCCTCCATTCTGAAGATTCCTGGGTCTTGGCCAGCCAAAGTCCAACAGTGGTTCCTCTGATGACCTGTTGACCTGTTGTCTGAATGGAGAAGTAGAAAAAATAAAGTCATCATATTATAAGGCACAAATGGACAAAAAATGCAGGGCATGATCTGTGATGTCACCGTAGTTTTTGTGATGCTTGTGGTTTTGTTTGTGAAGACGAAGGGTATAATGAAGAATAAAAATATATATGATGTCAAGTGTCAAGACATGAAAAAAGTATACACAAAAAATGCAGGGTTGTTTCAAACCCTGGCTGGGTAAAATACGAAAAAACTATGCTAAATACAATCCAAATCTATGGGTTAAACAAGCGATTGACAATGTTAACAATGGAAGCATGTAAATCTAGTGATTTTAACCCTATCCATCTCATTTCTAAAACTGCTGGTTATATTACTGTATCTGCGTTGTCCTGAACAAATCAAAATGCCAACGAAACCAACCGCTAATGGATTGGATCTCTCTATTCTTTTGATGCAGTGCATAACAACATTGCACCCCATCATGAAGTCGCCTGATGCTGGAAAACAGCTGCCGACTATGAATAGCTGGGGCCATGCCGATGGGGTAATTGTAGAGGAATTCAGTGTTTATCATGTAAATAAAAGAAGACGGGCCATCGGAACAGGTGTCGGTATGCATGGTGAGGGCCGTGTGCTGTTTGGCCCTCCTTTGCGTAAAGACCCTTTAATGCTCCTGCTCTCGATTTGTATCATTACAACATGCAGGAACCACTATGAGGGATTCTGGTTTTGCCAGAGGGGAGGGAAGCCTTGTGGTGGGGATTAAAAAGAGAGACGGATATGAATGTGTGTGCGTATGTGTCCATGCATAGCGTGCATTAATATTGCATGATGCAAGCTTTTGTTATTTGTAAATTAGTGGCTCATTCTTTCCTGTGGAGAAAGATAAACCCGTAATACGTGCCGGGCTGCTGTTTATCCTCATGTAAGGAAATGGTTGTCGGTGTAGCCTGGCGACCACACAACATCGTCGCAGTGGACGCGTGAAGGTCAGATGTCGTCGTGGTAGCGGCCGGCGGTCACTTCAAAGAACTCCAGATAAGATGTTGGGAGCTTAGTGGCCTTTGAAGACAGGAGCTGAATCCGGTTCTTAAGGGTGGTGAAGCTTAGCCAATGACTCCAAAGCACTCTGCTCCTCCTGCTTTAAATGTTGAATCCAAGACCTGTGCGTAGGAAACGGCCAAGAGTAGAATTGGAGAAGGGCCATAATTCCCTCAACAGTGGCGTGCACTTAGCTCCCTGACACTAGAGAGCATACGTGCGTTTATGAAAACCTTCCCTCACATAAGCCCACAATGTGAACTTACTTTGGACCTGGCCTTGAGTAAGACAATCTGTTATACTTCAGTATTGGCCATCAGCCATGTTTGCAGGGTAACACCAAAAGCATACAGCAAAAACTATGAATGATGGAAAGCAAAAGCGCAGCTAAGGTTGAATCAAAACCTTCTGTTGAGATTTGATTCTGCTTGTGTAGCCACAATATTCCCACTTGCCATTGCATACATTTCTAATGTAACCTACAGATTGCAGGGCACACACAGAGGTCTTGAAGAAGCAATATAATGTTATTCAGCCAGATATGTATGATATTACTGTAAAAGTAATATATATCACTGTGGAAAAACACTTATATTTATTGTTTGTAAATTATCACATATGCACGGCCCGTGGTGACCAGTTTTTCATCACTCTACAATTATGTGGAAAACCAGACTAATACACATCATCATAAGAGTACAGAATTATTTTCAGTTTTAATGTATTTCCTTTGTTTTCCAGGGACTTTGAAATCATGGAAAAATTAAACGCAAGCGATAAATCATATGGAGGCGAGACATTAGCAGTGATGTAATAATACCACAGACTACAAAATGTGCAATGTGTATGTGCAAAACATTTAAAATGAGAAAAAAAGCTTTAGGTTCAATTATAACTGAGGATGAAAAAATTTTCAAGCTTTTGCAGATCAGCTGTACTCAGACATTTTAGACTGGTAAACCCCAAAAAGGAAACGTATAAAATAAATTAAATTAAATGCTTAAAACATACGTAAAAGGTACCTTAAGAAGCTGGTTGATAATGCTAAGAGTGGCTTTTTTTGAAATAATAATATATCCTGTAACCCAGTGGTTCTCAAACTGTGGGCCTTGTGATTGTGATTTTATAAAATGCATTAATTTATCATAAATTCTGTGTAATTATGTAAGTTTTATGTTATATATTTACTTTGGGGGGCCAAGAGAGGATGCACCGTACACAAGGGGGGGGGCACACGGCAAAAAAAGTGAGAACCACTGTTACATACAGTAGGGATGTAACGATTCAATCACGGTGCCCATTAAAAATGCCTGTCTGAAATCGATTCTGAATCGCAAGGCTGCGATTCTTGGTGTCAAGCACAGCTTCTGCTTGTACTACGGCATTTGGTCAGTAGGAAGTCCTTATCAGTCTAAAATCATTGAGTCGGAGTCATCTATAACGTGCATTTAAAAAAGCAACACTCGTTAAAAAAAATCATTCAAAATATTTTTTAATATCATGAAAATACCTGAAACAATTTGAAGAACAGCGTATAAATATTCCTGTAGATATTTCCTGGAATAGCATTTGTAATGCTACTACTTCTGTGGCACAAAGGGAGTAGCTGCATGAGAGCGCCCCCTGGCGTTCGGATGTGCCAGGATTTCACCGTAATTCATTCAGATTCATTAATTGAGAACGCGCGCATTTGCACGGTTAATTGTTACACCCCTCCAGAAAAACACGATTATGCGATCGCATGATTCAATGCATAATCAGCCAAAGTCTGCATATCAAAGTCAGCATTTTTTCGAATACACTGCAATTTCACCGCATAAATTGCAGATTTCTATGCGCAAAATATGTGGGGCTTGCAAGACTTTATAATCCCCGCATTTTTGTTGCAAAAATTCACATATATCTTAGTTAAAAAATGTTGCATTTACTTCACACAAGTGCAGCCATGTCCCTTGTTGCTATGGGAACGTTATGAAGTGTCGTAATTATGCAACGTAAACATCATTGAAAAGCTGCAAACCCCAACCGCAGTTTTGCAAGTTCACGGCGCTTTTGCAAGTTCCCGGCGCTTTTGCAAGTTCACACAATTTCATTGCATAAAATTGCATAAATATCCTGCATATTCCATTGCGTTTTTAAACTTAAGCTTCGCGTCCCGAAATTTTAATCTATCACTACAAACTATATATAGTTGGAATGGTTTTTGCAAGTTCTCGACGTTTTTGCAAGTTCACACAATTTCATTGAATAAAATTGCATAAATATCTTGCATATTCCATTGCGTATTTAAACTTAAGCATCGTGTCCCAAAATTTTTATTTATCATTACAAACTATATATTGTTGGAATGGGTTTTGCAAGTTCCCGACGTTTTTGCAAGTTCCCGACGTTTTTGCAAGTTCCCAACATTTTTGCAATTTCATTGCATAAAATTGCATAAATATCCTGCATATTCCATTGCGTTTTAAACTGTTAAGCGTCGTGTCCCCAAATTTTTATCTATCACTACAAACTATATATCGTTGGAAAGGTCTAAGCCTCTAGAATAGACATTTTCAACAGTGTTTTATAAAATAAATTATGTAGGGAGAGTAATTGATTCATTTATGAAGAGAGTGGTCCTCAAAACATTTATATCCTGCTAAATGTCACTGTCCCACCAGCAGGACGCCTACGTTTACTTCAGTGTTTTGCTTGTGAATTCTTATTTAATCATGACAAACTATACAAACTATATTGTTTGAAAGCTCCAAGAGTATAGATTTAACTCAATAGGGTGGGGAGACGCCTAAGGGGTTAAGAAAAAATTGCCACAAGATCAAGGATTTTTTCCCACAACAATCATAAAAAAACTCTGCATTTTCTGGAAGGGCTGAACATATAATGGATAGTGTTTCAATTGTAGATGTAACCCTGAATTATTAAAAAATACTGTATTAATTTATCTGATAAATATACCTCTGAAATAAGAATGGATGATATCTTTGAGAATTACCAAAGAAAAAGGTAAAACCTTACAGTTTCTAGTAAATGATTAGTGTGTTTCTTCAGTGGTGGTTGTTGAAACACGACCCTCTTGACCTCTTTTGCGCACTTGTTAGCCCCTGGGGGCTCTTTTCTAACTCAGTGGCAGCTCTATTGCTGAGCTAATGCTTCACGCTAATGAGCGTTAACATTGACAGCAGGCCACATTAGCCCCACCCAACTCGGAGAGCATTCAGAGAGGTGATAGGGTTGACTGCTTTACCTTTTCTTCTCCACCTCAGCGCTTTAATTGCTGAGGCTAAAGCTCATGTTACGGCTCTCTTCTACTTTTCTTTTTTACTTAGATTTTCTTCTAACTGAAAGTTGGTCACAAAATCTTCAGGAGCCTTGGGGCGATGCAAGTTAGCAGAGAAAATATGTATCTGGTTCTCACCCTCTTCCTGGAAAATTTAGAGATTTGGAGAGGATTTTCAGTTCCTTGCTTAGCTTTGGCATGGTGTCAAATCTGTGAATAAGTCTTTGAAGATACATGTATGTAGAATTGTTCATCTGCAGACGTTTTAAGATCTTTTATGTTGTCTTGTTTTACTTATCACCACTTATCTTATACATAATATATTAGTGGTCTCATTAGATCATTACAGATCAATGGATGAATTGATGGATAGATTCTTGGTAGCATTTTAAGTTAAACTAAAATAAAACAACTACGGCATATCGAAAACAAAATGATTAAAAGAGGGTCAGGCTTCGTGTTTGGATTACATTCTTTTATGATTTTGTCATTGGCCTATATTTTTAATGAATAGAGTAAAGTTTTGAGCCAAAGTTGAGTACGCACAACCACCTTAGCACCAGCCATGATTATGTGATTATTGTTTGCAGATGTACACTGTCAGAAAGTAACAGCTTTAAGCTGGAGTGAGATGGCAAAATGCAGAATGTCAACAGTATGGCAACAAGCTCCTACTGTACCCATCTGATTTAACTCTATAATACACAAATGTGCATCTGGGGATCGGGTGGCCTAGAAAAACCTATATCTGTCAAACTGCCCAGAAACGAGAAACAAAACAATCAAACTCCTGCAGATTTGCAACTTCTTTGTCAAGCTGCTCACCAGAAAAAAAGCAAATCCAAAAACAAAATGACAAGATGTTTTATGGATGTGCTGACGTCGTGTGTTGACATGGAAATCAAGACTCAAAGCAAATTAAGTCACATCGAATAAAAGTTCTTCTTAGTATACATATAGTATAACTCTTAATTTTTGAAGATCTCGTGTTTTAGGTTTTTTTGACATTCAGGGTTTAGCTATCATTAGTCATACTCTCATTTAATATTGTGTCTCTAGTTAAAGGTTCCTGGGCACTGCAGTTTAAACGGATAGTTTGAGTCTAAATAAAATTTTGGCCTGGTTTCAGTTAATTGTGACTGCGTTTCTGTTGTGAATATTAGGCTTTTGTTCCTCATCATATTTATTCAGTCTTCAGTCTTAGAAATTGTTTTCTTTGTTTTATCAGCCCAGTGACTTGCGTCTGGCGTATTGTTTTCAAGCGCCGCATTTTTCAAAAATGCCATTGCCGATGTCGAATTGCCGATATACTTAGCACACTCTCCGTGAAGCCTAATGTGCAAACAGACGTAGGTTCCGTTTGATGTCGCCTAATGCAATGTTGCCACAGATGTGAAAACAACAAAATACAGACCGTGGATATGAAGTCCTAACCCCCCATTGTTTACAATACAACACTGAGCTCGCTGCGCGCCACAGGTAACTTCTGCTTTCTTACGAGTTTACTGGTATATTGATACTGATGTGTGAATGATATCTTACTGTTAAAAAAACAAAACGTCAGTGCATGTGTGAACAGCACATTTTTGTATTTACTGGTAAATTCATGGTAATTTACCGATGTCACTTTTCACTCAGCCATCCAATCACAGCCAAACAGCTCACGGACAATGACTGTTATACAAAACAGAAGTATCATACAACCAAAATTCTTAGCTGCAGAAACCCTGGCAAGTTTTTTGTCCACCTGCCATTTTCAGCCGTGTTTAAACGCTTTGGTGTACACGCCTGCTTAGGGTAGGGACATGCCAAACAAACGGCAACAAAGTAGCGCAGACTGCAAGGTCGGCTGACGTTGCCTGCCTACAGACTGCGTCTGGATCCAAAGTTGCCCTGACACACCAAACGGATGGCGGCCACATAGCACGTCTGGTCTGCACTTGCATGATCCAAGATAACCTTTCCTACTAGTAGGTGGCAGTGGTTGCATTTATTACTCTAAACAGGAAAACTGAAGAGCTTGTGACTGCAGTGATACAAAACACAAACAAAGCGGCACTCGCTTACCAATTTTAAATCTCGCTCACCACAGATGGATTTGTAATATAGTCTTAAGAGCCATGTGTTTGAAAAATTCACATTTTGGAATAAGAGCTGAAAAAATGAGATGAGCATTCTGTGCGTGCCCTCTTTGCTTCCATAGTCACTTTCTTTTTTCTTCTGGCTGGCTATGCCGAACTGGCAATCGGAATAATCCGATTCATGCACCATCGTCGATTCGACCATGTAAATTGGCTAATAAAAGGTAACCGTGACTGACTTTAGTGTACAGTGTTGAACACACCGAAAAACTCACAAAGTCACACGATGCTCAAAACCTGCCCGACGCTGACTGTTAGCTGGTGTGTACGTAGATTTATTATTAAAAACCAGTAAACCAATAGAGCCATGTAATATTTTCATAATAAAGATGATTAGTTTTCTGTACCTACTTTTTTTGTTCATAATGCTGAAGATCACCAAAAAAAGGATTACTTTAAAGAGGAGACTGGACAGACATGTGAAGGCAAGTCGTCTGTCAGTAAGAGATTAATGTGGAGGACCAACCCCAGTCTTAGAAATGAGAAATGGCCTGTCTACTTTAAAGGAATGCGTGGCACAGGGTTATCAGCTCTAGACGAACCTTGAGAGCTCAGAAATGACCTGCTAACCAGTTATGATGTTTCTCAAAGTTTGTTTACTAACTGGATGAAACTAGGCAAGACACTCATGGAAATGCACTTTTGTGCTCTTCATATAGACCCTGGGGGCTTTCATGTTACAGGAGGTTTAAAACGCCTGGTTCAAAGAGTATTTGCATTCTTTTCAATAATGGGGGACACAGAGGGTGATGGTCATGTGATCAGTCATGGCTTTCTTTATTCCTTGGGGTTCCACTTGCGAAAAGGGAACCTTGCGAAAAGTCCTCCATTGTTGAAGGCCTAATGAATACTGTTTAATTTTTAATAATCCAGTGGTTGGAGTAAAGGTACTTTTCTTCTTCTTAAAATTGGACTAAACTTCTAATTGACCTTGACGTATAGCCAACAAGATGGGATTTCGTGAATCACACTTTCTTACTTGTCAATTAGAGCTACTTTAAAGGGTCCACCGAGTGAAAATGCAGACATCAGTTCAGCAGGAGGGAGCCACTGCTGTTGAATCATTGAGGGAAAGTCTCCCAGAATCCTTTGTGTTAAGTCGCCCCATGACCTACTGTTTCCACACACCCAGGCGTCTTAATGGTAAATGCGCTGCGCTATTGGTTTTCTGTATTCATGCCTGCTGCATGGAAACTAATTTCCATTCGAAGAGGAGCTCAGCTGGAGAGAATAAAAACAGAAAGTGTAAGAAGTGCATGAATGGAGAGATAGAGAGTCTTTGCCAACTAGTTGTTTTATTTTTATTTAGTCTTTACTGTTATAGTAAAGAAATAAACAGACTCAAAGTTATTATAAAAGAGTGACTTTATTGGGGTTGAGCATCCATAATGCCTTGCAGCTGACAGTTTACACCGTGTACATCAGTGTTTGTTTGTCGTTCTTAACACCAAACTTGAATTATTCTTTGTGACTCAAATCATACTAGATGTTGACTAATATTAACTCATTCCCCGCCAGCCTTCTTTTTAAGTTGTCTGCAAGCATTTTTTTTGTGATTTTCAGTTTTGCAAAATGCCTTCCAAGAAAATATTCTTAAAAAATAAGCAAAAATATATAAACATACAAATATATCACATGAAAAAACAGATCATCTGCTTTCAAACAAACAATAAACAAACAAACAAAATGAAAAAAAAAACGTTTCATTCAATCTATATTTTTTCTCTTCTTATAAACTCTTAAATATGGGTATTTTTCTTCAAAAGGTTTCTTTCTTTTGTTAGAAATCAGATTCAGAACAATTATCAAAACATACATGGAGAGTAAAATCTAAAATTAAATGATTTTTTGCTTCAGTTTTTTTATAAATTGGGTAAGTGCGATCCATCTAGTGGATAATCACTGTATTACAGATTACCATAAAAAGTCACCAGGGACACGTTTTTTTTTTCATGCAAATGTTTTCAAACTAAGATCACTTATGCATACAAAGTCATAATTTTTGTTAAATAGGTTCAATCGCACATTTTATATTATGGCACCAAGATGCTAAAAAAATTCAGGGTTATTTTTAACTCTGCGTTTGGTCAAAAAGGGTTGGGTTGTTATTAAACCTATATCCTGCATTGTTTCAACTCAAAATGCTGAGTTGTTTTAACCCATTGTTGGGTCAAATATTTAAATTTTCTGGGTTAATTTAACCCACACTGTAAAAAATAAATTGTTGGCTCAATGAATTATTTTTTAGTAACTAGTTCCACAGAAATTTTACGTTCACTCAATTTCTGTCTCCAAAGTGTTACCTGGATTGATGTTTTTTAGTTGGCCCAAATTTGACTCAAATATAAAAAAGTATGTTGGCTCAATTAGCTTTATAGTTCATTCAACTAAAATGTTTTAATCAGTTGAATCTTTAAAAAATTACAGCAAAGACTCTGTCAATTAAAATTTAAGTATACACTCAATGTTTTATGTGTTACTTCAATTAATATTTATTATTTGGGATTTTTTTAATAACATTTTAAAATTATTTATCAAATAATTTATGCTGGTGTTGTAAACAAAATAATTAACTTCAGTCACATAAAAACAAAAGCTTTTTATTCACTTATCATACAGACTGAACATACAGAATTAAGTCTTCTTTAAATAGAGGGCATAAAACAGTCCAAAAAGCCTCCAAAGTCAGTCAGAACATCTCCAGGGCCATTTAGGAGACTTTCCTCAGCCAGTCCAAGCGGAGACTGTCTCGCTATATGTATCCTTCTGGTCTGCCCCTCACATAATCTCCGCTCTGGTTTGATAAACAGAGGAATATAAACACACACACATACATAAATAACATGTTTAATATAATACATTTTGACGGTGAAAGACTTTATTCCCTAAATAACGTTAATGTTAGGCCAAATTTCCCTCAGACATCACACATAATTAAACACTATTGGGCGGTTTTCTCGGACAGGGCTTTTCACTGACTAAAATAACTTACTGACATCTCTAAACATATGAGTGCTATTGTTTTGTCTCAAAATGCACGCCAGTATTATATTATATAAGGTTTGTTTGTAAAAATGTCCCAATTATAATAAAGACCGAGTTCTAAACTTTGTCCGGTAAACCAACCCTATATCCAGGCTTTTTATCTTAACTAAAATAGCTCCACTTTACTTCGGTCACGTAACATAACACACTTCTAATGTATCTTTACAAAAATATAATTACAAAAACGTCGAGTATTTGCGTCTTTGCCAATTAATATATTCTAAAATTAACATTTAATTACAAACACTTACCTGACGTGAACTTGAGGAAACGGCTGACTTGTATCCTCCCTTGTGTGAATCAGTGAGTGATTCCAGCTGTTGCGTGCGGATTGATCTCAGATGAAATGACCTGTGATCCAGATCCTTCCGAGTTAAAACATTTTAAATTCAAAATACACAGACGCACGCGCATACATACATACATACATGCACACGCGCGAGCACGCGCGCGCGCACACACGCACGCACACGGGTACACACACGGGTATATTTAGAAGTTTTAAGATTGTTATGATATTGGGACTATTTCTCCACTCGCACCTTCAGCTCTGAAGTTCAAAATCGCAGGCAGTACGCAGCCCAGTTATAACAAATGTGAAAGATATGAAATATCATTCAACAGCGATATCATTTAAGTGCAATCCTAAAATATGATTTAAAACATACTGGTAAACCTTTTATTATTAAGTATAAGAAATTAAAATGAATTAAATCGCATGTTTAAACGCCACAGAGATATAGAGCCAGCAGTCGGTTTCTGATGGGCTTGCCGAGGCGAGGCTGCGCTGGGCGGGGTGTGAGCGGTTAAGTGTCTGTGATTTTCTGGAGCTCATCTGGAGCTCTTCTCCGTCCGAAAGTGTCCGAGCACATTTTTAAATAGACGCTATCTATATTAACCGACTGCATATTTAAACTTAAAGCACATACATTCACGCCTGAACAACTCTTAAAATTACATTTTGTTACCAAATAACAGTAATATTGTAAGCATTTTGTTGTCAGGAAACATAGCTGTCATAAGTCCACATATTGACCAGATTTGTCTTAATTAGTTCAGTCAACATAGCCATTCTGAATGTTGACTGAATTTGGAAATAACCATTCACTTAATGTTTTAAACACAGATTTATCTAGACTTAAAATAATATGTCTACTCAACTAAGCCCAAACAAGAAAATTGGTTTAACTTATATATTTTTGCCCTTCCAACATTTCATTAATTGGATTTTTTACAGTGCAACAGCTGCAGTTTTGTCCCTTTTTTGACCCAATACAGGGTTAAAAATAACCCAGCATTTTAAGAAGAGTGAGTATATTTATAATATCAAATAAGTTTATGTAACATTGGCTTTTTTATCACTGATTTTGCTGCCATTTTATTAAAATAACACGCCTTACTACCTCCTCACCTGTTTTTTGTCAATCTCACCCTTTTGCTATATTTCATCCTCCCTGCTGTTGATCTCATCCTTTCATGCTCATTTTTAATGTCTAACCCATCATCTTTGACCTCTATTTATTCTCCGTCTCATTGTGTGTCCTGTCCATTTATAAGAACCTCATCATTCTGCTGCTCTGCGTGCAGGTGTGGCTGACTCATGCACACACATATACACAAACACACAGTGATAATGACACCCCTGTAGTCACTTGAGGGATATAATTAGAGAGCAGAGATGTGCATGCTCTCAACGATAGGTACAGGGCTCACCCATGACTGCACCCTTACATTTACAGTGAATCTCAAAATAAAACACAGACATGAGATTTAGAAATACAGTAGTTGTGTGTTTTTTTTTTTTTTTTTGCACTGTACTGGCATAATTTTACTGTATGTAATGTTAGCCTCGTGCGAACTCCATATATTTTAAAATGTTGCTAGTTCTGTTGCATAAACAATATTGTTTAGTGTATGTTTTAATTATAATTTTATGTATAGATAAGTCAATATTTGGGGACACTCACCCAAGCACTGTCAGAAAAAAGGTTCAAAATGGTACCTTTTCTGTAACTGATGTGGTACCTTCAAATGTTCATTTTTGTACCTTTATGGGTATACAACACATTGAAATGTAGCTTTTGGGTGCAATATTATCCCCTAAGAAAATAGTGAACATTTTTAAGGACAAATTTTGTGCCATTTAAATGTTAGGGGTATAAAACAGTAAAATATTTAAAAACTGTGGTGTTTTCCTTTAAATATGTTCTTACCTCAACTTAGACAAATTAATACATACCCATCATTTTTCAATGCATGCACTTCATCTTTGTACAACACGTCATGAATGTGTTAGCATTCAGCCTAGCCCCATTCATTCAGGGATGAATTTAGAAGCCACCAAACACTTCCATGTTTTCCTTATTTAAAGACTGTATTCGACCTCGGCGGCAGTAATATTGAGGGAAGTTTGAGCGAGAGTGATGATGTTGCTGTGCGCCAATGTTGAAGTGTTGCAAACTTAGTTCTCTTCTGCCATACAATAAAGTTCTCATTTTTTATCCACTTAAAAATATTTTGTGCCACCATACTTACTTGTGTAATTACTCATGTAACAGTCTTTAAATAGGGAAAAAATAGAAGTGTTTGGTGGCTTCTAAATTCATCTCTGTTTGGATCCTAAGGAATGAATGGGACTAGGCTAAATGCTAACACATTCATGATGCACTGTTACAAAGATTAAGTGCACTCATTGATAAAAGATAGGTATGTACATGTATTAATTTGTTTAAGTTGAGGTACAGTAAGAACATAGTAAAATACTGAAAAACTGTGGTGTTTTCCTTTAACTATACATTTAAAGGTACACAAACATTATATTATGTTTTGTATACTGTTACTAAAGATACCAAACGAAACCTTAGGGTACCACCCCATTGACAAAAAAGGTACAGTTTTAAACTTTTTTTTTTTTGACGTGTGGGTTGAAACAACCTAGCTTTTTTCTAGTAACGTGTTAGCAATTAAAATTTTTCAACCACGCAACCTTTTTAAAATTTACATTTGATGTACAACCGAGTGTAATGTTGTTGCAGAGCAAAACATTAAAAATTTATTTAAAGCAATATTTACTACAGGCCTTAATTTACTCCATAAATCAAAAAACACTCTTCTAAACCCCATTATAAGTTCCAGAGGGACCCCGCGGCCAATTAACCTTCCAAGATGTTTAATAAATTGGCATCACGACTGAACAGCTATATTAAGTTAAAGTTATGCTGCCTTGTCATTGGCGTTCTATACATATAAAGCAGCATTGTTCTAGGATTAGTGTCCTTGTCAAACACCCGAACATTTTGATTATTAAACTTGCATTCATTTGTATGCATTGTTGTTACGGTTATCCCTCATTAAGTATGTAAATCTGTGAGCGCAGCGCGCACAGAAACGTGCCCACCATATTTAACACCTCAAAACAGGACGTTTTACTACAAATATAGAGGTACAAAGTCACTATCAGACCCCTGTCGGCTGAGGCTAAGAGTTTATGATTTAAAGTACGACAGTGTGACATGGATTTGCCGTAGCTGTGAGGATTTGGCAGGCCTATTTAAGAAACCATTGCTCTCTGACTACATACTTCTCTAATCTCCTTTGGGCGCATTTCTCTACCGCTGAAAGACTTACTGCCCTCTCCCACACAATCTAACACTCTATTTTGGTATAAAAAGGCAAATAGTCCAAATATTTATCTTTTTTTAAAATACAAATGGAATGGGGGAGATAACACAAGGGAAAAGCTTAAGGGAACAAAACTGGACCAAAATAATCAGAGTTGCTATGTTTAAATACCTCCACGCTTGCTTGTTTATAGCCCTCACTGTGGATGGCCCTAAATGCTTTTTTTGTTGAAAGAAACTTACAACACTGTGGAAACATTTCAGTAGTCAAATATTAAAAAGCAAACAGGCCACCTTTATTGCTTTGTTTCTTTACTCTGGAGCCTCTCTCTGCTGAAAGTTAGGACCTTTGTGATTGTCAGTGACGTGTGAACAGACCCTAATTTAGGTCAAGGCTTTTCAGGGTGGGTGCTCCTTTGCTAACAAGACAAGTCTGTATTATAGGACTGAAACATCCTTTTATGGGCTGTATGCTGATTTATGAACACGCATTAAATATTAAAATAATTTAAAAACAGTGAATAAAGTTCTTGTGGTTTTATGATGTGTTATCACAGCTTCATCTCTGTTTCTTTCCCGCTTACAGATCTCAGTGGGTTGACTGCTGTCATTATGATAACCGTGATGCAAACCCTGCTTCTCATCATGAGTTTGTGTGTATGGGGTTGTCATGGCAACACCCGCACTACACCCCGTGTGCACCTGTCATATAAAGGTGAGAAATTAAGCGTTTGTTTGTTTGTTGTTCATCTAACTGTATAAAAAAACATCACGTGTGTGAGTCTGGGATATTTAAAGGGGTCCTCGATTATGATTTTACTTTGTGTGTAATGTTGCTGTTTGAGTATAAACAACATCTGCAAAGTCAAACGCTCAAATTTCAGTACAAAGGGAGATAAACTACAAAATAATGTCTGTATGGACTACATTGAGCTTCTTCCTGGGTAAGTGAAATCACGAACCCCAAAATTGACACAAACATTGCCCACGGTAACATGCAACAAAGGGGGTGTGGCCATCTTGGGCTGCTTTTATGTTAGTGCAAGGATGTAAACTAAGGACAACGCTGTTTGGCTCTGTTAGCCAGTTAGCTAAATGATCAAAACAGCAAACTACAGATTTTGGTGTTTGCTGGCATTTGTGTGATAAGTGTAAATTTATTTGATTTCAGCTTTTGTGTAGTGTTTACTCACTTGCTCCTATAGCTACAGGTCATGCCAAACATGGTTATGTGTTTTGTTTGGCCACTATAGTGATGCCTTGGTTTGTTTTCGGAATGTCTTAAAATTGTCTTAAAAGGGACATATCATGAAAATCTGTGCTAAAATTGGGTTCCCAGTGCTTGTATCAACCTATAATATGTGAAAAAGATTAACCCAGTAACTTAGTTTTGGTAAACTATTCTCTGCAACCATTTGAAAAATAAGTCATTGAAATTTGGCTCCCCTTGTGATGTCAGAAGGGGATAATACCGCACCTTAATCTGCTCTATCCAACCACTGCACTCCTATTTAGTGTGCAGATCAGCTTATTTGCATTTTAAAGGATCACACCTACAAATTGGCAATTTTAACATGCTATAATAAATTATCTGTATGGTATTTTGAGCTAAATATTCACATACGTACTCTGGGGATTTATTTGACATCTTTAAAAAGTGTTGTGAAATGTCCCCTTTAAAAGATTATAAGCATTGAAAAGTTGAATTGCATCATTAAATTCATTTGTGGAATTGTTATTTTTTTGTATTTGCACTTCATTTCAAAGAAACTTTTAGAGACATTTCTTTGTGAGTTTCTAAGCCCTTTCTGTCCTCTTCAGTGGCATTTTAATGCATATGTTTTTACTGTTTCCCGTGTCACACATTTTCTCCCTCTCTCTCTCATTTTCTCTCTTCCTTTCTTTCTGTGTATATTTTGAATCTGGCACCAGCATGCCTCATCTCCCAATTAATGCCCCAGAGAGGGGACGACCCATCATCGCCTCTGCAGGGGGATGTGTCACGGCGGGGCACAAAGAGATGCAAGCCGAGTGAGGCAGATGTTTGAAGTTTAAAAGTCAAATCTCTCACACAAAAGCATTTGCATTTTTTTCCCATTAAACACACAAACGTCGGTCAAATACCGGGCTAGAAATGATACAGCGGAGTCTGATGAAAAGATATTGTTTTATATGATAAAAGACACTTGGCACAGTCACTTGCAGACACATTCATAAAACTGTTTTGCCCACCCGTCTGACAGAAGCAAAGTAGCGCGACATGAGTTTGCTCTCAGTTCTTAGAAACTGTCACACACAAAGCCCAGCAGGTGTCTCTGCAGTAGAGTTTCATTACTGTGTGTAATCTTTTCAAAAGTATATGCGCGCACACACACACACACACACACACACACCCATATATACGTACTGTCTTCTCCACTCTGTATTTTACTGTAGTACACAACCTGATGGCATTCCAAACTCACACTGATGTCAAGATGTTGGAGTTTCTTAAAGTTTGGCCAAGAACAGAGATGGATGTTTACTCAGATTTCTTGGTCAGTCACACAATCAGCCTATGAAGTGATTCACAACCCTGTATCACCAAAAATGTCTCTTGCTTTGAAACATAATTCATACGTGTCAGCATGTCAGGTTGGCCGTGACAATGACTTAGACAAGAGGTGAAACAGGGAGAGTCAAGGGGAACGGCCTTTGTATATGGAGTATAACACGCCTCATCATATAACTATTATCACTAATATTATAGAAGTTAATCATTTTGATTTCTACATTATTTGTATTACTACAAAGAAAAATATGTAAAAAAAAATGGGCAGTACATATTTAAAATGTCCTAATTTGTACGATTTAGGTACAGATATGTATACATTTGGTACCTCTGAGTTGCTAATATGAACTCTTTAGGTGCCAATGGGTACTTTTTGAAAGACTATACCACCCAGGGAATTTTTTTTTTTGATAATTTTTTCTAGCAGTGTATGGTTTTTATATTAAGTACAGTTTTGGCTACTTTAAATATTGTAGCTTTGAAGAAACACAGGTTGGTAACCAGCGGCGGCGCGTGACTGCTCTTTCGAGGGGCGCAATTCAAAATATGTTTTTGGAGTTTTGTGTGTGGTCGTGTTTTCAAAATGTGTGTTTGTTGCGTCATGTGAACCATGTGCATAACGTGTTTTGTCAAAATAAGTGCCTGCTGCACACGCGTCAAAACTGTTTATGATAAAAGAGACGCTCACCTTCACAAAATACACGCAAGACACTTTAATGGGAAACCATTAAACGCGTCTGCAGCAGGCACTTATTTTGACAAGACACGTGATGCACATAGATTAACTCGACGCGCACAACACACATTTTTTTAAATTACGAACCACACATATGACGGGCTACATACATGTTGTGACAAACTTCGCATTGTGCGCCCTCGAAAAAAGAAGTCATTGGCTGCCACTGTTGGTAACACTTTACAATAAGATTGGATTTGTTAAAGGTGCTGTGTGTTAATTTTAGCAGCATCTAGTGGTGAGATAGTGATATTGCAACCCCCTCAATTCTAAAACGCATATGGTAGCCGCCACAGGACAAACGTATCTTTGTTTGAGACGACGTAGGGACGAAACGCGAAACATGACGGCAACTTCATATAAACGGACCTGCGGTGTATGGAGATAAAAACTGCTAATTTTAAGGTAATAAAAACAATACAATTTATTATGTTTGGTCTTAAGACACCATTGATAATATAGTTATGTTATATTGCATTTCTGTAAAGAGATCTTCAAAGTTACACAATGCACCTTTAACGCATTAGCTAATATGAACTAATAATGAACAATACTTCTACAACATTTATTGATCTATACTAATACATACTAAGTCATTTTAAGATCAGAAGTTGAAACTGTTCACCTTAGTTAATGTACTATACTCTGAAATAACATGAACAATTTTCAGATTACTAAATGCTTAAAAACTATATTGCTCACTGTTAGCATTAGTAAACGCATAAGCTTACATGAACTAACAAATTCAGCCTATTGTAAGTGTTACTGACAGGTTTATATTTGTCTGTAAAATATATAAGGTGTGTGTTTCAGCATGTCTGTGCACTCAAGTGTTTGCAATGGTGATTATGACCCTGGGTTGTGTGGGGTTATTATGTGCGTAGGTGACAGTGAGATAGATCCCTTTTCTGAGAAACTGGATCGGCCTGTGGCTCTTGAGCTTTATTATTAGCCTGTGTGGTTGCTGTGTTTACTTCAGCCAAAGCACAGGGAAGCCCCCAAAGTATGACGGGGATCATTGCCATCAACCTGCTCCAAAATGCCACATAGACAATGTTTGGGGCTTCAGCCAGCATCATACCTGAAGCTACTGGCTTTTTAAAGACTGGTAGGATCTGAAATATAGGCCTAGTTTGCGATAAGGTTCAAGATCCAGTTTTGGTCTTGGAGATCCAGCTCCTGTTCTAGGGATCTAAACCAAAACAATAGGATCCACAAAGGTTTTGCTTTTGACATTTATGTCTTCCATATCATTCTTATGGCTTTTTTAAGTCCACGATTAATGATGTAAATTAAGGAAAAGAGCAACCTTCCATCTTGTGCTTTCTGTCTGGAACCAGGCCACTTTCCCAGAATGCCTTTTAGTTCAGAACTGACAGCAATGGTCATTTGTAAATGTGGGAAACGTCTAAGGAAAGGGCAAAGGGATACATTAATTATATAAATCACAAAACCAGTGGGACCAGAAATAGAAAGTATGAGGTGAATTCTCATGTAAAGTGCATCTTTATGCCTGAGATCTGCAGGATTGAGATTTTTCGGGCGATAGTTTAAAAATCACCCGATAGTAATGGCCGATATCCTGTCAATCAAAAGAGCACAAGAAACTGCAATGATTTGAGCTCTGTGTATAGACCGTTTCATCGGTCGCACGTGCGGTGATGCAATTACGCGCCTGTTCCAAACTTTATTTCCGGTTTCTGTTTGTTTAATGATCTGACTAATTGCTGAAATTGAATTCTTAAACAAATACCTCGTCGAAAATAACAAATGTTTTGGTTTCCTAGGTAATCTATGTGTTGTTTATTTTGCTTGTTATATATATATTACTTTAAAAGGACTTTGTTGTTGTTTATTCTTGCGGAGTTTCCCAGAAGTTATGTGTTGACCACAAAAGCCGCTTGTTTATGTTGTTACTGCTGAAACTGTCTATAGAAAATGTAAAGAAACATTATTGGTTTAATGTTCAATATGGTTATTATATGATACATTTTCTGAATGTTATTCAATCTTCAGAATTTAGTTCATTCAAGTTAATATAACCACCAAACTATCGACACTGGTATTGGCATATATCAGCCAGAATAATTGGCTATTGGTATCGATGGAAAAATGTGTCGGTGCATCTATACTCAATATTGAATACATCCTGGACTCTTGGGTGGTTGTTTATAAAATATTTTGGCTATATTGATAGATCAGTACAGTACTCTCGGCTACAAATACATGTCTTTATTTATTTTTTGGCAAATGCTTTCACCCAAAGTGACTTGCAGTGCATATTGTCAGTATGTGTGTTCCCTTGGGATCAAATACTTGATCTGTGCATCGCTACACAAAGCTTTACCAAATGAACAACAGGGGCACATTTGAAGTTTTGTGCGGTATTCTGCTGATTTACAGGCGGAGAAAATATTAAATAGTCAGCATATTCCATCTGGACTGGAACTGGGACATTTATACAGTTGGCTGACACTTTAATCTTGACTTAAGATCTGTTTTATTAGGATGCGCATTCCCTGGTAAACAAAGCCATGACCTTTGCTTTGCTGAAACGTAATGCTCTATAAAAAATTATTCCTGGTGCTCATTTAGTAATTATTACAAAATGTTAAAAAAATTCATACTGTATATAGCTGTTTTTTCTTACAGTACAAACACTCACACAAGATGGTCATATAGTCAGATACATTTATAATGAGGTCATGTAGAGTTTTTTGCTTTTCGTCTATAATCAACATTTCCTTCCCAGGAGAAACTTTTAAAGGAATTCCTCACCAGTGAGACACTTCAGTCTGACGTTATTTTCTGTGAAAAACGTTCTTGGTTTTTCTTTAACACTGGCCTGATCTTAGCCTTAAGATCTCGATTTAACAACATTATTAAAAATCACATAAGTGAGAATTCTCATGGCACTCTCTGTCCCCTGTCCCGGTCTACTGGCGTTCAGCCTGCTTTTTCTTTGGCTCACAGCCACAAATTAAAGCAATGTTTAACTACAATTAAACTAGTGTTTGAACACTGTCAGAAGGTGCACTGAGGAGTACATCACACTAGAAGTTCATATAGTAAATTATATAGTAAAAGGTTCTTTAAAGAACCATTTCTTTCATATATTTTTATGAAGAACCTTTTTTCACCTGTACTGGAGGTCTTAAGTCCTCCTCTCTATCTATTAAGAGGTCCTTGGCCTGAAACAGGTTGAAGACCTCTGGTGTAGTGTAATGGTTATGAAATCAAATAGATGGGCAAATAAATTGTCACTGGTTCAGGTTAACTGTAATACACTCACCTAAAGGATTATTAGAAACATCATACTAATACTGTGTTTGACCCCCTTTCGCCTTCAGAACTGCCTTAATTCTACATGGCATTGATTCAACACGTTACTGAAAGCATTCTTTAGAAATGTTGGCCCATATTGATAGGATAGCATCTTGCAGTTGATGGAGATTTGTGGGATGCACCTCCAGGACACAAAGCTCCCATTCCACCACATCCCAAAGATGCTCTATTGGGTTGAGATCTGGTGACTGCGGGGGCCATTTTAGTACAGTGAACTTATTGTCATGTTCAAGAAACCAATTTGAAATTGAATGATTCGAGCTTTGTAACATGGTGCATTATCCTGCTGGAAGTAGCCATCAGAGGATGGGTACATGGTTGTCATAAAGGGATGGACATGGTCAGAAACAATGCTCAGGTAGGCTGTGGCATTTAAACGATGCCCAATTGGCACTAAGGGGCCTAAAGTGTGCCAAGAAAACATCCCCCACACCATAACACCACCACCACCAGCCTGCACAGGTGTAAAAAGGCATGATGGATCCATGTTCCCATTCTGTTTACGCCAAATTCTGACTCTACCATCTGAATGTCTCAACAGAAATCGAGACTCATCAGACCAGGCAACATTTTTCCAGTCTTCAACGGTTCAATTTTGGTGAGCTTGTGCAAATTGTAGCCTCTTTTTCCTATTTGTAGTGGATTTGAAGTGGGTACCCGGTGGGGTCTTCTGCTGTTGTAGCCCATCCACCTCAAGGCTGTGCGTGTTGTGGGTTCACAAATGCTTTGCTGCATACCTCGGTTGTAACGAGTGGTTATTTCAGCCAAAGTTGCTCTTCTATCAGCTTGAATCAGTCGGCCCATTCTCCTCTGACCTCTAGCATCAACAAGGCATTTTCGCCCACAGGACTGCCACATACTGGACATTTTTTCCTTTTCACACCATCTTTGTACATCTTTGTAAACCCTAGAAATGGTTGTGCGTGAAAATCCCAGTAACTGGTCGGATTGTGAAATACTCAGACCGGCCCGTCTGGCACCAACAACATGCCACGCTCAAAATTGCTTATCACCTTTCTTTTCCATTCTGACATTTAGGAGATTGTCTTGACCAGGACCACACCCCTAAATGCATTGAAGCAACTGCCATGTGATTGGTTGATTAAATAATTGCATTAATGAGAAATTGAACAGGTGTTCTTAATCATCCTTTAGGTGAGTGTATATCTGATAAAGATATGTATACAGAACTTGCACAGTCAGAAGTTCACAACTTTTAAAGTGCTCAAATAATACTTTTTTTCTGAATTATACTGAAGAATAATAAAGTCCATTTCATAACAAAATACTTTCAAAAGCACAAAGAAAATTGTAATGAATGAAAATGACAAGTAAATATGTAAATGAAACGTGAAACTTGTGCATTTGTCATGACCTAACTATTTAGATTTCTGATCTCTTTTGCCAAACGGGTCATGAATTCATGGAGGCAGAGCAGCCGTGTGTTTAGGAAAGAAGCTGTCAGGATGAACTCACAGCAGGAGTTTAGACGAGGCTCAAACTATAAACCTCCAAAAGAAATATACAGACGTGGATAGTTCGCTGTATTTTTCATACAGTCTGTCTATTTTTCAGAGCAGACTGAACTAAAGTGCTGACAAAGCTACTAACTTGCCAGACTTTTCCAGACTTGTTTTAATGAGGCGTCCGTATTCACACAGGCAGTTTACCTGCCTCCAGCATTTCAATGCTTTGTAGATGCATTAATATTGCATTAAATCAGAGAGGTTGACTGTCATTTTTGGACTTGCCGTCTGAGTTTGGCTTTAAGATACCCAAAGTTTTGGGATGTGTCTGTGTGTGTTAAGGGATAAATCTAGATTTCCACAACGTGTTAATTGAGAGGTCTGGCATCTCATTCCTCCCTACAGAATTGCGCAAGATTATTTACAGGGTCTGTTAATCGGGGGCAAGTGTTTCCAACTCATTGTTTAACATGTTCTTTGGTTATCACCAGCTTGTCTCTGTTTATAAAACCAGAGATTATTATTATAACCACAAAATCTCCTCTGAGACCTGCTTAAGACTCACATGCACCTATAAGTTGTCATGACCTTCCACATTTATGTGTTTTGTGGCTGACTGTGGGTTTGGAGAGCAAACCGAAATAATTGAAAAAATATTCAAAATCCCATATTTTCTCATTAAACGCACTGCGAAAACAACCGTGGAAGGGTCTGTTTGGCTTTGGTTTTCTCAGAAGTGAATGATTTCATTTTGCTTTCACTATAATATAGCCCGAGTTATTCAAATCCCAATGCAGAACATTGGCACCGTCACAGTAGCTGGGTTTGGCAAACTAGAAATGTTTAGAGTTGGATGGTAGTGAGTGGAAATTTTTACTGCTTTTGTCGTCCATTAACGATGATGTTCTTGCATCTGACTCGTGGCACCACTGGCAAACTTTTACACTAAGACTCACTACTGTAACGGCCAGTTGGCAAACATCCGTACTTTATACCAACTTCTCAAACACACACCTACAGATACTTAAAAGACCATTTTATTTGTAACAGCTTTCCTGCGAGTGGCCGTGTTTTAAGGGCGGACTTTTAAGAACTTTTCTTCTTCGTAAATGACATCAGTTCCTCTCTCTCTGTATACCGCTTAAGTGACATTGTTCATACAGAGCTAAAGGTCAAGGTCTTAACTGACGCTTACAGGCCGTCAGGTGCTGCTTTCCTGAAAAAAGAGAGCTGGCGTCTCTTGCCAAAAGATAGTGGATTTTGTGGATGAAGCCTGTTGGACGGGGATGAGAGAGTTTGCTGAGAATAGATCTGTGGCCCCAGTGCACAGAAAGCGGTCTGGAATCCCAGTCTGCCCCTGTGGGTCGGGCCAGGAAGATTTTGTACATGACTGGAGGATCACCCACACAGCTGCCAGAATCACACATACACACACATACCCCAGGGTACTTCGCCACCTAGTTAGAACCCTAAGGTGAACACCTAACACACACTTGTGGACGTACACAGATATACGCATTAAGAATGTGTGGTATTTCTCCGGTCCTATATATGTGTCCATATGAGATCACATTTCGATCAGTCTATTTGCATATACATTTTGCATATGCATTTATGTACACTTTTATCCAGAGGGCCATACTTTCTTTGTGTGTTCCCTGGGGATCGAACCCATGACCAATGCATATCTATTGTAAGTTGAGTTACAGGAACACATAATCGAAATTATATTTAACCAAAATAGATAATGTATTTTATTTACATTCAAAACTATATTACATTCAAAAATAGTTTCTACAATATCAAAGCCCTCTTGACATATTTCAGACTGTCTAACTTTGACCTTCCTCTGACCGGCACCATGCTATTTCTGTTCATCTAACGCATAATGCCGGACATGCAGTGCAGCGTTCTGGTCAATAATACCTCTGAGATCAAAGTGGCGTTTGTGGTATGACGCTAACATGGAGTAATTTATAGATTTGGTCTGTGTCAGTTGTGCCGTTCCACTCCACTAAAATCACTTGTGCACTCCCAGAGGGCAACAATGTCAGCACGTCCTCATAGCCTTTATTTATGTTTAAAGTCAACTAGGTTTTTGTCATTTACCTGGCACACCTTTCAGAGAAATCACCTTATTATTGTATGATGTATGCAATAAAGCATTTGTCACTTAAACTATGTGGACATGGACGGAAATGGACTGGATATTTGGAGTAGAATGCATTCTTTTGATTGGTGATGTGTCTTTGGGGAAATTAGTGGCTGTATGTGGCAGAGACAGAGAATAGACCGTTAGTACACTGGAGCACGGTGTGCTTAGACAGCTGAAGCCATCTCTCATCTCTGCACCTGCTCTGTTCTCCCTAGTGTACTCCATCTGAGAGAGAGAGAGAGAGAGAGAGATAAACCACCACCGCCTGCTGTGTGAAAAATATGACAGATCCAGACAAAACTGATCTTAAATCTGTAACATTTCTATAAACATTTCTGTATATTTGTGGGTGATTTGTGTGCATGTGTTATATTCACACATTCATTTACACATGCAAATGTCCTCAAGTTTGGACTCTTAAGTTGCATCTTTTTAATATCTCATTTATTTCTCCTAGACATCAAAATATTAAATGGAGAACAAATGAAAAGTTATGCTTAAAGGGACACTCCACTTTTTTAAAAATAGGTTAATTTTCCAGCTCTCCTAGAGTTAAACATTTGATTTTTACCATTTTTGAATCCATTCAGCTGATCTCCGGGTCTGGCAGTACCACTTTTAGCATAGCTTAGCACAATCCATTGAATCTGATTAGACCATTAGCATCACGCTCAAAAATGACCAAAGAGTTTTGATATTACGCAGCGCCTGTAAATAGTCCCCTTGGTATCTTTCAATAGCAGGAGGCTATTTTCCGGCGCTGCGTAATATTACGTGTGCTGCAGCTATGGTACGGCAGCAAAGTCATTGATTATTACGCCAGAATGAGAGTATAGTTCCTAGCAAAATCGGCCTAAAAAAATCACAACTTTTAATTTTCCGTCAGTCTTAGTACACGATGTAACTACAGAAGAGTCAAGTTTTAATAGGAAAAATATCAAAACTCTTTGGTTATTTTTAAGTACAATGCTAATGGTCCAATCGGATTCAATGGATTATGCTAAGCTATGCTTAAAGTGGTAGCGCCAGACCGGCTGAATGGATTCCAAAATGGTAAAAATCAAATGATTAACTCTAGGAGAGCTGGAAAATGAGCCTATTTAAAAAAAAGTGGAGTGTCCCTTTTAAGTCTTCTGTGTGTCAGATGTTTTCCTCACAAATGTCTCGGAAGACATCTCAACAATGTCAAAAACTCAATGAAAAGTCAATATTATTGAAGATTTCAATATGAACTCAATACAATCTACATTTATTTCACATTTTTAAACTCAATGCATTTGAACAATTGTAAAATTTGTTTCTATTTGTATTTCTCCTAAGCACTTTTAGGAGAAACTTTTGAGACATAGTTAATATTTAAATTTAACAACTAAGAACTCCAACAAATTTCCTGCGCAAAAATGTTTTTTTTTCTGGGAAACCGGGATTGGTTACAGAAACAGCATGTCAAAGTCATATGAATAAATTCCACCAGCCTTGGTCATGTGGCATTACCTACAGATCATCCTGTGTGTAATGTCAGTGCTATAAATGTGCATGTGCAGTGGTTATATGGATGAAGGACTAAAACTTCCATCAGAATTTAACCGCTGCTCTTTTTGAAATGCATTTGTTGATGACCTGACCTGATGTTGTCTCTTTGTTTGTGTGTCTCAGAGTTACTAGAGACGAAAACCATACGGCCGTTCAGTTTTTCCTTCAACACCAGCGACTACCGAATCCTTCACATGGACCAAGACCAAGGCCGACTCTACCTGGGCAGCCGTGAATATGTGGTCTCACTGGACATGCAAAATGTTAACAAAGAACCCCTTATTGTAAGACAATAAACCATTTCTAAAAATATCTGTGAAATCATCATTCTACATGATGTAAAGGACATTCTGTGAAAATATAATATCCTTTTTTTTATATTGACTGAGGAAGGTCATGTCCTAAAAATATTGTCATTCGATGTGTGTTTTGCATTTAACAGACAAAGTCCTTGATTATTACGCCAGAATGAGAATATAGCTCCTAGCCTTATCGGCCTTGAAAATTGCTACTTTTAATTTTCCGTTGATCTTAGTACACGATGTAACTACAGAAGAGTCAAGTTTTAAATAGGAAAAACATCAAAACTCTTTGGTTATTTTTGAGCACAATGCTAATGGTCTAATCAGATTCTATGGATTATGCGAAGCCATGCTAAAAGTGGACTATGCACACCCAGAAATCGGCTGAATGGATTCCAAAATGCTAAAAATCAAATGTTTAACTCTGGGGAGCTGGAAAATAAGCCTATTTTCAAAAAAAGTGGAGTGTCCCTTTAACAATTACAGGGTATTTCACAAAAGTGTGTGTGTTTACAGATTCACTGGCCAGCGACAACACAGAGAAAGGGGGAGTGCAAATTAACTGGCAAAGGTGGACAGGTACACACTTACACTCTTCACATTATTGACACAGAAACTTCTTACCAAATCAATGAAAAGAAAACATTTGTGTCTTTTTTTCTTTCACTTGTGCTCTCAGGGTGAGTGTGCTAACTTTGTGCGTCTGATCGAGCCTTGGAACAGGACTCATCTGTACACGTGTGGCACAGGAGCTTATAAACCCATCTGTACCTTCGTCAACCGAGGTTGGAGAGCTGAGGTACACACACATACGCACACACATATATTGGCACCTTGGCTGATATACTGGTACTGGTACTGGTACAGCCCCAGTGACAGCTGGGGCACATATTTTGATTTTTTTTTTTCTAACAATGTATGATGTTTAGAGTACACTTAATGAATCACACTTAATACATTGTGGGTGTGTGTGTAGGAGTATCTCTTCCGGCTTGTTCCTGGATATGTTGACTCTGGAAAGGGAAAGTCTCCGTATGATCCCCGCCAGGAAAACGCAGCAGCTCTTATCAGTAAGATTACCATTACTGTACCTCCAGCTCTTTCTATTTTAATTTGTTTTTTGTTTTTTTTTAATTGTTGACCTTATTTCTTAAGTGAAACACAAAGGAAGTATTTTGCAAGATGTGTACTGTTTTGTTCTTAGGGTCACATAGTAACTTTATGGTTTCATTCTGTCTATAAAATCCAGACAAATGTGTCATCATCTGTTTTTGAGAATAGGCGCATCAAAGTTTGATTTTGCTTTTATTTCAATCTTTGACATGTCCTCAGTCAATATTAACTCATTCCTCTCCAGCCATTTTTTGAAAAGCAATTTTTTGTTATTTTACAAGTTTTACAAAATGCCTTCCAGGAAAATTTTCTTCTAAAAATATATAAACATACAAACATATCAAATGAAAGAACAGACCCTCTGCTTTCAAACAAAGAAACAATAAACAAAACAGGAAAAAAGTTTCATCCTATCTATATTTTTTCTCTGCTTATAAACTCTTAAATATGTGTATTTTTCTTTTAAAAAATAAAAAAATCTTTGCAAAAGCTGAAATAATTGCATTTTTGTGAAGGAATTTTGTTAGAGATCAGATTCAGAACGATTATCAAAGCATACACAGAATTTAAAATTAGTAAATCTTTTTTTTTTTTCTTCAGTTTTTTATAAATTGGCTTAGTGCGCCTCTTAGTGGATAATCGCGGTATTACAGATTAAGATAAAACCTCATCAATAACTTTTTTATGCAAATGTTTTCTCTTAATTGACAAGATAACTTGTCAGTGGCAGGGAAAGAGTTAATGATATCAAGGTTATATTTCTATAAATTTATATAGGATGATTTTATGTAGAAATCACAAAAAATGACTTTGTCTTGGTTTTCACAGGCAGGGTCACCTTACATTACTCTTATTCTGTCCTTTTCAGATGGAAATCTGTATGCTGGGGTACACGTGGATTTCATGGGTACAGATCCAGCCATCTTCAGAACTTTAGGGGACCGACCCGCTGTCAGAACAGAGCAGTATGACTCCCGGTGGCTTAACGGTATGTGTCCGGATAAGTCAAGTGGGATTTAAACTTGGAACAAAAATAATCTCTACTTTTAATCCTTTTATCTCTTTATCAGAGCCTGTGTTTATAAAAATCCAGAAGATTCCAGACAGTGCGGAGAAGAACGATGACAAGCTTTACTTTTTCTTTCGGGAAAAGAGCTTGGATGCATCGGGAGGCAGTGCACCGAGCGTTCTCGCTAGAGTGGGCAGAGTCTGTCTGGTGAGAAAATCCAGATATGTTCGTCCAGCTAGACTTCTTTAAAAATCTACTTTTGTTTCATTATGCAAATCAGTTATGATAATTAGATTTGTTTAAAGCCTATTGTTTCATCTATATGTGCGCTTTCCCTTCAGAATGATGACGGAGGTCAAAGGTCATTGGTGAATAAGTGGACAACGTTCCTCAAAGCACGACTCGTCTGTTCTGTCATTGGTGCCGATGGGGTTGAGACTTATTTTGATGAACTGAGTAAGAGATTTCTTCTTTCGTTGTGACATATATCTGCCTAATTCTGTCTCATTGACTGATGTGTGTTTGTTTCGCAGGAGATGTTTTTATACAGAGGACACACGATGAGCGTAACCCCATCGTGTATGCTGTGTTCTCCACAGCTGGGTGAGTAAATCTCCAGTCTGTACTAAGCCTCGTGTTATTTTAAAAACCATATGATTGTTTTTTGCGGTGGAACACAATAGGCAATAAGGCAAAGTATTTAATGCAATGTCCAGACTGCTTGGAGCTTGAAAGTCTGGATCAGTCGTTTCTTTTGTTTTATGGAAATAGTCAGCAGGGCTTTCTTAAATGTCTCAGTTTCACAGAAGGAAAAAAATCATACTGTTGCAGAGGAATGGTGACAGACGTTTTATATTTAGGCGGATGTTTCATATAATTCAGATTTCAGTGTTGATGTATGGATTATATTTCTCTCTCTCTTTCTTTCTCCAGCTCCGTTTTTAAAGGCTCGGCTGTGTGTGTGTACTCTATGGCTGACATCAGAAATGTCTTCAATGGGCCTTTCTCTCACAAACATGGTCACAACTACCAGTGGACTCCTTACACTGGTAAAATCCCCTACCCTCGACCAGGGACTGTAAGTTTCCTTTATAAATATCAGATATTTTTTTATCTCGTTGATATCACTTAAGTCATAGCTTGTTTTTCTACCATTGATTTTTTTCTCAGTGTCCCGGAGGAACCTTCACGCCTGATCTCCACACCACTAAAGCTTTCTCAGATGAAGCTGTAAATTTTGTCCGTGCCCATCCTCTGATGTATCAACCCATATACCCGATACACAAACGCCCCCTGGTGGTCAGGACCGGTGTTGACTATCGCTTTACCACAATTGCTGTGGACTTGGTGGATGCTGTGGACGGAAGATATGAGGTGCTTTTCCTGGGCACAGGTTAGAAATCTTTTACCCCGTCAGATTTTTAAATGCTATATTTAGGTTTATTATGCACTTTATTGGGCACTAATTATGAAACATTACAGAAATAATCCGATTTATTTCTGGTACTCTTTAGATCGGGGAACAGTACAGAAGGTGATAGTCTTACCAAAAGACATTAGCACAACAGAGGAGCTTGTTTTAGAAGAGGTCGAAGTTTTTAAGGTAGGTTTATTTTTTGTTTGCCTTTTTTCTGTTAAAAGGTTTGTGTAGATCTGACCCTAAACAGATCATAACCATGTTTCTTTCTCAAATGTTTTAGACGCCAGCAGCTGTCAAAACTCTGAAGATTTCTACTAAAAGGGTAAATTACCTAGGTGTATTAAAATATTATGTTTTTATTCTGTCAGAAACTGATTTTTTTTAACAAAGCAGACTGTCAAAAATATGTAAATATAAATATATATATATATATATATATATATATATATATATATATATATATATATATATATATATATATAATGTGTGTGTGTGTGTACTTTTAAAGGGCACCTATTATGTAAAATCCACTTTTCCAAGGTGTTTGGATGTAAATGTTTGTTGGCAATACAAAAAATCCATCCACTTCTCTTTTAACCTCAATTAAACCAAAGCAGTCTCATTAGGCATGCTGTTTTTATTTTCTTGTTAATGTGACATCATACTGACAAAGCCCAGCCCACAGCTACTGACTGACAGTTTTGCATTTCCTAGTTTCCACCCTCTGCTAATTGTACTGAGGTATTTTGAGCTGAAAATTCAGACACATGAGACCTATATGGCATCTTGTAAAAAGTGGCATAATATGTGCCCTTTAAGGTGCTTGTTCAGATTAGGTTGTGGCAGTCAAGTTAAAGGGATAGTTCACCCCAAAATAAAACAAATATGTAATTTGTTCTTAAAATGTATGAATTTCTTTTTTCTGATGAACACAAAAGAAGATATTTTGATAAATGATATTAAGCACACAGCTGATTGTAACCATTTACTTTCATAGTAGGAAAAACAAATTTTATGGAATTCAATGGGTACCATCAACCATCATTGATCAAAATATTTTCTTCATCATTTATCACAATACTTTTATAATACACAGTATTTGTCTTCTTAGTATGGAAGTCAGCTGTGTGCTTACTGTCATTTATCAAACTATCTTCTTTTGTGTTCATCAAAATAAAAAACCTCATATAGGTTTAGAACAACATGTTGGTGAGTAAATAATGACAATCTTTATTTTTGGGTGAACTATAACTGTAATGCTTTGTAATGTTAATATAAATACTGTTGATCACTGAAGAACTAAATGTGTTGTCTGTGTTATGTCTTTCTTCCTTGTGATTTACAGCAACAGTTGTACGTTTCATCAGAAAGGGGTCTTACCCAGGTGTCCCTGCACAGGTGTGCTGTTTATGGTAAGGCCTGTTCAGACTGCTGTCTGGCCAGAGATCCATATTGTGCCTGGGATGGAGAAACCTGCTCTGCTTTCACCCCAGCTACAAAGAGGTCAGAGTACATTCATTAACCCAGATCTGTGACCCTAACTGATCTGCTGCTTAATGACTAAATGTAAATGCATTGTTAACTACAATATAAATGATGACACTTTAATGTAACAGAACCACACTGTCTAAAAAATGGTCAAATAGTGCCCACTGGGGCAGTACCCTAATACACAGATATGTCTTCATTTTGTACCAGTATGTACCTTTGAAGTACTTAAAGGTAGATATTGGTACAAAAAACTCAATATAAATATGAGGTATTATTAATGAACTCTTTGGGTACAGAGATGTACTTTTTGAAAGGGTACCACCCCAGTGACGGCTAGGGACCATTTTTTGACCATTATTTCTGACATTAGACTATGTGATCTAGATAGTGTCTGCTTTTGTAGAAATTGGCATTCACTGTTTGACTCTTTTGTTCTGAATAAAATGGATAAATGAGATAGAAAAGAATATTTCACAGTGAAACCATATAATTGGCCAAAATTGGCTCTTATTTATTAAAATCTCTGTAATTGAATGTTTAGGAGAAGCAGGAGGCAAGATATCAAACATGGAGATCCATTACGACAGTGCCGGGGCTTTAACGCTAAAGGTTTGTAAACAAGCTTGTATTTAATAATGAAAAAAAAAACAGACTCTGTGAGAGATTTTCAGATGTTTGACCACAGCTCTTTCATCCCAATCTCAGTAGAGAAGCGTTTGAGGGAGACTGTGCAGTTTGGAGTCGAAGGCAGCAGCACATTTTTGGAGTGCCAGCCGAGGTCTCCTCAGGCCACAGTCAAATGGCTTTACCAGAAAGACGGCAAGCGGAAAGCAGTAAGGCGCCAGTTCTTGCGTTACCATCCCCAATAAAGCTGAAGCTATTTCACTTCTGTTTCTTCCACAAATGCATTGCTTAAATGCCTCTGAACTTGACAGCTAGTTAGTTTTTGAAAAATGATTTGGTTTGCTAACATAAAAATCTGGAGTCACATGAGGGTCACTTCAAAAAGTACATATTTTTACTTAAGAAAGTGCAAATACAGTACCTCAAAGGTACATATTAGGACCTTTTTAAATGGTACCATGTCACAAAACTGTTTCTTATTAGAATAAACAAATATTTGAATAAAGAACACAAAAATTATAATAATAAAGCCCTAAACTTAACATCACTGATACAAAAGCTGATCATACAAAATGTATAAATCAGATTTTACAAATTCATATGCCACCTTGTATAAATTGCCATGAGATTGTTTTAGAAGAAGCGGTATCTGTCACAGCATTTTATAAAATCACTTGAATGAATTACCAAACAAAATATTTTTTTTTAAGTCTATTTGGCATGAAGCTTCTGTGAATACCAGTAACATATTGTACATTCACATCATGTATTTCTTTTCCCCCTCAGCTTAATCGAGATAAAGAAATTTTGAAGACAGGTCACGGCATCCTGATGAAATCTCTCACCCAATCGGATGCCGGTCTCTACCAGTGCCTGGCAACCGAGAACAACTTCAAACACACCGTGGCCCGCATCTCTCTTCGGATCCTGGACCGAGAGATCGTCGATGCGCTAACTGAGACCGACATCCTCGTAGAACCAGATCGCCATCGCCATAATTCCCATCATCACCCTCCACCCCCACCCCCGCCTCTCCAGACCCTCCCACCCCCTCTCCAGTCCCACTCACAACCAGAGGTGCGTCTCATCAACCAGTACTGCCAGTCCTACAGGCAACAGATACAAAGCCAAGCTCACAAACCCAAGAGGAACAACCGCCGGCACACCGGTGAACAGGAAGAGGAGGAACCACAGGATCAGTGAGTGGAAAAGCATCTGGACACCACCAGTTCATCCTTTGACTTTGTCCCATTCACTGTGTGAACAATGTGTCTCATCACTCCATTTATTTGTTTGACTTTGTTCGTTCATTAGACTCTAAACAACGTTTTGAGGTACAGTACCTCTCCCAACCAGTTCCTGTCTGGATGTGACATGCATATCCACTCATTTGTACTATGTGGAGGTTTGAACAACACAGTGGTTAAAACAACTGCCAATAAATTCCTAAAATATCCAGCTAAACCAGCAAAACTACTGCCATATTATGTAAAATATAAGCTATTCCCACTTAAAGGCGGAGTGAACAATGTTTCAAAAACACTTTGGAAAAGTGAGTCAGGCCGACTACCAAAACACACTTGTAGCCAATCAGCAGTAAGGGGCGTGTCTACTAATCAACATCCTTGTTGGGGTTGCGCATGTGTGGGGTGGGTCTATCAAACAAAGGTCTAGATTCTATTGGGGTAGGTGTGTGTATGTTTAGGTGATTTCAAATATCAACATTGGCATTCAAACATTGTGCACTCCGCCTTTAAGGTTGCATAGATGACTTTAGTGTAAATACTGTTAGACATTAAATAATAATAATAATGTTGACATAGAAAAAAGTATTTAAGATAACACAGTATGGCTTATCTAAACCCCCAGACTATAAAATACAGCAGTGGAAATGCAGCAGAGGATCTTTTGAAAGCAGCGTTTGACCTGAGGATGCTAGGAATAACTTATATAATATAGACTGTTAGTATGTTTTATGACCATTGAAGTTGGTCAACTCTTCTTGAAATTTAAGATTTTGATATTGTTTGTAGAAGATCAAGTCTTGATCCATGACAGAAATGACAAACCTACAACTAAAATGAGCAACTTCCAAAAGGAGTGTGACATTTTAGTATCATTTGAAGTGTGTGTTGGTGCATTGGTTTCAAAACTTAAATTATAATTGGAAATTATCATTTAACTGTTGGTCAGTAGATTAAAAGGGAAAACAAATATTATTATCGTTTTTAACAACCAAGACTAATTTCACTAACTGCAATGTGATTTGATAATTGCCGGAAAAGGTAAAAGTTTTCTAAGAACATGACTGTGGACCAAAATAAAAGTCATGATGTCAAGTATTTGTAAAACAAAAAAAGTTTTAAATATTTCATAGGTATTATTGATTAAAAATTTTCTCTTCTGATAGTCAGACATGCTATTTTATAAGCTTTAGTGTGGAAAAGTCTTGAGTATAATTTGGGATACTTTGCCATTTTTTTTGCGATTTTGTTTATTCTCAAACCACTATAAGCAAGCTGATCTTTTCTTCTGTATACTGCTGTATATATAGGCATAAAACCAAGCGTTTCAGTCTGATCTCCACTGGCTTTGACTGTGGACTATTACGATAGTCGGACCACTAAGCACATTCTCACTAAGCATTGCTATAAACCATAATCGGCTTTGCTGTATTTTGTATTCCATGATTTGTTAATGGTAAAATGTGGTCATATTTTTGCTTGTGTATACACGGTATCTGTGCTTTTTGTTGTGTGGCAATGACACATGTAAATAGAAAATGGGTGTTCAGAGAGTCACTAGTCAGGATTAACTCCTATTCCTCATCTCTCCTGTGACCCCCCCCCCTTCTATTTCTCTTTCACCCACACCATACAACATATTTATTGCAAGAGTGTAAATATTCATGTAAGTTGTGCTCTTTGGTGATGGGACAGGGCATGTTTCGGTGGAAAATGTCTTTGTGTGTATTGTTAATTTTCTGGACCAGGGCACACAGAGAGATGCTGAGAGAAAAGAGGTAGATGTTTTTGGAACAGTGATTAGAGCAGATATAAGAGTTTGGATAACTGTGGCAAATGTTGTTTAACGCAATGTTGATAAAAGGATTATTTATACAAATTACATAATATTGATAATGGTTTAAATGAAAAACAAAGAAAAGTTTTAACTTTTAAAAATGTTTTACTAATTTTGGGACACTGTTCACATCTGCAGAGTATTTCAAAGCCAGAAATGTCTACCTTTTTCTAGCACTTTCCACACTCTAAAAGAATAATGTGTTAATTTTTTACACAGTTTGTGTCATGTCATGTAAAGCAACACTATGTAGTTTCCATGTAAAAATGACTTACAGCTCCCCCATGTGGTTGAAAAGCGCAACAGTGTCTGGTATCAGACTCTCTTCTGCAGGCAGGGGGAGGGGCGATGCTGTGTTTCCTACCCTCCACCGCCACTTTCAGAGTGTGCTTGTAGCAGCTAGGAGGCTGCTCAGGTTGCAGCAACAGTACAATTTGTCCAGTTAAAAGTTGTTCTATCACTGAAATAATTTTAGAGATATTATTTAAAGGTAAAAAAACTACATAGTGTTGCTTTAACACATTTATGTGTTATTCTGTGTTAAAGTAAATGAATGGGACAACACAAGTTGTGTAAAAAAGTAACACAAAATGTGTTGTTCCAATAATAACACAGAGATGTGTTAGTTAGGGACAACACATTTAATGTGTTGTCCCTAAACTAACACAGAATGTGTTGTTTTTAACACATCAGGGGCCTATACCATGAAGCTGGTTTAGTTGGTTAGCCAGCTTTGTTTAGGATTAGTTTGTGCAAATCCTGGGTTTTGGGTACCATGAAAATAGCTTTTACCAACAAGGCCTGCACATTGGCTTGGTTTTGTCAATCTGAAACTAATCCTGTAACCCTGAGTTTGTTTAACCATTTTCATGGTACGGGCCCCTGTTTTTAGAGTGCATAAAATATCACTAGCACTGAATAGATAGGACAGAGGCAAAGAAAATGATCTTCTGAAAACATAAGGGGCTTAGATGAAAAAGCCTCTAAACGCCACCTCTGTCAAAAATGAGATCATGATATTAACCAGTGGTGGCTCGTGACTGCGCAAATTTAAAATATGTGTTCGGAGTGTCATGTGTTGCTCTTGTTTCCAAAATATGTGTTTGTTGCGTCATGTGAACCATGTGCATCACGTGTTTTGTCAAAAAAGTGCCTTCTGCACACGCGTCAAAACCGTTTATGGTAAAAGAGACGTTCACAAAATACACGCAAGACACTCCCTTAACAGTAAACTTTGATTACACATGAGATTATGCGAGTATCTTGCAAACGTGAGCGTCTTGTTTATCATAAACCCTTTAGACGCCTCTGCAGCAGGCACTTATTTTGACAAGACACGTGATGCACATAGGATCACTCAACACGCAGAACACATATTTTGAAATACCACACACATGATGGGCTACATACATGTTGTGATGAACTTTGCATCATGCGCCCTTGAAAAAAGAAGTCACTTATATTAACCGAATGCTCTCAGCATGTATTATACGTTCATCAAATACTTTCGCTTCAAATGGGCTTCATTCCACCCTCGGGACATTCAGAAATGTTTGTTTATGTCAGAATCCATTAAAAATGCTCACTTACAGTACAAGAAAGATGTCAGCGAGGGTTTTGCATCTGAGCTCTTTATATACTTTGTCCACTGATTTCAACATCATGTATTTAAGAGCCTGTTTCTCTTTAGTATGCTAGAGGGATATTTATGACGACTATCTATATAAATAGTTCAATAAAACATTTGGTGATTTTTACCCTAGACATGCGGTGTGAACATTTTTAAATAAGTCAAAACCACATTTTTCCTATTCATGTAGATGTTATTGTGCAGAATGATACCCAGATAAAATTCAACACCACATAAACTTTATCGTCCTGTTGTGTTTTAATGGTGTTGGTTATCGAGCTAAACAGATTTGTCCTAACTACGTTTGCTTCCTGAATATTTCCTCTTTGTATTCACAGACATTTGTGTAGTTTTACGTTAATGTGATTATTTGTGATAAATATTATTTTATTATGGTATTCGAGTATGGTTGGGAGTTCTAATAGGTGTTTTTTAAAGCAATAAAAAATAAACTGCTGTTTTTGTTTTTAACCAGTTTTTTCTTGTTTCTTTCAACTTTACCACCTACACATTCATTGATAACAAAAGCCATGAGCATATTTTTTATATTTATAGGCACATTTGCTATATATATGTGGTTTATTGGATTACAATTTGATAATAAAATTACATAATCTGATGTTAAAACATCACATACCTACTGCTGTAAGGGATAGTTCACCCAAAAATGAAAATTTGGTCATTGTTTACTTACCATTATGTTGACACTGTATAAATGTCTTTGTTTTTTGTTGAAAACAGAGGAAGATATTTATGTAATCAAGCAGAAAACAGAAGCACCATTAACTTCCATATAGTAGGAAAAATACTACTATGGAAGTCAACGGTGCTCAAAATCAGTTTGGTTACAAACATTTCCCAAAATATCTTCCGTTTTGTTCAGCAGAACAAAAAAATGAATAAAGGTTTGTAACAAAATGAGGTTGAGTAAATTAATTTTTTGGGTGAACTGTCCCTTTAATGATTTCAGTTGAAGCATCAGGCTGCGGTTTTAATGACATGAGTTTGTGAACAGAGAGCAAAAAGAAACATTATTCGTCCCACTCCTCATCTTCTTCATCATCACCACCATCATCATC
Organism: Paramisgurnus dabryanus; assembly: GCF_030506205.2. Classification (NCBI taxonomy): domain Eukaryota; kingdom Metazoa; phylum Chordata; class Actinopteri; order Cypriniformes; family Cobitidae; genus Paramisgurnus; species Paramisgurnus dabryanus. The sequence continues at coordinate 14,367,147 of NC_133347.1, forward strand.
CTCATCTTCTAAAGAAAAAAATGAAACATGTTGGTATGGAAGCAGTCCAAGGTATTACCAAGATATAATAAAAAACGTTAGATGAATTACCTGAGGAATGGATAACTTTACTCCTTTTCTGCATGACCAACATCAGAGCTCCTACAATGCCCTCGGAGGACTCAGCTTGAGGTGAAGGACAAGAATCTGTATTTTCGGGCACCTGAGACAAACACCAGATATCAGCTTGGTTGGAAACAGCTAATGGTGTACTAAAGTCCCACACATGACTAATCTTTGACATTTACATTTATGCATTTAGCAGATGCTTTTATCCAAAGTGACATACATTCTTTAACATTCGTCCACGGCGAATTTCCTCCATTAAGGTTCCTCTTCCTCCGCCTCCAGATGGAGGAGCTGGAGCTGAGCTGGTAGGGCTGCTGGGGAAGCTGGGGGCTGAAGAAGGTGGAGGTGGAGGAGGTGGGGGAGGAGGGGGAGGTGGTGGACCTCCACCCATAGGTTTCTGACTTTGGTTGGGGGGTGGTGGGGGTGGAGGTCCAGGGCGACCTCCAGGTGGAGCAGGTGGGGGTGGGCAGCGATTTGGGGCTCCTGGACTGCGTACAGGTGGCGCTGGACGTTGAGGTGGGCCTCCACGGGGTGGAGGAGGTGCAGGTCCGGACCGAGGGCCTCCCAAAGCCATTGCATCTGTGAAGGAAACAGAGTCTCATTATGGTGAAATTCTCCCATTTAATGTCTAATAATTGCATACAGTGGTAAATGAAATCCAGGTTACTCTTATAATCGAACTATGAGATAAAGATCATTGATTCACTTTAATTTCACTCTTCGACATGGTCTTAATCAGTCAATATTAACGTCATAAAGGTAATGACTTTAGCTGGGTTTTAATCACATATTTGGAAATGAAAGGCCTAGTTCTAGGGTTTGATTTGTGATTAGCTCACCATTTCTCCTCATTTCCTCTTTTACTGCATCCAGTCCTCCAGATTGCTCAATGAATTCATAAATGATCTTAGATGTTTCTTTATCTGTCAGCTGTGCGTCACTGATTCCAGCAGAATTAAATAGCTTCTTAAGATCAGGGTCAAGATTGTTGGTCTGGAATGGTGAGAGTGAATTGATACTTTATTAGTTAATTAGTTTCTCTTGAGTAAAGCAAATGCTTTGACTATATTGTTTGTTGTCATTTTTACATAAATCAGAATAAGCATCAAATAGTTTGGGTGACTGAATTTGAAAAACTTGCTTTAAAGGGATAGTTTACCCAAAACTCATTTACTCATCCTCATGTTGTTCTAAACCTGTATGAATGTCTTTTTTCTGATGAACACAAAATAAGATATTTTGAGAAATGCTGGTAAGCACACAGTTCATTGTAACCATTGGCACCCATAGTCATAAAAATGAAAACGATGGAATTCAATACTGTCAACTGTGTGCTTATTATAATTTTTCAAAATATCTTCATTTGTGTTCAGAAAAAAGAAATTCATACAGGTTTAGAACAACATGAGGATAAGAAAATGACAGATTTTTCATTTCTGGGTGAACTATCCCTATTACTAGACTGTATATCTGTATATACCGTTTTGGAATCCATTCACCTGATGTCCGGGTCTGGCGGTATCACTTTTAGCATAGCTTAGCATAATCTATTGACATAGACCATTAGCATCATGCTCAAAAACTGGCAAAAAGTTTTGATATTTTTACTATTTTAAACTTGACTCTTCTCTAGTTACATTGTGTACTAAGACCGACGGTATTAGTTGCAATTTTCTAGACAGATATGGCTACACTCTCATTCTGCCGTAATAATCAAGGACTTTGCTGCCGTAACATGGCTGCAGCAGTAACAATGATATTATGAAGTGCCTGAAAGTAGTCCCCTTGGTAACTTTCAGTAGCAGGGGACCATTTTCAGGCACTGTGTAATATCATTGCGCCTCCGAGTCAAGTTTTAAATAAGAAAAATATCAAAACTCTATGGTTATTTTTGAGCGCGATGCTAATGGTCTAATCAGATTCAATGGATTATGCTAAGCTATGCTAAAAGTGGTACCGCCAGACCCGGAGATCAGCTGAATGGATTTCAAAACGGTAAAAATCAAATGTTTAACTCTAGGGGAGCTGTTAAATGAGCTTTTTTTTTTGTGGAGTGTCCCTTTAAAGGGAAAGAAAAAACTTACATCAAAACCAGAGTTTGGATCCCACCCAACATGAGTGATGTGTCTAATGAGAGAGGAGGGCACAGTCAACATCAACGTCAGACAAATAAGATAAAAATACAAGTTTCTAGAACCACCCAGGTAACAGTAGACTCTGAGACGAGTCCGCAACGGAGTCTGCTGCTGTATGGGATCTTACTTGAATCCACTTGGAGCACCGATATCTGCTTTTGTAAGCCTAGGGCCTTTCTTCTTTCCCTTTTTGTCCTTCTTGCCTATGGAGAATGAGGCTGCTGAGGGTGTGACCGGGGGCGATCGGTACCTTGAAGCCACTATGTCTGGGTTCTGGATGTCCACCGTTGGTATTATGCTTGGCTGTGAAACTGGACCTGATACATATATAACAAATAAAAATTACTCATCAAACCACTCTTTACTGCACATAGCATGTTCATGGATATGGCAGCACTTGAATTTTTTATATATGTTAGAACTGTTGTATATGTCATATAATATTGTTACATAATGGTGTATATGACTTACCATTTGTTGGAGAAACTTGATTCGGTATCTGTCTTTCTGTTAATCAAAACATTATGTGGTTATTTGGTAACCGTACAGTTGCTTAACATAAAAGATTCAATTTAAAGGGATAGTTCACCCAAAATTGAAAATTTTGTCATCATTTACTCACTCTCATGTTGTTGAAAACCTGTAAGTAAGATGATCAGATGTAACCAAACTGATAAGAGACCACATTTGATTACATTGTATTCTTTATCCTACTATAGAAGTTACAAACATTCCTCAAAATATCTTCCTTTGTGTTCATCAGAACAAAGTAAGTTATACAGGTTTTTAACAAATGATGACAGAATGATTTTTGGGTGAACTATCCCTTTAATATAGGTACATATATTGCAAATGTACTCCAAAATGCACGCACATACCTTCAACGGGAGCATGTTGTCTTTTATCTACAATAAACAATTCACAAAGACACATTGATAAAATACTCATAAAAGAATTTACAATGTACATTATATGTAAATGACAGTAAGTGACCTTGGCGGTTGGTTCCCCGATTAACCTTTTCTTGAACAATGCCTCTGAACAATTCAGCTTCTGTTTCACTGGCGAAGTTCAGACCTACTTGGCAGTCCTGTGACACAAGTGCATCTTAACTCTAGATTCAAATACATCCTTCAGATACAAAATAACATTCAAGTTAACCTTCTGTGAATATAAAATCCCCACAGCACACATCACTTCTTAAAAATAAAGGTCACATGTCTATGTCAAGCAATGAGAAATGAGATAAACTATATCTGACTATAAAGATTGAGACTCATGAGGAAGTCTGTACCCACATCTGCAGTAAAGCTGTGGAAGTACTGCGTCGGGCAGGAATATGTGAAGGGACTGTACATCTCCTGCTCCCAAATCATTTTACCGACCTGAAACACCCAAAGACACACAAACACAGTTGAGTTGCTTTGACCTACTGCTTGAAGCAGAAGTGTATCTATATTTAACTTCAGCTTGTTTGGTCATCTCTGGTCAAGTTAACAAAGTAAGTAGACAAAAAAGTGAAATCATTATTTTTGGTCAGCTTTCCCAGAATAGAAACACAAGTTGTCACTGGCATATTCAAAGTACAATGTCAGAAAAAAAAATGGTCCCAAGCTTTCAATAAGGCAGTAAGTACCCTTTAGGTCCTAATATGTATCATTTAGGTACAGATATTTATTTATTTGGTACCAATATGTAGCTCTGAGGTACTAATGTGAACTCTTTAGGTACAGAGGTGTACTTTTTGGGTACATCCACAGTGAAAGCTGTGACAGCTTTTTTCTGACAGTGTAACATGTGACAAACAATAAAACTGACACTAATGTTCATAAATAGATGTTAATACTGCAGCAGAGAGTAAAAATGTCCAACCTTGATGTCAAAAAGCCGGAAGAAATATGAACGTTTCGCATTGTCCTTAATAAAACACACGACTCCTGTATGTTGGAGGCTCCATTGGTTTGGACTGTGAGGAAGAGCCATACACAGCTGAATAACTGCTGTGGCCATGCTCTGCACACACACAAACACAACATACACAAACACAATGCATTGACACTTATATACGTACATTACAACAAAAAAAAAATTGGTACAGGTAAAAAGTCAATGCTCAGGCAGATGTATCAGCATCCTCTGCAGCAACAGGAAGTTGTGCTCAAACAATATTTCCTGTCACTTTCCAGTCAAACTTAAATCTCATATATACCAATCTCAGTGAAAATAGAGTCATGCCATTCTTCTGAAGATCTTTTTTCAAGATATATATATTTTTTTAACTAGTGGCACTAGTGGTTTTCCTCACCAAAAGGGTGGAACTGATAACAAAACTGAATCCGACTGTTAAAATCGGTTAAGATGTTAGGTCTCAGTGGTGTCACAAGTATTGTGGCCAACCTGTTCATTCTGTAAACAGAAAGTGAAATGACGTCTTAAGCTGCTTTAGATGTCAAACATATGCATTTACTTTGACCTTTAACTGACATCGTCGGCGTTCACCTCTTAGGCCTGTGCATCACCACATCCCACCTTGGAGAGCTTGTATGCACAGACAAACCTTCTCAGTCATTTAAGTTTTAAACACAACGGGTTTTCACCTACCATGCATCTTCTTCCCAGAAGCTCTACCAGACGGTCATTCTCCTGGTTGCTGAGGAGAGAACTGGGCACGTTATCTTGTCCTTTCATTTTTCCTTTGCTCATCTCTCTTTTAAACGGACCCTCGGATCCAGGGACTCCACACCGGGGCCCCGGGTCTGTTCAAAGCGTCCACAGAAGCAGTCTGAAGCCTTTCTTTCTTGAACAGACCTATGGTTGAAGGAACCGTCACTTCCGTGTTTTGTGATCTGATGTGAACGCAGCTCAGTAAAGAAGAACAGGAAGAGCAAAACCACTGAGCAGATCTTTTCTATGTGCTTTGAAGAGGCACGTGTTTCTTAGCTCATATGAAGGAGGGGCAACATAGGTTGACATTTCTAAATGAAGTCAACAAAGTGAAAAGTGTACATTTAGTTGATATATTAAGTTTATTTTACTAATAACCCTTAAGTTAAATAATAATACTCTTGTAACTCTTGTAATTACATAGTTATAATAAAGAAACATTTTGATTGGGTCATATTATTTTTGTATGTAAATGAAACCGGTTAATTCAGAGGTTACCATATAAAAATGTTTTAAGTTACCAAATATTTTTTTTACAGTAAGGCATACAGTATGCAAAAAGTCTTAGGCCACCACCATCAGACTTGTTGTTTTAGAAGTTGTAATGTCCATCCATATTTATTTTTCAATCAATTTAACTAAGATACAAACTTAAAATGCAGGAAATATGTACAAAAAATAATAAATTAAATTTTCAGCCTACATGTGTTCTTTAGGCATTGTCTGTGTTTAGTGTATGCTGGGCAAACAAAATAAAAGTGCAATTTTGGCTAATGTATGTGTGTGTACTGTATGTAATTATTATGTATATTTAAACACACACACACACACACACACACACACACACACACACACACACACACACACACACACACACATATTTACATTTCAGAATTATATATATATATATATATATTACATTATTATATTACATATATTACAATACATTTTTATTGTTAATATAAAATATATAAAAATATTAATAAATAAATATACACATGTTAATGTTTCTTAAATACATACATGAATGTGTGTGTATTTATAAATACATAACACACAGCACACATTTGGATATTATGCTAAAAAACTTTTATTTTGTATGTGATTAATCATTATTAATCTTTGCGCAGCACTTATTCAATAAATAAATAAATAAGTTGTTTCACGTTTGATTATTTATAGCATTGTGACACATTATGAAATTTTACCAGATCGTGTATTATAAATTATGCTTATGCAGTAATTACCCAACTATTTCTACCTTATATAATTCTTAAAAAATACATTACTGTTAATTCAGTAGAGTTAAATTATATTTTTGACTTTGATAAAAACATTACTTTAGGTGTTATCACGGCACACATTTAACATGTTAGCTGTTTAAAGGATTTAAAAAAAAGAGGAATAAAGAGAAAATGAACAGTAAGACGTCTGTTTGTTATAATGTCAGCTTCCTACAGTGTCTTTCTGACAGTTTCAAAAGGCTTTTATTGACAATACCAACACAGTGTTTCATGTGGAATAGCCTAAGCAAATTAAAATAAATAAATAAGTCCCCCATCTGTGAACTATCATAATTTAATTATGTTCACAAAAAGTTCACACAAAAAACCTTCAATTGGGTTTTCACAGACAGGGTCCCATAAATATGCATGTATTGTGCATAATATCTTATGGGTACACAAACAAATAAATACATACTGGGCATTTTTAATACTGACTGTACATCTTTATTGAAAACTGCAGGTATAACAAAGTCAAAGGTCAAGTAAACCAAAAGACAAATGTAAAAGCAGTAAAAAATGAGTTTATTCAACTGCTGTCTTTGGAGTTTTTGTCCCACACTGGGACGGTAAATCTTTGACCGCTTGAAATTTGGCACCTGTGTGTGTTTTTTACTACCAAACACAGAATAATTAAAATACTGTGTGTTTATTTTCATAAAACAGAATAAATATATATTGCAGGATTCTGGGAGAGGAGGGGAATTGCCATTCTGTATTGTTTTTAGCAATGGCCTGAGCTGCACACAGTGAGTAGATGTGCCTCGAAATGACTTTCAACAGACATTGCATTGTTTAACGGTCTACAACAGACCAAGAGGAAAAAACTGTCATTTTATGACATGCACAGTCATTGTTTTTCAAAGTTAAAAAAAAAGTCGATTTATGCATGGGACAAAACTTAAAATATATAATAGTAGAAAAAATAAAAAAACAAATATTTTCCTAAAATTCTCTCTTTCTCTATTAGATCTTAAGATATTTTTACGTTTCCGGGGACGTTTTACCTGTCATCAATTGATCAGAAAAAGTACAACTATTATTTAAGCCAATCATTTGTTGCTTACAGGAAACTGTGATGGAAAAAATCACATTAATGAATGAATTCACAGGTTAGGGTTTGTCAATCACAGCATTATAATGAAGCACCTCTTCGAATGGAGTTTATAGATATCCATCTGTTCCTCCATAGATGGCATTCCACCCCACTGCACCATAAAAATACAGCAACTCCACGTACCTCACATCTAACAAATAAATGTAACAAAATCTTAGGTATAAAGCTGATTGTCGGTTTTATCGATCAACAATTCGTTCAAGTGGCGATGTTGATATCACACAATAGTTTAGGATCAAGTTTTCCCATCAATTTCATAATTAAAATTGCAATATTTATTGCAAGATCCTTACAGATTCATATCAGGTTCTGCAGCATTTATCAAAGCAGCTCTGAGATGGTGTAGATTTTTCCTTACTGTATTATATTGTATTGTAGTGGACCAGAATTGTTTCAGGAAAACTGTAGCAGTTTTTTTCCCTCAGTATTGCACTCTGGGACCATGGCCTGTGTTTGATGGGGCAACAGAACAGATGATGTTTTGGAAGAGGCGTAGTGAGGAACTAGAATTTCCCCCATCAAAAAATAAGATAAACCTCTCTGTTCATTATTTTTGGATTCTGCTGTATGTTAAAGCCAGTTGTTCTGCATAATGCTAAAGCTTTTGGGGGGCTTCCACCGACATTGCAGTTATCGATAAGAAGCGCATTAGGAGAATCGACCGTGTGCGGGATCACAACCTCAAAATGATATGACACGTCCCCCGGAAATCCTCCGCCTAATCTTTCCTAACTCAGTGGGACAAAACATCTGAGGTGAGATGGGTCCAGCCTATCAGTGATGGCCTTCTCTCATGTTTAGGAGCGAAGGGGAGGTGGTGTTCTTCTAAGCAGGCTGTTTGGACCCTTACAGTTTTGTAGTTGAAGTTTAGTGGCCTCCTCCACTTCTGTTCTCCCCGTAGATCCAGTCCAGCGCGATGAACGTCAAGCTCATGCTCATGAAGATGAAGCCCAGGGCGGTGAAGCAAGCAGCCTGAAGCGGAAGACAACAACGTGTGTTTAATGTCTACATCTGACTCAGAGTTCAGTGAGGCAACTATTTGATTCAAAGTGTGGATTCAGAATGAGTCTGCGACTTACTTGAATCTTTGGCCTCGAGTTCATTGGCTCTTGCTCAGGGGAAATGATACGGATGTAAAACAGCCCTGGGAGGATGAAGATCAAGCTCGGAGCAGAGGTTGCACCTGTAAAATAGACAGATGAAGCTGTCATTCTTAAAGGAACAGTATGTAAGAAATGTATATCAATTAATCATAAAAATGGCCCTGATATGTCACTAGACATTAAGAAATAATTTTCATTTCAAATACTTATATCACTGACAACAGTGGTCTGGCCAGGATATTGTAATTTAAAAAGTGGAGTTGCAGCCCTCAACTGATGTTTATGTTGTCATTTTGTGTATTGGCCACCGGCTGTGTGATTGCAGTACCAGTTTTAGCCACATGTTTTGTGATTTCAATACCAGTTTTGGCCACAATCCTACATACTGTTTCTTTAATACTGATATGGCCGCTGTGGACATTGAATTAAACAAATAATTCACCCAAAAATGAAAGTTACCCAATAATTTACCCTGGGTCATACTAGGTGTATGTGACTTCCTTTCTTTCATAAAAACAAACAAACTGTGCAGCAGTTAGTTTTGATACATGTCAAAACCGGGACCTCATTGCTTTCACATGCGTCAAAAAGAAATCTAACCACAAAAGAACCCAAAAGTGAACCATATTCAGCCCACCTCCGGGTGTGGTCTAAAAAAAGTCAGGATATTTAATATAACCCCATATGTGTTTGGCTGAAAAAAGTAAGTCATATACACACAGAATGACATGAGGATGAGTAAATTATGGGGTAATTTAAATTTTGTGTGTGAACCATTCCTTTCACTGTACGTTATATTATATGTTATATCCTCACCAATGATCCCAAATATGTCACGAATGTTGGGCACGAAAATGACAAGCAGGTTGACAACGAAGAGCAGACATATGGCAATGAGGATGTGACGCACCCAGTTAAAGGGTTTATCAGGGAACAGAAGCTGAAGAAGAGCTCTACGAATCTGAAAGGGGAACAAGACCAAAATATCAACCAAAATTTTACCTCTTTGTGGTATTATCGTAACAAATAAACAAGCAAGCAGGCCAAATAAAAGTGTTTGTCTCATTACCGGGAAGAGAACAACTGGAACGGTTAAAGTGACGGCCACCAGCACAGCCACACGCACACATAGAATGAGAGTGTCCAAAGGATCCACCTTACTGTAGGTGTGCAGAAGTTCTGCCTCTGTGTTCACTAGTTTTTAAACAGAGAAATCAACATTTATTTGCTATTTACTATTATTTTACTTATGCAAACACCATGGCAGGATGTGGCATGTATGAGATTTAGCTAATAACCAGACTGCATCTATAAGGAATATATATAGGTGTGTGAGAGATATAGCTCATTGAGTCATATTATTATCAACAAATCAAAAAGTGTAAATCAATTCATAAAATAACATTCCCATGTCTTTCATTTAAGGAAATGGCTGGCTTTGCGGTAAGGGTATCAACTGAAATGGTACATTGATTTGTTGCGCTAGACTTTTAACTTAAAATCCAGAGTGCTTACAATAAAAGGTGAGGTAGCCAAAGATGGCAGTGAGCAGATACATGACAAACATCCCCAGGATGGACACGTTGGCAATGTCCTGCATGCGTCTCTTTGTGGGGCTAGAAGTGTCAAAACAACAACCGGAAAGGAGATTTACTTTTTGACTCATATTTCCCTTTTCCAGCAAAGAAACAGAGACACTTCCTCTGAAATGTTGTGTACCGATGTGTACTGAACGTACTTGCGCAGTTCGGTGTAGATCGGCAGCACCTCAGGGTGGCATACAAAGGCAAAAGCCAGAATTGGAACCGTGTAGGCCGTCTGCAAGGTAAACAGAACAACTGAAATTATACAAGGCACCTGTTGATCTCACATAGTGAGGTAACCAGTCAGAGGTTTTCACACTTGTATCATAATGAAACTACGTGATGCTTGGCAGCATTATTTTTAGCTGAACACAAAGAGTTTACTACTGTAAGGAGCTATAAAGGAAATAGCTCTTAGATCTGGGTTGCAAGTCTTAAGAGGTTAGAATTACAATTAAAAATTGACTTTCTAAATAGACTTAAAAAGGTTACTTTCTTACTTGCTGGTTAATAGTGAAGTATTTGGCTTCACATTGGCCATCAATAGTTATGTTGTTCACGGTTTGGTTACCGAAACTGTCAAATGGACAAGGGATGTTAAACTTCTTATAGATGACCTGTGAAACAGAGAAGTAAAAAATGTGAAAAAACTGTTTTTATCCTATTCCTACCCCCAAACCAAACATTACACAGGATTTAGGCCGTAACTGTATCATATCTAGTTAGAACCGGTGTTTTTTGTACCAATCCTACTCACAAACCTAACCCTAAACCCAACATGTCATGAGATTTTGCCATAGCTGTATTCCCTCTAGCCAGAACCGTGATTTATGTTAATAAAACAAACGACAAACAGGTTGGAAAACTAAGATAACAAAAAAAGATAGAGACACACCTTTCTGTAAATCTAATTGGTCAAAAGATGTCTATCAGAGTGCTTATTATTATATATTATTATGAAATCCATTATCACAAAATTATGTGACAATAGGTACGTAATTTCATGATAATGGTTTCGTGATAGTGTTTTCCGTGACACTGACACGTTTTTCTGCCTTATCTGTGAACATGTCACGTATTTCTGTTTACGTGTCACTGTCACGTATTTGTTACTCAACTGTTTTGTCTTACTTTCTTACCATTGTCGCTTCGGTTTAGGGTTAGATTTACATAAAATGACCCAAACCAACTTTAACCCTAATGCCAGGCAACAATGGTTTAAAAATCATAAAAAATTAATAATGGAAAAAAGGTATAAACCAATACTTAAAGTGACTTACTAATGCAAATCTAAACCGAAGCGTCAATGGTTTGAAAATAGGACAAAACAGTTGAGTAACAAATGTGACAAATAAACAGAAATATGTGACGTTCACGCAAAAAGGTGTAAAACGTATTATTGTCACGGAAAATACTCACAAAGTTACGTGAATGTAGGTACATAATTTCATGATACAGGGTTACATTATATTATATATAATTTATATAATATATTACTTATTATTTTTTATTGTAATCCACATTTTTATAACTTAAATAACTAATATAAAATGTATAGGACAAGCATACAGGCCACTGAATTAAGTCAACATCTTATTGGCCGACACCTCTCACATCACTTACTGAGCTCAGGAAGAAGACCATACAGGTCAGAGAGAAGCCACTAGTGTAGCCCAGGTACCCTGCAATAAACAACATCCATTACTCCAACATTAACACTGACACTGTCAATGATTACATTTGTTTAAAGTTACAAATGAGTGCACTGAAAACAGATCATTTAACACATTAACATGAGAGTTTGAATAAATATTAAACCACAGCACAATGCTAGAAATTAATATGGTCTAAATACTTGAAGACTATACAGATCTTCAAAATTAATCTTTAATCCCTGTTTAAAATGACTGTGAATAGAAAAATATTTGAAGAGTTCAAATGAAAAAAATCCTAAGTGTGTTTTTTTTTTTTTTGTAAATGAGCATTTTTAATCAGGTCTTTGTGGGTTCAGTAATTTCTCTTTAATGGCAAAAAAAAGGGAATTACTAGTCTGTAACTGAAATGACTTATTTTTTTAAAAAAATGTCAGTTTAGTCATTTCATTGGTATTTAAGAAATGTGACTGCAAAACTTTCCATTGCAAATAATGACGGTCAGAATGTAAAAATGAAGAAACTGAACCACACGTTAGGGGGCGCTGTAACCCATGTGATTTCCACATCACATTCATTCAAAGTATTCAAAAGGGACCCATATTTGAATGTGATTGACGGTCATTTCATATGCTGTCGTGACATCACTGGCATTAGTGGGTTCTGCCCAAAAAACAACGATATTTCTGAATGGCCTGAGTATGTTCATCAAAAACAATCCGCTTAATCCCATAATACATGCCGTTTTGCGGCTTGTGCATCTGAGCTCCTCATTTGTACCTCTACTGGAAAAAGGACAAGCCAATAGTAAACATGAGAAGAGAGTATGTAAGCACTGCAAACAAAGAACAGAATGGCTTACCAAGTTGTTTCATCAAGGCCAGAGGCAAAATGATACAAATGGACACAATGATGATCAGATAGTTGCCGTTCAGGAACCACTCACTTGTATAAACAGAAAAATGAATAGGGGTAAAAAAAAAGACAATTCATCCTGATCCATTACAAGTGTCGAACTGAATAGTTTTATTATGTACTGTATATAACAGATTTAGGATTTGGAATGCACTGGGATCTGGAGCATATCCAGATTAAATAAAAGGATAAGGTTTGTAAAAGAAGGATTAAATAAACAATGATACTGCAATACTGTCAGACTATTGCAGTGCCGCTTACATTGGTTTTGCAACAACAGTTAACTTGAATGACCTATCTAACTCTTGGGTACATTTAATTAGATTCATTAGAAGATTACGGGAAAGCAGATGATTTATGCTTACCCACTGCTGTGGTGAAGACCAAGGAAAGCCTGAATAACCAGAGGTAACTCATACTTCACAATGAAGAGGTAGCTAGACATAGCTGAAAGGAAAAGAGAGGCAGATGCATCAGTTTTGACATATCTTTAAGTTAAATTACAAAAGTATTGACTAACAGTTGACTTATTTGTCTTAAAATAGACGTATATATGGCTCAAGTATTATTATAAAAGATTTAAAAAAAAAGAGATTTGTTGGTTGCAGAACTCAAGTTGGGCAATAACATGGCATCTTCAAAAAGTATACACTCTTAAAGGTAAAGGTGCTTTACGATGTCATAGACAAACCATTTTTGGCCGAATGGAACCTTTAACATCCGAAGAACCTTTCTGTTTGGGTTCTTTGTAGAGAAAAAAGGATATTCATAGATATGGTATGATATGAAAAGAGTATGGTTCATCTAAGAACCTTTGACTAAATGGTTCTTTAAGGAACCAAAATGTTTTTATGGCATCACTGTGGAGAACCTTTTACCACCTTTATTTGTAAGAATATAGTGCCCTAAGGGTTTAAAGGACTTATAATCCATCCTTAGCCATGGTAGTAATAAATAGACAAGTATCTACAGTATGTGTCCTGTAGCCTTATGTGAACTATAAAACCATGTACTCCGTGGCAGTCTAATTTTAGGCTGGCCAGGACATTGCAAATATATTGCTATACCTCAGGCAGGACAATAAAACTTTTGTTACATGGTCTGAAAGAGAATGTTATGTAACATGACCCTGCTAATATTTCATGACCCTTAAGTGCCCATACTGAACAATCCTTGTGAAACTTAAAGATTGCTGAAAGCTGGCATTGCTTTGGCATCATAAAACTAGTAACTTAAGCACTTCTTGCATTATTGGGCCACTATGATAAATCCCTTAATTTTTATCCTAATTTTGTTATTTGCTTTGTATATAAGCATCTGCTAACAACTACATGTAAAGAATTGGAAAATGATCATGTATAATTATTGTAGCAGGGCCTGTTTATGTATTCAAATAGGATAAATAGGAACACAGAGCTGTCCAACTCACCACCAATGTTGTGCATGGTTATGACAACAGCTGCCAAAATTTTCCCTGGGTGTCCAAATGCTCGTTTACCAAGTTGTTCATAGGCACGAATGCCTGTACAGAAAACACATGTTACATGAATAATTCCTACTTAAATTATTAACAAAAAAACTAAATGACATAATATTTTGCCTATACACAACGATAAAAATTTATTTAAAAATCTTAATAACAGAGAGATTTTAAATCACATGAACATACCTACAACTCCTGCACTCTTGAGCAGAAGATGGATAGAGTATGATGACATGACAGCTATGCAAGTCAGCAAGATCCTATGGTGAGTAAGCAGAAAAAGTGTAATGTACTGAAAATATACAAGACAATGTCAATCATATCTTTGACTGATATATGCCATATTTCTTTGAAAATGAGATAAGGCATGCTGTCAATTACTTTAGAAAAAACATGTAATTTAAAGGGGACATATCATGAAAATCTGACTTTTTCATTTTTTAGTGCTATAGTTGGGTCCCTAGTGCTTCTATCAACATAGAAAATGTTAAAAAGAACAATCCCGTAACTAAAAAATAGGTCATTGAAATTTGGCTCCCCTTGTGAATTCAGAACATCATTATTAAACAGAAACGGTGATGTGTTGAACACCCTGTTGTGATGACGCAAGAGTTGCAACTACAGTAGCTGAGAGGCCATTCTTTGTTTTTTTTTTTAAATGTTTCTGGAGCCTGATGAAATAGTTATAAACCCTCGATGTTACAGTCACTGACCTTGCCATCCAGAATGAAAGACAACATTCCAACTTGAACCCATTGAGCGAGCTGTCTCTTTAGTACCGCGTGGTTTATATACATCTTGCTGCTGATTGGGCCAACATTTCTGACACACCAACCAAACAAGAAAAAACGCATCTAAAACCTGTTGCACACCGTTTCCAGGAAACATGTCGTTCAACTCGGAAACCGTAGCAAAACGTTACGCACCGGTGTGAGCTTGAACGTGCCCCAGCTCATTTGCATTTAAAAGGACACACCCAAAACGGCACATTTCGCTCACATCAACAAAGTGGCAATTTTAACTCTTTCACCGCCAGCGTTTTAAAAAAAAGTTGCCAGCCAGCGTTTTTTCATGATTTTCACCAAAGTTTAATGCCTTCCAGAAAATGTTCTTCTTTAAATATATAAACATACAAATGAACATACATATACGAAATGAAAGAACAGACCCTCTGCTTTCAAAAAAAAAAAACCGTTTCATCCTACCTTCAGTGGTTCTTTTGTAATCAGCTTTTGAATATGGGTAGGTTTCTGCAAAAACACCACATTTTGAGCAAAAAGCAGAGATAATTCCATTTTTGTGACGGATTTTTTATAGAGATCCCATTCAGAGCGATCTTTAAAACAGACACGGACATGCAGCTGCTTGCCATAGGGCAATACTTCCAGGTTTAAAAAGTTGCGGAAGGGCGCCACATGGTGGATAATAGCGGTATTGCGGAAAGACTGAAAATCTCGTCATTGGCGGGGAAGCGTTTTCTCTTAATTGACGAGATATCTCGTCAAAGGCGGTGAAAGAGTTAACATGCTGTAATAAATTATATATATGGTATTTTGAGCTAAAACTTCACATATGTACTCTGGCAACGTCAAAGATTTATTTTACAGTTTTTAAAAGTCTTGTGAAATGTCCCCTTTAAAATACTGTAAGTGTAAAATGGAGATTCAAGAGATATAATCTGATTTATCATCACATTCCCCAGTTCTCCTAAACCACAAACACCTGCAGCATTCCAAGGCTATGGAAAAATGTATGCAGTAAAGAAAATATGCCTTGCTTTATGTGTCATAAAACACCTGCAAAATCACATATTTATGGCGAACTACTTGGATTAAAACAGGTACTTCTCAACAGTTTCTATACAAGCAAAATTATTAACTTATCTATATTATTAACTGTGACATGGTAGCACAACAAATACACAGGGAGGATTTAAGAGAAATTTTGAGTCACTCACAGGAAAAGGATGATACCAGTGTTGGACATGGCATAGGACAATCCCAGAATCCCACTTCCCATGATGGCATTGCTGAGGTTAAAGACAGACATCCCAAATGAGGTCTTCCCCTCAAACTACCAAAAAAACAGAGACAAAATAGAAATCAGACAGAGAGCAAAAGAAGCCTCTCGAAAACAGCTTTATTTCTGCACTTACATCTGTAAACTGAGGGGGTTTTCCTCCATCACTCTTGTGTGGTAGAAACTCTTCTCGTTCAGCTGACTCTCTTTGTGTATCAGAAAACAGATCAAAATATTACTTGTTTTTTGCTTATCATTTACAATAGTTAAGAAATGATCAAACCATATCCTGCTCACTCTGTCTATAAAAAAAGTAAATATATGAATTTTCAATAACTTTCATTCACCCTCTCAGTTCTGACATTCACTGACTTTTGCCATCCTGAGAACATAGATAGCAGCATGTAATGGATTATATCAGAGCCACATTAAAAAATCTGAATTATTAGGGGTTGACAATTTGGTAATTTACTGTCCCTGTCAATGTTTACTATGGTTATGGCCCTAAGAACTTAAAGAAAGAAAGAGATTTTTTTGCTTGAGAGATTTTGGTTTGCATCTCCAGCTCAGTGAAAAATGAACAGGTAGTGTTAGCTTATTCTGATTGATAATGATAAAAACTTCATTAAGGTAACCATATAAAAAGAAACAATTGAATAAAACATACCCCTCATCAAGTTGTTGAAAGTCTTGGTGGTGACCATTTGTTAGTTTCTGGAGTTCCATTATGCTTTTATTTTTTTTTTCTTGTTGGATGTGAAAAAAAGGTTGTCTTGTTAAGAGCGGAGTGGAGAGTTGACTTTTATGTAGATCTGCAAGAATAAAAAAACAACATTCTTAATATGTCATTGTGTCAGTGTCATTTTCATCTGCATGATTTAGTCAATTTCAAATAACTACTTTTCAGAGAATTTAACTATCATCAATTAATAATTCACTAGCTATGTTGACTTATGCTGGGAAAACCCATGTAATGTTTTTTTTTCTGTTTTCTACATAATATTAACAACATTCTGTGAAAAATAGCAATTTTGAAGACAAAATAAAAAATAACATTTATAATAAAACTTTAATGCTCTAAATCTCACAATTAAATTATAAAACTTTAGCCTGGGTTTCACAGACAGGGTCTCATATAAGCACATTTTCACTAATCATTTACAAGTTATTCAGTGGGAAACCGTGAGAATTTAGCCAATTGTTCAGGAAACATGAGGTCCATGTGTCCATTTCCCACTACCTCTACTCTGATTGGCTCTTAGGGGTCATGTTTCAAGAGGTTAAAGAGCACAAGGGTCTCAGGCGATCTGTAGTTTTGGGTTTATTTCTTCATTTTAGATTTATACCTCATTTGCCTTTTTAACTATAGGCTACGCAGATGAATTCAAACAGAAACTGAATTTACAATATAATGTTTGAGACAGCATGGTTATATATATATATGGGTGTTGCATTATTTGCATTTCAAACACATGTCCAAGTCAAATAAATGTTTTGTACAGTATGCCATTCTCAATGTTGGCAAATTGGAACCTTGACTCATGTTTGACCAACAGAGTGACCGAAACGAAACTGTCTGGGGGGAAGATACCATTCAGCATTATTCTTTAGTAAAAGAGGTGGGCGTGTAGGGGTGGTAATTTGGGTATATTGGTTACAGTCTGCACAGTATTGATTAAAGACAGTGGCGTGCACAGACCTCCACATGGGCGGAAGGACAATTTGTTCCTTTGTAACTAACAGTGGTACGATGCTCTAATGCATAACATATCAGTCAATAAAAATCCCTAAATGTTTATATTACTAAATATTATTTACTTTAATGTTTTCTAAACAAAATACTGAGAATGAGGAAGGTAATTATGTGGATATTATGTTCAATATTGTTGATATTTAATACTTAGTTTTTATAGATAAAACATGTTTACTACGGTTTGCCACAAAATAACAGCTTTTTTCTACATTTACCATAGCTTAACCATGTTATTTATTAGTAAAAATGGCAATACAGTGATAACCAATGTCAATAAACATTTTGTTACACCTTTACTATAATAAAACCAGATGATTTTCATAAAGGAAAATATAGCCTACCACAAAACTTAAATGTGACAATAAATAAAAAACTAATACTAATGGGACTGGTAGTATTTAAACAAGCACATATGCTAAACCATATTGTTAAAATGACTTGAATCTTCCAAAAACAAATCAAATTTTATGCTAAAAAGCGAGTTAAACTTTTATTATAATTAATTAAGCTTAACTCGCTGCCACATTTATTTCATTTTTAATATACATTTACATGTTACTTATTACCCATCATGCAGCTCATGATGTACACATAATATAGAATTATAATATTTAAACATATAAATTATCATTTACTTTTACGATTATTTTCACTATGACCTGAGCGACAGTCTACAGTTGAGACCAAAGGGGCAGGGGCTTAAGCCCGCACGGCACCCCACACCCACCTGATAAAAACAAATATCAGATCAGGGTGAATGTAGGACCCTGCGAAACACTGAAAAGAAACCACAAGGGCGCGTATGAAATTCAGTCACATTTAGTGGTAACTTTGAATACGTGGCTCAGGCTTGAAGGAGGTTTGGAGAGCATCCAGAGTTCCCTGGCAGCTTTAGTTCCCAGGCTGCTGTTCGAGCACAACCTTGTACATTGGTGTGACCCAAAAGCCTGATAAGATTTGTTGTAATAACACATTGCCAGCACATGGTTATTCACATATTGGTCTTTCCTCACATGCAGCATAGAAATCTTGCAGTAAAAGTAGCTTTATAAAACTGAAAGTTCAAATCCCACGTGAATATGTGAGACTTCAAATAGTTTCTGGATATCCTAAGTGTGTGTGAAACTGCAGTGTATTTTTAAACAAAGTGACATTTAAACCCACACAGAAATCTGATCTATTAAAATGTATAAAACACACACACACACTTTTATGCATGGCAATAAATCCTGCTATTTCAGTATGGGACGGATGTCTAATGGGACAAAAATAAATTGCAAATCTTGGCTCTACATTATTTTGCAAAGCAATTAGCATGCGCATTTGAAAAGACATAAAAACAACACACCCCCTACTACTGGAACTCATTAGCCTAACCTGATGTATGGGTTATCGACACACAGTTTTGGAAAGTTAGTGTCCAGTTGCCAACCTAAGATGTTGACCTCGTACAGTGGTGTGGTAAAATTCCACAATGCATGGTAAAATCCATGTATGTCACCCATCAGGATGAAATGCAATTCTCTGACAGTCATCTGCGGCAGTAAACAATAGCATAATCCCATGCATATGACCACATTTAAACAAATAATAAAGCATGGAGTCAAGTTTTAGAAAGCGATTGTGGAGTATCATCAGGGTCATAACTAGGGATCGACCATTGAATATGGATTTTTCAGTGCCGATGCCGATTTTTGTTTCATCAGCCTTAGCCGATGACCGATACAGGCTTGAGCCGATATTTGGAGCCGATACTGCTTTTGCTCACTCAATTTACATAATAAAAATGACACAATGATGATGCCAAATGTTACAAGTCTCAATTTTAAAAAAGTAACATGTATAGAACTTAAAAAAAACTATATTTAACAAATGGTAAAAACAGGTGAGGGTGCTATGGAACTTTCTTTTGATATTGTCATGGAAAGGTTGGTTGTTTTTAGTCACATGATCTGCAATCACTTGCGGCTTCCAGCACTCAGTCTGTAAATAATCCCGGAAAAAAATCGGCAAACACGGCAGCCACATATCGGCCAATGCCGATACACATAAAACCCGCAAATATCGGGCGATATATCGGTATATCACTACTACCACTATTTTGTTAACTACTAAAAGTAAGCGTTTTGTATAATTATTATTATTTGTTTCGTGCAATAAATATGTTTGGTCAGGAGAGCAACTTTTGTAACTTTTTCGTACTTAAAATGTTTAATAAAAGTCTTTACAAATATGGCAGCCAGTATTTTACAAGTTGGTATAAAGTGAATCGTACAAACCCACACAATTATCATAAAAAACAATGAAACGTCTGCCCTTACGTCACGGGACGAATGCAAATCATTAATACGAATTAGCCACCAAGTAAAATACGTATGAATTGCGTCAAATATAGACACTTCCACACATTCAAAGGCATTAACAACTAAAAAAAATACAGTAGTATTAGGAAAAATAACAAATTGTGCAATAAACATGCAGTTATAAAAATAGCAGGCTACACATATATTGTTCAGTTTAAAAGACTGATGATAAACGTATGTAGCTTAACCTTATGAGATCGTACACAGATATAAAATAACACCAATTACACGTTAAACCAATAAGTATAACATGAGCTCCAGAAGCAATATGTCCTGTCACAATGCTGGCAACATGATTTATTGGAGTCATGTGTACACACCTAAAGGGAGGCATATGTTACACTCTACAAACTGTAGGCAAATGAAAACTTCATATATATCAGTGACATGAAAGACTCTAAATTCATTTTTACTTGCAAATGCCTGTGGAATAAGAACAGAACAAATTTGAGTTGAACGAAAGAGCTACTAACTGAACAGCAGAAAACCTTTCCAGCTTTAAATGGAAAAATAAGCTATAAATCGCACACCATGTCAGCTGCGTAATGTCACCCTCACTCATTTGCCAAGAAAAAAAGCAGTTTGTCTACAGTGAAAAGGAGAAAGAAAATATAACTTTGCCATTACAGGACCACCTCCTCAATAGGTGCCTTACGAAGTGTGAAAAACTAGTGTGACCGGATTGTCTATTACCTGGGGCAGCTTACCTTAGCATAGCACTAGATGACTGTGTTGTAATCCCACGTTCTGTGATTTTTAAATGCTACGTGGACAACCATTCAATCTGACTCTTAGGCAGTCAATGACTTATTTGTTTAACCTTTTTAGCACTCAGTTAAAACATTCAGGGTGGGTAGACAGGCCGAGAGAGAGAGAGAGAGAGAGAGAGAGAGAGAGAGAGAGAGAGAGAGAGAGAGAGAGAGAGAGAGAGAGAGAGAGAGAGAGAGAGAGAGAGAGAGAGAGAGAGAGAGAGAGAGAGAGAGAGAGAGAGAGAGAGAGATGGGGGAGGGTGGCTAAGAGAGAAGGGTGAGGACGGTATATGAGAACCATAACTATTTAACCCTTTCCTTTCCAAGGATTTAAACATATAAACAAAACAGGAATTTTGTGTATTTTGGTTTATTTATGTCTATTAGGTTTACAGCTATTTACCTAATAGTGTAAGTTGACAAAGTCAATTCTTAGCAAACATTTGTATGTACATTTAAATGTTTTCATATTGTTATTGCTTGTGATGAAAACAAAGGCTACTGAGAAACAAAAAGCCAGACCCCCAAAACAATGGGAAATACTTCATCAAAGGCAAGAAAACAGTGAAAACATACCTTTAAATTGTAATTGTAAAACCAAACTTTACAACAAGTTTGAAAACATTAAAAAGACAGAGAGTTTGTTGAAAAGATTTAGCAGGTTAACCAATTGCGTCATGGTCTGTTTAGTGGAAATAGTATGGACAACAAATCCTCATCTGCCACCATCTATACTTTCCAAGTCCTCTATGGTCCTCAACCACACGGAGTTAAAGCTAAACAACTCTCTCAACTCTCCCCCCATTGCACTCGCATTCTTGTCTTTGCCTTTCGTCCATTTTCTCTAGTCCCTCCTTCTTTCTCCACAGACTCTACCTTTCTCTACACGTCAACATTTCATACTATTGCCACCAATTTTACAGCCTTGACTAGAGGTGTTTTAAAACACACAAGTGCTCTTTTTATGGCAAACACATCACTGCAGCATACTTGCCTTAACTTTACTTTCCAGAGTATTTCCCAAGAGACAATATGATCCCCTAAACTCAGGGGCCGCACACATCTGTGCGCCAAAACCAAGACCAATGGAACGCATAGTGTTTCTAATATAAAATCGTCTTCTAGTCCCCTATATTGAAACAACAGGAGCCACAGTTAAAAGCCAGATCTGGTCATTGTTATAGATCACAAGGTGCATTGTTGCACTCACTGATCTCCCTCCAGACTCATTTCCCGTGGTTGTTGCCGTGTACATTGAATTTGATCAGGACATCCGTTTAAACTAAAAGAGGAAACCACTTGAGCTTAATCAATTGTGTGAGTCACAGCTTCTCTGTGTACATTGTGCTTTTAGCAGCCCCGTCCGAAAATCCGTTTGACATTCCTATTAGTTTTTTCACCTGATAATGATTTCCTCTAATTTTCCTATCTGATAACAGTGGTATGTCAACACATTTTGGAGGATAATTCAAAGCGTAATGTGTTTTTGCAAAGTTCTTAGCAACAAAATGCCTGGGCTTTAGACATTACGATACAAGAAATGTTTATTTAAAGTCACTGAGGTCCTTTAAAAACCTATAACTGGTAATATGACATTGCCATGAGGCCGTTAATCCAGTCTACACAAACCCAAAAAACAGCCTAGGGAGGCACTATGTTACTTTTTATGGGTAAATTTAACTTCCAAACAAGCAGTGGTTAAAAATAATGGGTCTTTAGTTTTAGCATTAAACTGCAGTTAGGTTTCTACTAATATGTTTTTAAACTAATATCTGACCAGATAAAATACTACACTGTATATACTACACCGTCTCTTTAAATCAACTTTGTTACAGAATTTCAGACATTCTATGCTTTCAAATGTTTGCAAATGTTTTCGTAAACTAAACACAACCAACAGTCAAACAAACTGAGGTTACTGAGTTCAATAAGATTTGGTGTCTCTTTTCCAAATGCTTTAAATATCCACAACACTTCCAACTATCTGCACTTAGAAAGTCGAGCAATAAAACTGGAAAATTATATATTTAAAAACAGACTGATGCATTGAGGTGTACTCTTACACATTGCTTGAAAACAAATATGGTTTCTTCTCGAGTATATCCGAGGCTGGGATCTATTCAGCTCTGTGAAGTTATAATTCGGTGTGTAATAGCAGTTTATTTCTGTGAAATGGCTAGATTGTTTTAAAAGAAGGTAAACACACTGTTTGGTTTATGTTGACAGTTTCCTTTAAACCCACAAGGCATATCAAGATAGTTTCCTTACATTTTCATGTAAGCTTATCTTCAGCAAAACATTTCACGCTTAGAAAAATCTTCTCCAAACTATAGTGATATAATTTTGTGTGTGCTTACACTGATCGCAATCAACAAAAAAACAGCTAACTCAAGAAAAGCATATATTTTTCCCAATAATTCATAGCTAGTTTGTGCACGTTCAAATCATAGACTAGTGGCCTTTTACGTTGTATATCTGGGACGAGTTAATTCTAGTCCTGTGATGTGACATGATACCACATAACGTCATCTACAGTTGGTTTAAAAATGATTTACTTCGCACCTCACACATACAATCATTCAAAGAGCTTTAACCATGTGATAGAGAAAAACCATAAATGTCACTGACCCAAACAAATCCTTTCAAAGTGACAAAAATGATCTTAACCAAAATTAGCAAGTTGTATGAAAGTGGATTGTTTGTTATGAAAAGTACATTATAAAGGTTATGACTCTGTTAACAAAATCTCCTAAGCTATAAAGCCTTTACTGTCAAAAGCAGCAGTGTGGTTTTACACCCCATGTGCTCAAACAATACACAGATCTCAGGAAAAAAACTCACTTTTTTAAAAGATAAATGCTGTTTTCTCAAAGGCAGCGCTGGTGAAGCATGCTCCAAAGGGTTTTCTTAGTTGCAGTGTTTCTTTTATCCCAGTTGTTATGAGGTTTAAGTGGACTCCAAGACAGATAAAGAGAGAATACAGTGTGGTCTTACTGAAGGGTGTTGGACAGAAGCAAGGGTGGGAAGCACATGGGAGGAAAAAAATCCTTGAAGGGGTGGGGGGAGGTTCTTCAGTGCAGTCTCAAATTTCAGTATCTGTCCCTCTCTCTCGTTTATGCAGGGAACAGCTCCCTTTTACTCAATGGTTTTTCCTGTTCTTCTCTTATTCACACTTTTGGTATGTGATACAAGCAGATTCATATTCAGAGAGAATAAAGCCAAATACACATCAGCTTAAAAAGTTAGCCGTTAAAAAGTAAAAAAGTTGCTCATCTGTGTTTTTGAATGTATAGTACCAAAACTTTATAACCCATTTTATAAATTGCTGATCAGTGTGACAACAGTCTTGCTTTAGTGTCATTTTGGTCAAAAAAACAAACAAAAAAAAACAAACGTGTGGCACGTTTTTTTCCTTTAACTTTCCTAATAATTTCCTGATAAAGGGTTTTAGTTAAAGCAACATTTTGTATATTTAAACACAAGTATAGGTCAGGAGCTTTGGACACAAACACCTATAACATCATATTATAGTACAAAAACAGCACAAAATAAATATATGAGGGTTACGAGCAATGCATTAAAATAAAAAATATATCCGATAGGATTGACAAACATTGGTCAACTGATCATGAAATATTTGTTTAAATTTAAATAGAAAAAAACATCGCGATAAATCGTGCGATCAAATCCTTACGTAGAAATCCAACTTAAAATAATTTATTTATATATCACTACTTAAATTATCACTATTAAAATGTTTTTTTTTAATTATCTATGCATTAGATAAGACATGGGTTGATTGTACACAAGGCAGGCACGTTAAAAATTATAATATAGTGTAATATTCGACAAAAAATATTACTATCATTTGTCTCTTTGGATATGAGTGTCTGCTGAATGAGCATTTCAAAATTTGTTGAAAATTAATTTTTGTCCTTTTTCCTTAACCTAACTAAAATATTTGAAAGATTTCAATTCACCAATTTCGCTCCTGGGCCGTGCACGTGATTACTCGCGTCACACACAGTCACGAGAAACGAGCGCCCAGTGCATGTCGGGAACTGTAGTTATTAACCATTCGTTCACTACAGGTTTGTCGGCTTCCTAAAACTTCATGTCCCATTGTACACTCCGTCGGGCACTCCTTGGTTATGACTTCCGCTCAAGCAAAAGGAGATTTTGAAGAGACTAGCAGAAAAATGCTGTTATTTTGACACGTTAATTCTTTTGTAGAATGTGGTAGTCGTTTGCAGCTGGTTTGAGGAAGCGTTTTGAAATGTTACTATGGCAACTGAAAGGTCCTCCGCTTTAGCAGCCCTGCTCAGGCGATGTGGGAGGCGATGCTGAGGGTTAGCTGAAACCTTATGATATTAATTTGCCACGGTTGGGGTTTATATTGTTACAGCAGACAGTTAAGTGTCCAATAACGTTTTCAGTGATGGAAGAAGTTGATAGGATTTTAATTCACTCTCTACGACAAGCTGGCACGTAAGTATTCAAGATCTAACAGGTCTTAGCAGTTCATCTGTTTAGGAGTGCTTTGCATCTTGAAAGTTTAATATATTTAGCTCGACATAGTTTTTCATGATATGTGCTAATAATCAGATTTGAATCAAGAGAGTGTCATTTATTTGCATTGTATACATATAGTTTGACAAAGTTGCACTTTGCAGTGGTACCCAATGGAACATTTCACCACTTCTGTATTTCCTCATGCATACTGTATGCAACAGTTTATGTCTTTTGAAGTCATCTCTGTATTTTCTTACCCAATATGTCCACATGATGTTGTATATCTATTTATTTTGCCTTACAGAGACATTGATGAGGATGTCCATAGTGTGAAGCAGTTCACCAGTGAGATGATTGTGGAGGCAGTGGTTAGATGCCTGCGTGTGATCGACCCTGTCATAGGCAATGGCTTATCTCACTTGCTGCCCCCAGGAATGTCCGCTCGCTTTAGACTGGGCATGAGTCTGGCACAAGCTTGTCAGGTGAGAGTCACAGTGCTGTGTGCTTGAGTTAACTTGACATCTCACTACCGGCCAAACTGAGTCAGATGATATTGCAGAAGTTAAACATTTCAGTCTTGTAGCTGTTATAGTGACTTTAGTGTATGCAGTGTGTTGGTGAGAATTGTAATTTTGGATTATTTGTATGTTTAGGATGTGGGCTTTAAAGGAGAGATCGGCTACCAGACTTTTCTGTACAGTAATGAACCAGAGATCCGCTCTCTGTTCATGTTTTTGGTGGAGAAGCTGCCCAGAGAAAGCGCAGAAGCTTCGGACCAACCTGCAGGTACTTTTGACTATTTGCGTTATGTTTGATACTGTGTTAAAGCTAGTTTATCATGTGAATTAGGACAGTAAAAAAAAAATTAGCATTATGTATCAGATGGTTTGGGAGTGTGCCGACTGAGACTGATAGGTATTTAACACATGTTAATACAATCTTCAGCCCACATGTATATAAAAATAATAAATATAGATCACCTGCCCTTAGGTAACACACACCTGCATTACAGGAATTAAAAAAGTGTATTTGTACACCTTCATTTATAATCTTGCCTTCAAAGCCTTATTAAGTTTAGTGGTTTGCCGTAGTTTCCTGGTGTTTATTTAGATGTGACATACTCATGTGTTCCATTCTGAAGGACTCTCTCCTATGCCAAAATACTTTGGAAAGGTTTACCCCCCAGAGTCCAGAATGAGAGATTCGAAGGGATGAAGTGCATCAAACAGCTGTTCCTTTTTGCACTTCTGCGTCATTTTGGCAAGCTAATTACAGAGGAACCGTTGCCCCACAAATATTTTTTTGCAAAGAATGATGGGAACGAAGTGTCTATCACTTGTACTCTTTAAAATCTCTCATTTGAAGTGGCCAGTTTTGAGCACTTAAGTTTGAAACAACCCTTAAATATGGTGGCCATGATTGTTTTCACTTCAATGTGCCCTTCGGAGCGCAATTTATGACACCTTTAAAGTCTCCAAAATCTGCCAGACTAGAATACAATAGTTATAATAATTTATGCCATTGTCAGTGTATTAGTGAAATGCTGTTGTTGGTTCTCCATGCTGGGACCAAAGAGTAATTTGAAATAGTTTGTCTGCAATGTAAGCAATTGCAATGCTGACTGTGACCAGCTTACCTAATAAAACAACAGGGTTTTCAGTTTTCATTGCTCCATAAACACTCTTGTCTGTATAAAATGATCTTGATTGTTCTGGAAAGCATCCAAAGTCAGCTGTCCTTAATAGTTTGTTGGATCAGGTGTTGTGCTGTATTTGGAAACAGTGGTTTTAATTTTAAGTTTGGCTGGACTTCCTTGGCACACACTGTAGATGTGTTTTACTTTATTCAGAATTGTTTGTGATCGCAAATGTCGGATCTTAAATTGATAAGATTTATTGATTGATCATGACTCCTCTCCTCTCATAGGAAAATCTGCAATGTTGCAGAGAGCGATTGCTGCTCAAATTAAAGCTCAGTTGTCAGTGCCTTGGCTCCCTCCATCCTGTAGACTCCCCATTCATCGTAAAACACAGGTACTACTACATGTCCATTTTTAGAGCCGATTCACACCGGCTGCATGGCGTGAGCGTCTCAGCTGCATGGCGTGTCTGTTTTTATGTAGGCTCCCATGTTAGCAGTTTTGACCGGGCACACCGCCGCGCCGGAAACGCGTGCATCCTAGGAATAGGACCGACGCCTATTTTTCACGCTACACACAAGCGTCTTGGAAGCGTCAGGTCAGTTTATCAATAGGAAATATACATAGGCTAGCAGCAGCAGCGCTGTGTCAGAAACGCTTCTGGTAAGCAAGGGCATAGAAAACGCCACGCAGCTGACATGCGGAAGACACGCAACAGACACGCCACGCAGCCGGTGTGAATCGGCCCTTATAATCAGGGCTTAGAAACACGTAGGTTTGGAATAGATTTAGTCTGGTAACTCTACAAATATTATATTTGATGTGGTTTGGTCACATAGTTAAATAAATTCCAGGTTAAATACAAGTTAACCTCTATCGTCAACATCTGTGGCATGCTGTCAGCTACCACAGAATGTCATTTTGACTTCCTGTCTGTAAAGTCAAGGCAGAAAGTAAGTTTTGTATATCCAAAAATACTTCAATGTTATATGTATATAATTTAAAATTGTTATAATCATATATAATCACTTAGTACTGTACATTAAGTTCATCCATCAGTTACAGGAATCCTTTCAGGAAACAATGAGTAATCCAAAATGTTAATGTCTTTCTTTGTTCAATAGAGAAGAAATTAAGTATTTTGAGAAAAACATTCCAAGATTTTTCCCAATTTAATATACTTTATTGGATCCCAACAGTTCAAAGTTTCATTGCAGTTTTAAACTGCAATTTCAACGCGGCTTCAAAGACCTCTAAATAACCCCAACCGAGGCATAAGGGTCTTATCTAGTGAAACGATCATCATTTTCTGCAATAAAAATAATGTACTTTTAAACCACAACTTTTAATCTTGCTCTAGCCGTGTGACATCCCAGTGTGACCTTACGTATTACATAATCACGTTGAAAGTTCACGCATGAAGTATGCAAAACTACCACTCCAGTGCTTACAAGTGTGGAGAAAGAGGATCCGACATTGTTGTGATACTTATTAATGTCTTTGTTATAAAGACGTAAGGTCTTTATAACAATTATACTTAAGGTCACGCTGGTGCGTCACACGGCTAGTGCAAGATGAGAAGTTGTGGTTTAAAAGTACATATTTTTTATTTTTCTTACCAAAAGTTTCACTAGATAAGACCCTTATGCCTTGGTTGGGATCATTTAGAGCTCTTTGAAACGGCATTTTTAAATTGCATTTAAACAGTAAACTGTTGGGGTAATCTTGGAATGTTTTTCTCAAAAAACTTAATTTCTTCTCAATTGAACAAAGAAAGACATAAACATGTTGGATTTCATAGGGGTGAGTAAATTATCAGGATTTTTTTTATGAAAGGGGAGTTGAAACTGCAATTTTAGTCTATTAAATTGAGAAAAATCCTGGAATGTTTTCTGAATTTTTTCTATACTAAACATAAATACACCGCATTCCAAATTATAATGCACTTGCCTTTTTTTCCCCCAATACAGTACAAATCTTATTTTACCCTTAACAGTTATATGACAGTGTGGATGTTATTTTATTTAAATGAAATAATTATTATGCAGAATGCACTTTAACCAAATTCATACTGATATAATGGATTAAAATAATCCAAACAGATATCTGTCAAATGTGCTGCATGGACAGATCCTTTAAAAAAACACAATATAAAATAAATAATGTATTTACACAAGTTACATAATAATATATGAGCATATCTTTGACATGACTTTAACTCTCTCATTCATTAAACTTGTAAGTATACAAGTATAGGTTTTGTCTTTATTTTACTTGAAGACGCTAGTATATTAGATCCCTAAGTTGATGTTTTGAATTATTGTGCTGTCCACCTCACAGATCTTTCATATAATGATGCTTCACACAAGCTCTTAATTAATCGGACTAAGGTCAGAGGATGATGGTGGTCACACCTTGATTTTTCTACTCATTTCATGCCCATATTTATTAAAATAGTCAGTGATGCTTTTTGCAGTATGGGATGATGTAATATCCTCCATGAAAGTAAATTTATTTCAGAAGACAAGATTCGTTTTGAATCCCATTGTGAAATAAACATCTTTTAGGAACTTTACATATCTTCTAGATGTCCTTTTTACCCCCTAAAGGGACCTACCATGTTACTTCCCAATATTCCAGTCCAAATCACCTCCTATTCGCCAACAATCCAGAATGACAATTATCTCTACTATGCAGTGTATTATGGCATGTCAACAAATAAAACTGTTTGAAAATAGTCTTTTTGTATTCTGAGCTCAAAGCAATTGTTTCAATTTTGCAAGTTTTGTTTGGGAGAGGGTAGATATACCGCTGTATGCACTGAAGGATCTCGTATTGGGGGGTTATTGGGATTCCAGAGATTCATGTTTGCCACTTAACTGTTGCTTTTTATTGCCGCCTTTTCCTAATATTTTCCTAAAAAATATATGTTAAAAAGCCTTTATGTAGTCAAATCTTTCTGTACTGTAAATCACTCATGAATCTTATAATAGTTCAATGATTTCTGTTTAGATCCACCAAATATAAATTGTTGTTGAAAATACATTGCTTTTTTAAGATAATGCACACTTTTTTTGTCTTTAAAAATATCTTTTTTCATACCCATATTGTATGAGAACTACAACTTGCGTAATAATTTGGAACAGCATATTTTGCATGTTTTTCAAAGTATTAAAGTATCTTTTGACATTTTTATTTCATTTAAATATAATAACATCCATACTGTCATATAACTGTTGAGGGTAAAATAAAATTTGCAAACTTACTGACTGTATTGGAAAAATAAACAAAAATGGCACTTGCATAATAATTTGGAATGCAGTGTACTTCTGTACGCGCATTTGTGACCTATGCGTACAATGTACGCAAGGTTTCAGAAATCTGGCGGTGCGCATACAGGTCGCACACACTTTTCTGATGACAAAATTGGACTATAGTATACTTCTGCCTAGACAACAGGTCAACACAAATCCAATTGTGTGAAAAAAGAATCAATAGGTGTTGTTAAATGCAAAAATGAATGTGAATGTGGCATTCCATAATAAGTGCTTCCTTTAAACACAGTTAGTATTTGTGTTTACATGTTTAAAAAAAATTCTGTGGTAATCTATGGCATCACAAAGATGTTATTAATAGTATAAGACACCAAAGAATCTGAAACATTCCTTTAACTTCTTACACCCTGAAGCTATTTTGGGGATTTTCGCCTGGATTTGGCCTACCCAATTTCAAAAGCATCCCATACCCACATGCAGAGGTTTACATACAAAAGTTTGGTATCATTTTACAGGTTACCCTTTGAAATTACATAAAACACTGTTAAAAGTGTTCAACATGGTTGTATGTGATATCAGTCCTCTAATAAACACAAAAATAAATAGGCGCTTTTTGATGTTTTTTTCTAAAGTTTTTATTTGAAAGTATATAACTCTGGTCCTGGGTATCTCAGGTCCCTGCAGACAGTTTTGTTTGATTCCAGCAATTGTCAGCTTACAGAGGAAAAAGGAATTTTTTCTCTATCATAATGTATGCAAAAGTTATTTTACTCCCACTGAAGGAAGGAATAATACGCTTTTTGTATACAATTTCTGCCTAAAAACATTTGAAGTGTCCCCATAACCACATACAGTGGAATAAATGCAATTTCTTTATATCATTTTAAAGAAAACCCTTTGAAGTTACATAAAAAGCTGCTGTTTGTGACAAATTTTGTTATTTATGTTGTTTTTCATATGATGAAACACCAAATTTTCTTTTTTATGTTGTAAACACTGTCTTTGATAGTGTATAACTCTGGTTCTGGGTACTCTAGCAGACTGCAGACAGTTCTGGTTGTTACCAGCAGCAGACAGTAAACACCCAAAAAAAGAATGAACTCTTTAGCATGTCGCATTCAAAAGTTATTCTCATTTTACTAAAGGGTGTGAAAATACATTTTTCATATAAATATTAATTTTTTGTTTTGCACATATAATAAATAGCAAGGGATTATATATGCACACAACCAAAGAAAATGCTGTGAATGGACTCATTGTTTAGAGTAGGACCTAAGATAAAAGATGGTGTATCATTTGTGGCTATATGTGCTATCTGAGGCAGTCCACACTCAAGTTTCACATATGTTTACAAAAGACCATTTTTTACCTTATTATTCATTCAGCGATTGTTGGATATGTGTTGATATTAGAACAAAAATAACGCTGCAGCCTTATTCCTGAGAGTGAGAGCTTTCATTTGATATAAGACTTGCCAACTTTTGTCATTTTTGAAAAATATGAAATATGTAAATATTAAATGATATAATAAAATATTGGGGGGGTGATAGTGTAAATTAAGTGTAAATAACTTTCTTACAGTAAAAGATGTGTCAAAGTGATGCATATCTGCAGAAAGTAGAGACTCTAAGCTTTCAAACAGTATCTCATATGTGTTACTGGGGTCCATGACGGAGCATCAAAGATTAAAAGAATATTTTATATTAAGTCAAAATACGAAATTCTGGACCTGGGACAGGGTCCTCAGGGTTGAAGAGGTTAATGCTAATCTATGCTTTATGCGTTACAATAATACTTTTCACATTTTGCTGGTAACATGAGAAATATTTAAATGATCATTTATGTCAATCAATTCATAAGCAGTTGCAAAGGTTATTGAATTATTCGGCCAAGCTACCTAACCAACTGGCAAATGTGTGTGAATTTGATTTCAGAGTTCCGGGCCGTCTCACCATTTTCACGCCCACCGGTTGAGTCTCCCATACTCAGTTAAAGTCTCTTCCAGGAAACAGCCAAAAGGTATGTTCATTTACATTAACCGAAAACAAGAAAGCTCCTTTAGGTACAGTGTGATTTGCCTGATACATTGTAGGTTTTGAGGTAGTTCCCACCTGCCCCTGAAGTGTGACTGGCTCACTGAGGAATTTTACGGAAACCTATTTTAGCTCAGATGATTCAGTCGGCAAACATGGGCATGTGTCTTTGATGTTTCTTCATGAATTCTCTCAGAGGTGCAAGAGTACTGGAAGAAATATTTGCTGCCTGTGACCTCCCAGCCTTCCCAGCATGCCTCAGTGCCAGCTTCCATCCTGGAGAACCACATCTCGGAACTTAGTGCCGCACAGGAGTGGGAGAGTGAATGGAACAGCCAAGGCCTCCTGTCGAGACTGACTCCTGAGGTGATTTTATTTACCATCTCACACTTGATTAACATGAAACCAACTGAATCCTGGTCCTCACCTAATGCAAGTGATTGGTCTAAATCTTTAAGGGATAGTTCAACCAAAAATGAAAATTCTGTCATCATTTACTCTCCGTTATGTTGTTCGAAACCTTTTTTGATTTCTTTTGGAAGTCAGTGGATGTCGTCAACTGCATTCACATAGAAGTATGTCACAATATGGAAGAAATGACAAACATTTCCCTCAAATGATCCTAAACCTTTAATAGTTAATTTGTGAATTGAGCCTTGTAATTTCTCATGCAACTGATGGTCTTATTTGGGATCCCAGTTTGCATCTCCACTATTAGCTGTGGGTTCTCTGAGCTGGTAATAAGAATAACACTGGAATGTAAATATTTTTGCTGCCGTCCTGCTTTCTTGATGGCGTCTTTGTGGTAAAGGCATGCTTCAACATGAGGTCGAACACAGAGATGTCTTTCACATTAGTGCGATTTTCGGCATGTATGTGTCTTGTGACTGTGCTGCTGACCTCTCACATCTCGGTTCCACATTCTCACCTCACCTGCCCTCCAGCTCAACACTGGCCTATTGTCTGACCTCAAGACATTTTCCAAGGGTCCAGCACCTATTTGTAAATCACAAGGCGGACTGTATCCGTGTTTGTTTTTCTATTCCTATTTACGGTTTCATGTTTTCAGAACAGAAATAACTACACTATAAAATACACAGTTTATTCAGCTAAATAAATAATAACTGATAATGGACCATCAGTAATGATGAAAGATTAAGACACCAAGCATCACCAAGTGGCTGTTCAGACGCAATTATTCTTCTTATACCACAGTTCCCATCATCTCAAAGCTCTTTCAGATTTCTGTCCCTTAAACTACTACTTATGTGTAGAACAGCTTTGTTTCACCACGAAGAGAGAGACCATGTGCGTCTGAGATGACCTGCATGTGCCCTGTCAGTCATAAGTGTTAGTCAGATGATTACATTTTAAAATACGGACAATCACTCAATTCAGCTTTCACCAAACTGTCTATAGGTTTTATAAGAGGTTTCATTCATTCACTCGTGTTGTCTTCCATCTACAGGATTACCGAGCCAGGAAGAAAGCCCGACTGCAGAAGCGCATTGAGGAGCAACTGAGAGCGGCAGCTCAGCCTCGACATGACACGCAAGGAACAACACGCTCGACCTCTGACCTCACTGAGCTGCTGCAGTCATT
Organism: Paramisgurnus dabryanus; assembly: GCF_030506205.2. Lineage (NCBI taxonomy): Eukaryota > Metazoa > Chordata > Actinopteri > Cypriniformes > Cobitidae > Paramisgurnus > Paramisgurnus dabryanus. The sequence goes on from NC_133347.1 coordinate 14,401,135, forward strand.
TGCTGGTGCCTCCACTGGGGGAGATGTGCTCACCAAGGGCACGCGCTTCACCCATACAGAGAAGTTCACATTTACACAGGTGGCTGTCTGCATTTCTTTATTATATATCGTTTTTAAACTGTGTTTTCTGTACGTATACCACTGATGTAATTTAAACAGATAAAATGTTGATTAATACATACATGTATATATGTATATATAAATGTATGTGTATATATATATGTGTATGTATATGTGTGTATATGTATGTATGTATATATATATGTATGTATTAATCAACATTTTATCTGTTTAAATTACATTCCCATATACCTACCTATACATCTGCATTGTCATATGGCTGTTTTGGCTCTTGAACTGCAAAATAAAATGATTAAGTATGAAATGGTTTTCATTATTTTTAGGAACCTGAAAAAGCAGCCCAGCAGATGGCGGCAGCAGCAAGTGTACTTCCCAGCTCTCACCAATCAGAGGAGGACCTGAAGGCCCTACAGGAAGCAGAAGTTACTGCTTTACAGCAACAGATGCAGCAACTGTCAGTCCAAATGGAAGAAGTGGGCGGAGACATTAAACAACTCACTGTGTCCATCCAGCAGGTATTGACCAATCAGATCACTGTAACGTTGCAAAACGTTTCAACTCTCCGCTTCCTCATTGAGTCAGGGACTAAATGCATCAGTTCCTTATATTCATTTTTAAATCTTTGTCATATTTATCTTTATTTTTAAATCTTTATGTTCCATTTTTTGACATTAGGTGTCAGATGAGCTGAATCAAAGGGAGGTGAGTAATGAAGAGAAGGAGAACTTGGTCAAGGTGAAGAGACAGACTGTTGACCTCCTACCTGATGCTGAAAACAACATGCTCAAATTACAGGTACACAAGTCATGCACACCTGTCTCACTCACTCCGTCCCTCCCCACTGCACCTGTTAATCCCACACAAACCTTGAAAAGAAAACATGTACTGTAGTCTTGTCATAAGGCAAGGGATTTTGTAAGATATTTTAAGCGATTATGTTAGAAAATATTGGGATAGGTCAAAGAAAACTAAATGCAAAGATCTGAAAATAAAGCAGAATGTAAGCAGCCTTTGCAAACCTGTGATTGTGTCTAATAACATGTTTATGTTTTTGTACATTGTGTGTTTATATTGTAGAGTCTGGTTGAGGCCAGCTCTAAGCGCGTGGTTCATTTGGCTTCTCAATGGGAGAAACACAGAGTTCCTTTGATAGATGAGCACCGCAGACTGAAGGAGCTGTGCAGCAACAGAGAGGTACAGTGTGTGTTACACTCATGCCTTATATAGCCCTGTAGCAACCACTAATGGCAGTCTCATGACGATCACTTTAGTATTTACATCTTTATTAGTAAATACTAAAATACTAGGGGTCTCGAATGATTAATTGTGATTATATTACTGTTGAATTACAGTTGAATTACATTGAATTACTGTTGAATGCTTGAATCTGATTGGCTGATGAACGCTCGAGGTGTGCAAACGCACGGTGAATGTAGTTCCAGATAGCTCTCTTGTCCCCATTATAGTTCCATATCACTTCACATCGTTAACTGTAATAACGGACTAACAAAAACCACATGACAGACGATTTTATGAGGCAATAACAGCACTGTTTAGAGACGCACAGAGGTAGCCTCATTCACACAATCTCTCTCTCGCTCGCTCGCCCTCTCTCTTTCTTTTTCTTTCTTTCTTTCTCTCTCTGTGTCTCTGTCGCTCTCTTTCCAATAACGTCATTAATAACAGCATTGGAATGCTATCAACGGCTCAAGCCTCCATTGCCAGCCTTAAAATGACGTTTTGGAACAAGCAGATGAGACGCGGAAGAAATAGTCCTACTCACAATAGCGATTCAAGTACAAAAATCGGACGAATCCCTTTAAATATATCATGTGATCGATGTTTTGAGGTATGGTAACCGTAGTATAAGCGGAATAATTGACCACCTCCTCGGGTATGCATTATTTTTCGAATAATTCAACGGCACAGGGTCAATTATTCCTTACTTAATTGCATACAAAATAAGTTTGTGTTTGCATAAATTATGTGTGTGTGTGTATGTATGCACATGTGTGTATAAATGTGTTATAGAAATTTAATTTGAATATACTTTTGTTTTATTTATGTATAAAAGTTTGTATGTGATTGATCACGATTAATTGTCTGCCAGCCATAGTAAATACATCTTACTAACATAAAATATGAGTAATATAGGTTGTCAATACTTATTAATCTTTGTTAATGTTAGTTTACTTTTGATATCAACTTTTGGTATCAAATATGTAGTAGTAAATGCTGAAATTAACATTAAATAAGATAAAAAACCTGGAGAAATATTGTTCATTGTTGCTTCATGCTGGTTAATACAGGTTAACTAATATTAACAAATACAACCTTACTGTCAAGTGTTACCACCAGTTCAAAAATATAAAAACTTTTAAAGGGTGTCTTTTGATTTTTTTGCATTACTTTGTCCTGAGATCCACTTCTGTTAGTCATGGTTGATTGCACAACAGTAGTCATATTTTTCTATGACATTTATTCATATTCTCTTTGACTTTTAGAATTAAATGGGCGTTTTTTAATTGAAATATATTTTATTTATTCATATTTTTATATTTATTTATATAGAAGATGTGCTTTAGTGGCTCCTTTAAATAATTATCTGTGCCTATGTTTATTTAGTACATCAAGCTTTTTTATTTCAGAAAATTTATGTAAATGAAAAGTTTCTATTATATCACCCCTTAAAAAAATAACTACAAAAGCACAACTGCAATATAACATGACTGTGTGAGCATGTTCATAACGTCTCCCTATTTATGTAAACTCCATAAAAGTTTGAGTCCATTAGAAAGCTGTCAGCGAAAACTAAAACTAAAAGCACAACTGCATTTATAATATAATAAAAAATATGTGCATGTTCATAAAATAATCATACTCTCTTACGTAAACTTTTTTTTAGTCTGAGTCGTCTAGGAAGCTGACAGAGATTAAAGATCTTCATGAAAAAATCAGACAGTCTGCCGAAGAAGCCAAAAAGAAGGAGAGTCTCTACAAGCAGCTGGTATTTATCTTTTATTTGTCACCTCTTTGTCATGCAAGAACACTTTTAATCACTTATATGTACAGTATGTGTTGACAACCTTCTGATTGTGTCATTTATTGTTTGTCGTTTTAAAAGTAAGTGTGTTTGTGTGTTCCCCTCCCAATGTTTTCCCACAGCTGACTGAGTATGAAACACTGTCTAAAGATGTGTCTCGCTCAGCATACACCATGAGGATCTTGGAGATCGTAGGCAACATAAAGAAACAAAAGGAAGAAATCACTAAGGTCTTTGTTTGAGTTCATCCTTTATCTAGTTCTCAATAAATGTACTTCATCTAGGTTCATGACCTGTGTCCACAGACGTTAGCTTTGCGTTTGAAGTTTGCAAGTCCTCGGAAGGCTTTTGACCTTTGACCCCATTAATCTGACCCCCTGCAGATTTTGTCAGACACTAAGGAGTTGCAGAAAGAGATCAATGGCCTGACTGGAAAACTGGACCGAACATTTGCTGTCACAGATGAGCTTGTGTTTAAGGTCTGTGAAAATGCTTTCTTGAGCATTTCTCTAATCAAATACAATTTGATTACAATTGATGTAAGATTGAAAGAGCTTCTTTTGTGCTTCAATGAAAGTACTAAAATGTGACCTCAGTGTCACAACTGCCTTTATTTAGCATCTTAGATATATAGCCCTTAGTGCTATAACTCCAAATAATTACTTTAAAGTCCCTGTGAACAGGATGTTGACTTTGTGTCCGTGTTGTGATGCATTTCCGAGTGAAACGGGATATCACACAGAGGAAAATAGCAGGTGTGGCTTGTGTTTTCCTCTGTGAATTGATTGGATATAGAAAATTAGGTGTTTCATATAGAAATGGAACTTGCAGCAGACTGACAGTTCGAGGGGGCGTGGTTAACTGATGATCCGCCCACGCCTTCTAGATGATGTCATCAGAGAAGAATCGACACAAGAGGATGGAAATAAATTTTTTTAGATTTTGATTAAAGTTTATGAAAGCACATGAATAAAAAATAACCCACAAGGACAAATTGTTTATAACAAACACTGCAATATTCCATTAAAAAATAAGAATTGTCAGTTTTGATTTCATAGGGACTTTTAATATTTTTAGCTTACTTAATAAAATTCCTTTAAACAAATGTGATTTCATTCCCAACTTTAAAATTGATCTTTGTTTTAGACTACAGAAGTGAACATTTTCAATGTTATAAATAATTCTTTTGAATTGTAGGATGCCAAAAAAGATGAATCGGTCCGCAAATCCTACAAATACTTGGCTGCCTTACACGAGGTACGTGTGTGCATTTCAAACAAATGTGTATAAAGAGATTTTGATGTTGCAACCTTTGATGGATATTAAAGGAATCAAGTGAGAGCAAGGTTACATCGTGTTACCTTTTAAGATACATTGTTACAGTTCCCTTTCAAGGGAACTTGCGCTGTGACACTTTGGGGACGCCTCTAGGGGTAAGTGCGTCTGAATGTGTATATCAAATTCAACCAATGGTGAGGCTTAACGAAAAAGACAGGGTGATGCAGGAGCCAAGAAGTATATCGCTATCTGAAATATTGCCAAAGATGGCATTACAGGGACGCAGGAAGTATGTCAAGGGAGACGCAGCGTCTAGTTCCCTTCTCAGGGAACAACAGTTACATACGTAACCCGAGACGTTTTCATGTGTCAAACACAACTATGCAAAAAAGCATTTTGGTTTGAATCAACATTCGCATACAGAAGATATAAGCATTTAAAGCAACAGTTTAGCACATGTTTTTTTGATATTATCCTACACTACATTTCCAGAAAACTTCTTGCATAAAATAGATTCAAGGTCTTTCAATGACCTGTATCTATGTATGTATATTTTCAAAAACATCCCAGGGCCTTGATTCCCCCCCCCAGATTCACAAACTTTTAAGGATTCCAAGGACCTGTGGGAACACTGATATTACAAATGATCAAATCAATATACATTAAGGTCTTGCGATGCAGGAATTCATGTTCTTGTCTAATGTACAAAGGACTGCAAATGGTGGACAGCTTGTGTTCCTGCTTAAACAATTCAGACAACAGTGCCACACAATAGTAGTGTCTTGTACTCCTTATGCTAAGGCAATTAGAAGCAATTCTGTCCATCTGTTCATCCTTTGAACTACGTAAATGAAATTTGAGTTAATGCCGTTGGTGACTTTAACAGGATTTCCACTGTTTTGTGTATATATAAGGAAAAAGTGCACTTGTATGAATATATCATTTAAACATAATTGTTTCAGAACTGCACTCAGCTGATTCAAACTATTGAGGACACGGGGACCATCATGAGAGAAATCAGAGATCTTGAGGAGCAGGTGAGAAATATACAAATTTTCACCTTCTTAAACTCATTTTCATCCATTTTGAATTACTATTTGTTTGTGAAAGATATGTTAACATTTTGTCATTGCCACTTTCAGCTATGTCATCAGTTTTTTCTCCTTTGCTTTTTATAGATAGAGACTGAGAATGGCAAAAGGACAGTTAGTAATCTAGAGAAGATCCTTGATGACTATAAGGCCATTCGTCAGGAAAATTCTGCCCTCGCTGCAAAGATCCGGGAAGGATGAGCTGTTGCTCGGTGTACGCTTTCTGGTACTGCAGAATAAAACCCGTGTGCTGAAATGAGTGCTGCTGTTAGAGACTCTGGTTTCACTTCTGCCTGCATTGCCCTCCATAAGTCCATCCAAAATAATCCTCATTACATCAGCAACTTTCAGCTCTCACTGGGGATTTGAACACATGACTGTTTTTTGCATCAAAATAATTCAAATTCTAAGAGACGTTCATTAAATCTAATTTTGATCATCGTGATGAATTTTTTTTTGTTTTGTTTTGTAAAACCAGAAGCTTGGACTGCGATCATTTGCAGTTATTCTTCTGGATAAAACATTGTCTTTGTTAAAACAGTGATTACATTTATAATGTATATGAAAGTGTCCGTTAACAATGACCTTTGATTGTTATTAATCACGAGTTCAATTCATTGAATTTAACATTTTCAGCAGATCGAGCTTGGAAAATAATGGGCTAAGTAACAAGTCTGAAACACTTTAAATAAAACGGTTTGCTTGTTTCATATTAAAACACAAATTTGACAACTACTTTGTTTGTTTGGCCCTGATATAAATGTAAAAAAACCTCACACAAAGTAATATTGTCATGATTGAATGGTTAGTCATTACCTCTGATTAGTAGCCTACTTAGTTTAGTTGACTAACACTGATTGTTCCAATCAAGCTCTTTTTCAATTTGAAATGTTTGATTTTAGAGATAATACTGAATTTGTTTTGTACTTCATGTATTGTATACATATCTGTTCAATCTCTAAACATGATGTTCTGATACCGTTTTGCCACTAGTTGTTATTGTTCTGGAGACATGCATTTTTGTTTTTAGGTTTTTTAATCGCACATTAATATGATTACATAGTTTTATAGGCCAGAGTCCGACCAGGCCCAATCTGTTGTAAACTTGTGATGGGTTTGTGGGTTCAGGCTTTTCCCGGGATATCCAACACCAAAGTATTTTCCAGCGCAACTGCCAGTCTGCCACACCCTGTGCCTCCGGACACCCAACACGTGCTTATAAGCAGTAAGCAAACCTAGTGTTTTCTGACCAAGAGGTCGCTGCACAGCCTTTTAATCAGTCGTAATTTATGGCTGTAACGTTACTGTTTAAAGACAAAGAGAGGGGACTTTGCCGTTATCGCTTTTTCACAACCTGTCAAGCTAATACGTGACTGCAATCGCTTAAGAAATGCACTCGCTGAGAAAAATGGCTGTGCATTCTGGTTGGGGCTCATAACTAGAAATCAATGTTGCGTATCTATTACGATAAGACTTAGATATGTAAAACAGGGTCGAGGGAGGACACGTAAGATAACTGTGTCCGTTTTTGCCACTGCATCAAACCTCGGTCAATTCATCATCACATCCGTATTGTTTTGATGCAGCACGTCTGTGCAGGCTCCTAAAATCGTACCCAAACAATGCGCAAAGCACAAAATGTTCACCGAGGCAAACAAGTCAGATTTTTTTTTCACAAAGTAGTCACATCTTGTACATACGTACGCAGGGCTCTCAACTCTCACACATTCACCGTGAGTCACACGCATTTCAGTCAGTTCACACGCTTCACACGTCACATCTTTTATTTCACACGCTGAAAAGAGACTGATAACTTTTCCTATTAATAGAGAAGTTATCTGCCGAGTTCATAACTGTGTCAAGTTTGTAAGGTAACTTTACCCAACGATGCAAGAACCGACATGCAAATGACATCAAAGTACAGCAAAAACAATTTAAGAAATCATACGGAGGACGAGTCTGATTTCAGATCGCTCTCGCGCTCCTCTGATGTCATTCACTTGGATGCCAGGCGCGTGCACTCGAGCAAGATCCGATGAATGCGGTAAATAATGCAGGATTTGCAATCCTACTGTATACAATACAGCTTTTATTTTAATTTTGATACATTCGTATATTTTTTAATAAATAGAGCATTTTTTTTTATTTTGATAAATGTGTCTGTCTTTTATCAAACTTACCAATTGTTATCATTTATATTTGTGCTGGTCAGTTATGAACAATAGGCCCCCTCCCCTAACAAATGTATCTCACTCCAAACTTTTGATAAAACTTGAGAGCCCTGCATACGCATGAGCACAATGTTCAACACATGCGAACAAAACAGATTTTTTTCTTGTGTGAACAATTTCCTTTTCAAAAGTGGTCACATCTTGTACATACATGCCTGTGCCTCAGGAACAAACCCTGCGTTAATCATATTCAGTCACGTAGCACATGTATGCAGTTGCCATGTCGACTGACCAATCATACAGCCCGAAATATTGCAAAATTTTTGTCTAGCCAACGTATTGGTTGGACTGGCATGTAAACACGTTCTCATTTTAAGCCAACCCCCTAAATAAGTGAAAAACAGCCGAGAGTTTTTATTGGCTCACACTTCATGTCATTCACGCGAGCTCTTAATTTGATTGGTTAAGACAGTTGCACGCACCCGCCTCGTGATGCCCTGCACAAAGCTGTATCAGTTCCCACAGGCACAGCAGACAGGGTTTTACTGAACACGCGGCGCATGCACGAATGAAAGGGGTAAACAACTTCAACAGAGACGTCTCCTTATAAAGAGGACTAGCGTAGTTTAGGCATGGCTTCCAAAAAATTAGCCAGTTTTGGCCATGCAGTTTGGCAAAGAAGCTCCAGGGTCGCGTTGTGTGCAGGGTTTAATATCCCCGCAGCTTCATGTGGAAGCTTCGGCCCGGGTGCTTCAACAACGAACGGACAGAAATGCTGCAAAGACGGACAAGGCTGTGGACCGACAAAAAATGTCGCACCCGCGGTTACGTCGCACAGACACCAAATCGTGGGGAAAACCAGGGGTGAAGACGCTCTGACCAAATCTGGCAGGGCTTTCTCATCCACGGCCCCGCAGATCAACAACAAAACGTACTTGTGGGCGAGATACAATGAGATGAAACGACTCGTCCACGGTATGTTTGTTTAAAATTTGTTTTCAAAATCAACGCATGGCACATATATGTGATGTTTTATACACACTGCACTCATGCCAAAAAGTTTTGATTCACTTTTACCCATCCCCGCCTCTGGCAATATTGTAAACAACTGTCCATTGTGTCCTGTGTACAATGCATGATTGGCTTTACTGTTGTTGTGTTTTTTTTTCAGGTGTGGCACTTCATGATTTTTGTGTGCCATTTTGCTGTTTTTATTTGTTATTTAGATCACCAAATTCGAGATTTTAAAAATAAAGCTAGCATTTTATTATTTTTCTCCACAGATTTGATTCCTCCTGGGGTGTGCAATCTGTTGAATCCTTCCACCATCTATGCCAACAATGAAGTGAATCTAGAAGAGGTGGACATCTATGGCTTTGACTATGATTATACCCTCGCACTTTATTCCAGCGCCCTGGATGAAATGATATACAACAAAGCAAGAGAGTTTCTTGTGCAGCACTACAAGGTCTGAGAAAAACATCCCATCCCCCACTTTTACAAAATTGTGTTTTTTACATATTTAATTTAACTACAAGAAACAGATCTACATTTAATTATCCTGATGTTATTATAAAATAAAAGATGCGTTGTTATTATAACATAAATACACAGTAACAAAAAACAAAGGAATTTACTCAGATTTAAGTCTGGTTTGAGTTTGTTTTCCTCAGTTGCTCTCCTGGTGGTAACCTGGCTGATGGGTTAAGCAGGTCGGGATATGAGGTTAAAGGTTGGCATGTTGGAGTGACGAAAGTTTGTTGTGTTTCTTTCTTTCACCAGTATCCTGAGGGAATCGGCAAGTACGACTACATTCCAAACTTTGCAACCCGTGGTCTTCATTACGACATCCAAAAGGTGCATTAAAATGGGTGTTTAATTGTTTTACACTTTTGTTTTATTGCAGCTGTAACATGAATTAACCGTTTTTATTGTACGCCACAGGGTCTTCTGATGAAAATCGACGCCTTCCATTATATCCAACTGGGCACCGTTTACAGGTCAATTAACCATAATTGTAATAATTCAGTTCAGTTTGTATAAAAAAGGTTTTAGGGTGATTAAAAAGGTTTATTTCTCCATGCACAGGGGTCTGAAACCCGTCCCTGATGAAGAGGTGATGCAGCTTTATGGGGGCTCAAGTCACGTCCCCCTCCACCAAGTCAGTGGATTCTATGGCAAGGTGATTATTTAAAGTCTATAACGTGTTCGGATTTTAGTTTCATCTGCCGTTTTTACAGATGTAAGGCTTGCATGCTTCCATGCTTGTTTCTCATTGCTAAGGGGTCAATAAGGGCAAAGTGGTACCACCCTGTCACCAGCCTATTAGATTGGATTTTATCCTCTCAGCTGTTATGAGTGAGACCGTCAGTATGCTGTATATGTCTGCTGTATCTAATAGTTATGGGACTGTCACACTATGAGCATACGAATATTTTTCGGGCGTTGCTGTGAATACGGGTGGAGGGTGCGCAGTTAAAGGTCACGCTGTGACGTACCAAAGTTTTACCAGTCACATGTCTTCACGTGGTACGAATTCGCAGGTCAGAGTTCACCAGAATTGAACTTTGGGACGTGGCAAAATATCGTTTCTAGCCTGATGCATTCGTATGCGCATGAATGGATGTCAATGGAACGCAAAGTGAAGTGTGACCGCCCTTTGTCCAGCATGTCAATCTCTGCTGAGTTTTTTGGGGTTCATGGAAAACCTATACCTTGCAGAGAACAGGAATATTGTGTTTTTCTGTAATAAATATATATTTTATTCTATATATTATAGAATTATTAGTACATTTCAAATAGGATATGATATAGAAAAAAAATTATAAGTCTGCTCTTACGTTGTAAAAACTGCATAAAATATGCTAAATGCCTATAATATAATTCATTCAATTTATTTGTGAATAATAAAACTTATGTGGCAAGTGATAAAGAACTAGTTAACATTTTAGTGTGAAAAAGTTTAAATTTGTACTAAACAAACCATTTGCAACATTTAATTAAAGTTGTTTACTAGATTCATCAAACTGCATCTAAAAAAATCTTAATTTGTATTATTTTTTGCATCAGGGTCCCATGATGAAGCAGTTCATGGATGTTTTCTCCATTCCTGAGATGACTCTCTTGGCATGTGCAAACGATTACTTCATCTCAAATGACATAGAGTACGACCCTGTCCATCTCTACAAAGATGTCTCGGTAAGTATAAAATAAGTCTTGCCTTTCTAAATCTTTATTTGCAAACCTCTTCATTAACTTTATTTTCTCTACAATCCAAAGATGGCTAGTGAATTCGCACAATAAAGCCAGTCTGTTTCTACAAACTGTGGGAATAGTTTACAAACTTCTTTTGTCATTTAAAACCGTGAGAGTTGTTTCTTGTCACACGTTTTGTAAAGTCTCCCGTCAAGCCGAGCCGGTTCATTATGCTGCCTGCGGTTAAGTGCTGCTGACTGATTTGTTTTTATTCAACATTGACCACGGTGGTCCTGAAATGTGTTGCGGGGCGACTTTTTGGCATGTTGCTTTAGCCAGTTTGCCAGGACAGAATGTTGGTCTTTTTTTTTAGTTCTGCTTTTTAGCCTCAACCTGTTTTTTTTCTGACTATCGCTGACTAACAAAATGGCTAAATGTTTATCCAACTTCGGCAAATGTCAACATAAATAAAATGAATTTTTGCCAAGTAGTTTCGCCTTTGAACAAGATGACGTGGCAAGTTTTTGGGGAGCTTTTTAGGGAAAAGGCTAGAACGCTGCACGTGTTTATCTTTCAAACGCAGCTTTGTGGCTTGATGTATGTCAGCACTGGTAGAACACACTGTACTCTACACGTAGAGGCGCATGGGTGTGCAAGCTGTCAGAGGAACCGGAAACCTGGCAGCAGATCAAAGTAAAGCTATTTTCTAGTGCAAAAAATGGAAATTTCTGGCTAACAAAAGAAAAGAATAACAGGGCTGACAGGAAAATAAGATGTAAAAAGAACAATAGGTCTGTTCTGTTTATGTATGAACGTCATGAATATGAATTGAAACACTGTTTCAAGCACTAGTTTAAAAAATGTCACGCTCCCTGATTATATGTTTGAATCAGGGCTGAATCAGCCTGTGTTGATGTTTTAACAAAATGGTTGAGAAACATAAGCACAAGAGATGACGCACAAAATCTTTCTTTGTAGGATGCAATAGGAATGGTGCATATCAAGGGTTACATGTACAAATGGATCATGCAAGATCTCGGTGAGTATGAACAAATATTTACTGTTTGCATTTCCCGAATATCAAATATTTCCTGTGCCTTGCACACGGTCCAAAAAGTCTTTTATTTGCCTGACACCAAGCCAAAAGCAAGACTGGTCTTGGTTATCTGTTCCTTAAGTAGCCGCTTATTGCTGTTAAAACAATAAAAACAAGAACATTTGTGTGGTCTGTGCCTAGTTGCTTTGTTTCCAGAAAAGGTTGTTGTGTAATCGTGAATAGGAGCGAGTCATTCTGTTGGGCTAGCCCAAACTAATCTTTGGTTTAAAATGGGTGTAAGCAGGGAACCTGCATATGTTTATCATAAGATAATCTACCGCAAGATAAATATTTTGTATGCAAGCAGGAAAACAAATCGTATCCAATTAATTATGGTGTGAATGATTTTAGTCCGTATGAAATAGACTGGCTTTTAAAGAAATCTTTGTTTTATTGCTTTTCTTTAATGCCTTCTGCCTCTTGTAACCCATTATCCTTTCTTATTCCTCTCCCCAGAGAAATACATTCTCAGAGGAGATGAGACGTACGCTGTATTACACCGACTGGCCAGCCAAGGAAAGAAACTTTTCCTCATTACCAACAGCCCCTTCAGCTTTGTGTGAGTTTTTAATATGGTTTTTAATATCTTTTTCAGCAGCCAAGTATATAGTATCTCAGTCTTGTTTTTGTGAATGTAAAAAAATATGCATTTGAATAATAATTTAGATTCACTTTAACCTCTTCACTTGAGAGACCATATTCACATTTTTATCAATCAATTTTGATTATAATTCATTTCATAAGAGTAGTTTTTATTAAATGTGCTTAAAAAATGATATGTATTTTGCTTTATATTCCTTTAGTGACAAAGGCATGAAGTATATGGTTGGAAAGGACTGGAGGGAATTCTTTGACGTTGTCATTGTTCAAGCTGATAAGCCACATTTTTTTAATGACTGTGTAAAGTAAGTCTGCTTTATTGAATAAAATATGTGTAATTTACCTCAAATTTTCAACTCTTACTACTTTCCTGCCTTTTATTTTCAAAGAAAAGAAAATTACCAATATTTCTTCCTAAATGCCTACAAACGTCTTTATTTTTCAATTAGCCTTTTAAAATATCTTTATATGTTTTTATTTTCAAGGCCATTTAGACGTTTGGACAGCAATGGAGACTTGCAGTGGGATAGGATCAAGAGTTTGGAAAAGGGACAGATCTATAAACAGGTAACACAAATACACCTTTCTTTCATTTTTATATAATCTTATTGAAAATGCTTTTCCAGGGTCCAACTCTCCAAAAAAACCAATGCATTTTAAATAAGTCTTAAAGGGATAGTTCACCTGAGAATGAAAATGTGGTCGTCATTTACTACCCTCATGTTGTTTGAGTGCCCGGTCTTTCTTTGTTCTGTGACTGACCTGTCGTTTAGGCAGTTTTAGGATGTTTACATTCAAATAATGTGTAACTGAAACAACAGCGATATCCACAATGAGAGTGTAGGGACAATGTCTTTTAAAATATATGACACAAGTCGGGTGGAGTTAAAATCGCTTAAACATAAATAAGGAGGAGTTAGTTGCGTATACACCAAACGCAAAGCATTGCTTTCCTCAATTTAAGGCCAATTCACGCTTATTCAACAACTGTTGAGTCAGTGTGAAACCCCTGTTGGCAATTGTTGGATCAAAGTAAATGAGACTTTAGAATGTTGGAGTTGGTTGTTGTTGGACCAGTGTGAATTGGCCTTTAGATAACTTGCACTGTTTTACTTTGTGTCTTGCGAATTATCAAATATATTCAACTGCGTGGAAGACGCGTTTGAGATGAATAGCGCATGTTGCACGGCAATCACATCTCACTTCGCATCATTTGCATCACCCTGTGCATTGTGTATATTCGCGTCTTTGCATGTAATCTAGTTGCGCAAATCGTTAAATTCGCAATTTGTTGAGTTTTGAGGAACCAGATGCTTTGCGTATGGTGTGAATGCAGCATACAGGGGCATACACACTATACGCGGGGCATCAAGTTCTTTGCTCTAGAATAGATTACTCTGAGGATTTAACTTCGTGTCATAATATAAATCTTTTCAATTTGCGCAAAGACGCATTTGAGGCAACGAATAGCGCACCAACCATGTTTGCGTCATTCGCATCGCTCTGTGTGAATTTGCGTCTATTCCCTTTGCATTTTTCTTTGTATATAATCTACTCGCGCAAATCGCTGAATTAGAGTTGAAAACAAATATGATCTGTAATATTCAACACAGACCTTACTTATACTGCATTTGTGAATGTCTATACTTATTTATACTGTTCTATTTAAGATGATTGTAAACATGCAGATATCTGGTTAGCTGGAAAGTTTAAGTTGCCCAGTTATAAGCAGACATCACGCTGACTCATCTCTGAATGTGGGTTAGGTCAGGAGATTAGTTGGGTCATTCGTTTAGAATTCCTCCAACATCTGACCTACATATTAAACCGTGACATATGAAATCATGATAGTTGAGATTGCGTGGTTAACTTTTTTTTTCTCAGAATAAGCCCCAGCTAAGCATTGGTGCTCTGTAAATTGTAGAATGAATTCACTTCATTTGGCCCGGTTTTAAATGGGGAAAAAAGCAACTTCTTTTTCTATGGAAAGTCAATTCAACACAGTTTAGTGGTGTCAGGCGTATACAAACAGACTCAGCTGGCCGGAAAAGAAGTCAATACAGAGAGACTTTATGAGAGCAGGATGAAGTTAAAGCAGCATTTGTTACCATTCTTAATTGGGGAAAGGCTAATGGGAAAGTTCCTGGCAGGAACCTAAGAACAGCAAGCTCGCACTGCTGTATAAAACATGAAGACCAGTAAAAGGTCTGTTGCCACGCAGCTTCCAGAAGTATAAATGAGTCATGGAAAAATAATTGCTGTGTCACGTAGCTGCTTTATTTTCACGTTTAGTTCCAGTCCATTTTTCGGTCAGTAGCTGTGAATATTTACGACAAAACACAGCTATGACCGCTGCACCTAAAGGTTTTGTGTATTACTACACAGCACCCTTACCAACGACCCTTAACAATGTAAACACGTGAAAACAGTTTATTGCTGTTCACAGTCAGACAGGGACTATTATTTTCAAGCAGAAGAAAGGCTTAGTGATTTTACTTCATGAAAGTTGCATTGATTATTATATATTTTTGGTTAAATATTTGTATTGTGTGGTAACTGTTTTATAAAAGCAATCAGGTACTCAAGGCTAGTGCTGTATTGTGACAGGACATGGGTGAAGGGCTTGCAGGAACTCTGCTCCATGCCATGCCTAACAACGCCCTTCAGCCGTGACTCATTACACGATACAGCACAGCCTCTCGTACCTTATTTCTTACTTGGTCAAAATGCTCAAATCTGACTAGAAGTCTTTATTTTTATTTTTTTTAGGGAAACCTTGTAGACTTTCTGAAGCTTACAGGATGGCGAGGATCCAAGGTTTTCTATTTTGGAGATCATCTCTACAGCGATCTGGCAGTGAGTCACAAACTATTGAATTTCACTGTGCTGGCTAGTATAGCAAGGCTTTCCCATCTTGCACATTTGTTGTGCATATGAAATTGTTTCGCAATGTCTTTTTGTCTGCTTCAGATGCTTAGTGATTGTGTCACAAATAGGACAAACTCTATAGCTTCCATAGTCAATATTTTCCAGTCCAATATTAACACTGATTGTAAAAAAGTTTCTAAACAAGATCCTGTTTTATCATGGTATTTTAGGACCTGATGCTACGACATGGGTGGAGAACTGGAGCCATTGTGCCTGAACTTGAGGTGGAGACCAAGGTGGTGAACACAGAGCAGTATGCTCAAAGTCTCACGTGGTTGCAGGCCCTCACTGGCCTGTTGGAGCGCATGCAGGTATGTTGCAATTACCTTAAAACGTAAAGATGAATGTTGAATAAGACAATTTCTTAAATTGTTCCTCCTTTGTAGGTTGCTTTGGATAAATAGTAAATGTAAATATTATTAATAACTACAAGAAAACAACCCTTGTATGTAGTATGTAAGCATACTTTGCAATAAAGTTCATTAGATTAATCTAGATAATGGGGTTTCTAAAGCAAGTGTTGACATTTAAAGGAAGTAGTTTACACTTTTTTTTGTGTGGCCTAAAATAAACTCTCAAGCGCGTTGCATGTGCTATCTTATGATAGGACTGACCTGGTTTGTCTGGCAGGGGTCCAGTCGCTTTGTATTGACTGGTCTGTGTTTGCAGTTTTTTGTATGCACAGTTAGATCATCTATGTCAAACAAGCTTTGTGTCTCTGTTAACATAACCCAGAATGCATGCAAATTATATTCAGTCAAGGTTTAAGAGAAAATTGTCAAAGATTTCAGCTTGTTTGCATATATTTCTTCAATTTTAAATTAAAGAGACACTTTTGTGGGGACACCATGATTATTGCCACACTTTAATCCCACATTAATATTTAAACTAAAATAAAAGTCTATGCTCTCCTTTTTTGGTCTTAAAGAATTAGTCAATTTTCTTTTAAAAAGTTCAGATAATTTACTCACCACCATGTTATTCAAAATGTTGATGTCTTTCTTTGTTCAGTTGAGAAGAAATTATGTCTTTTGAGGAAAACATTCCAGGATTTCTCTCATTTTAATGGACTTTAATGAACCCCAACAGTTAACTGTTTTAATGCAGTTTAAAATTGCAGTTTTAAAGGACTCTAAATAATCCCAAACAAGGCATAAGGGTCTTATCTAGCGAAACGATTGTCATTTTTGACAAGAAAAATAAAAAATATGCACTTTTAAACCACAACTTCTGGTCTATCTCCGGTCCTGTGACGTGACAGTGCGACCTCACGTAATTCCGTATTGAGGTAGAAAGGTCACGTGTTACATATATAAAACGCACATTTGCGGACCAATTTAAACAATAAAATGACACAAAGACATTAATTAGTATCATTTGACATACAACAACATCGGAACGGTCCTCTTTCTCCACACTTGTAAACACGTGGGCGTTGTTTCGCATACGTCATCTGTGATGTGATGACGTATTGCGTGAGGTCGCGCTGTTCATCACAGGACCGGAGATAGACAAGACGTTGTTGTTTAAAAGTGCATATTTTTATTTTTCTTGTCAAAAATGACAATTGTTTCGCTAGATAAGACCCTTATGTATCGTTTGGGATTATTTAGAGTCCTTTAAAACTCCGCTGAAAAAAAACTGTGAAGTGTTGGGGTCCATTAAAGTCCATTAAAATGAGAAAAATCCTGGAATTTTTTTTCCTCAAAAAACATAATTTCTCCTCGACTGAACAACAAAAGACATCAACATATTGGATGACATGGTGGTATGTAAATTATCTGGATTTTTTTTTAAGAAAATTGACTAATCCTTTAACTTTAAAAGGACCAGACCAATGTTATTTCAGATTGGGCCTTTAAACAAATGCATATTTAATTTTTATCACTTTGTTTTCCAGATGTATCGAGATCCTGAGTCCAAGAAGATTCTGCAGGAATGGCTGAAAGAGAGAGAAGAACTAAGGTGAGTAAACTGAGAAAAAATTCACAAACTCACTTGGATGAAAAGTGCAGCAATATAACACGTTTCGCTATTTTACAGGGCTGTCACCAAGAATCTCTTCAACCCTCACTTCGGCAGTATTTTCCGGACCTGCCACAACCCCACCTACTTTTCTCGCCGCCTGTGCCGTTTCTCTGACCTGTACATGGCCTCCATCAGCTGCCTGCTGAATTATGATCTTTCATACACGTTTTACCCTCGCCGTACGCCTTTGCAGCACGAAGCCCCTCTCTGGATGGACCAACTCTGCACCGGCTGCATGAAGACACCCTTCCTGGAGGAGATGGCCCATATTCGCTAAAAACTGTCAAGGGTGTTGGTGTGCAAATATATAAACTGATTTTCTTAAGTGGGGGGATGGATTCGAGTCTCAGTGGTATTTGAGACGTGGCAGTTTGTGCTGGTGCTCAACATGGATTGAAGCCACCTGCTGGAAGTTATGTTACGATGCATCTCAATCTTCTTAAGCTTTGCACAAAGACTGAAGAACTTGCTGATGATGACTCTCTCAATATGCTCTGACCTCTAACAGTTTTACAATTAATGCTATTGAAAGTTGTCTTGCAAAATAGTTCAATGTTAAGTGGTTTACTTTTTTATATAGATTCAACCTGTATTTCATCAGATTTGTTGTTACGGCAGAATAATGTTTGAATTCTGATGGATCACACGGATGGATGTATGAGACTACATATACTTGTGGTACCCAGACTTTTATTCTGGTGGGCCAAAGTATTGAGCCGCTGTCCAAAAATGCACAATATGAGTTACAAGTAGGTCTCGATTAGATGAATAGGTCTAATAGCTTCGGTGTTGTAATATGTTACTAACTTTTGTGAACACTACAGTGATCATGTAACCTACATTCGGAACTAAAACATGCACAGGTAATACAGCATTAACCACTGCAGCATTTTTATGACTAAAATGTTTTTTTAATGACAACTGTATTAAATAAATGGAAGCTCCTGGAGGGCCAAACCAAATGCTTTTGTTTATGATTTGCAGATCTTACTGTTCCTTGACTAAGCTTCTGTAAAATCAGAGCATTGTTTAATTACATTTGTCTGTGAATGGCTGTGCTGCTAAATTAATTTTTCCAGCAACAAGAACTGTGTTGTCATCTTTTTTTACCTACTTGTAGAATTTATAAAATCAAATAAAAAGGTTTTGTAAAACAAAATGTGTTGTATTACTATGCTAATTAAGAAAAACATGCAATTGACATAAAATTAAAGCAATGTGTATGTAAGTACAGTAATATAAATATGTCTGGATATCAGTATCATGTCTAAATTCAGTGCTCGTGCGCAGCTGCCCAATAGCTCGCCGTGATCGTATAGTGGTTAGTACTCTGCGTTGTGGCCGCAGCAACCCCGGTTCGAATCCGGGTCACGGCAGATGGTAGAGGCAAATATTTTGTTTATACAATGCTAAAAAAATTATGATAGTACGTTTTTCTGTTGTGATTTGTAGTTTTTTTTTTGTGTGTGCACGTTTGTTTTAAAACGTATAAAAGGCCAGATGCTAGTTGATTACATTGGTGTATAATTCGTCTCAAATTTGGTTTAAAGGGGTAAAACAATTAATTTTCTCAATAAAAAACGACCGCATCTCTCTATTCCTTTAATTTTATTGAGTGTCTTGAGTATTAATTTTTTGTCTTGAGTGTTGATCGCCCATTCCCTTGAGAACGAATGATGTAATGCTTTTGCTACAACATTTCCTGTTGTGTAAAACGTCATTCTGTCCTACGCCGACAGGTTTCGCTGTGGAAACATTTAAATAATGGCATGCCTGTTGTTCTAGTTGAACGAAGCACGGATCCTTTTTGTATTTTTTATGTTAAACATACGAGATATTATAATAATACAGCTAAAACATATTTGAACCACAAAACTCCATAGCTTGACTGCAACGGGGCTTTTATTTTGAAATGTGTCGGCAGGTTGTTTTTGAGTGTCTTATTGACGGTATCTTCACAGAGACTACTGAAGCAGTGAGGAAAGAGAAGAGAATTGCTACCACCGTCTGTAGTTATTTATTTCCCTATATTTTCTGAATGACGACAACGCATCTCTGACAAGGACCCTCGAAGGGACTACCCACCATGTCGACTGAGGAGGAGAGGGGGGTAGTTCGCGTCAAAGTCAAGGTGAGAAATTGTGGGGAACGAGCGGCAGGTTGACGATGGAGAGAAACCCCATCACACACAGAGAACAACACAACAGAATGAAAATAAATTAATACATTATTCAAGTATTTTGGTTGCCCATCTGCTACTGTTTAATCTTTTCAGAGCTCCTTCGGTGAGCTTTTATCAGCTCTCTTATTCATTTTCATCGTTTGCCTCGCTTACATGGCATCTTTGTTGTTTACATCGTGACTGCATCATATGTACTTCAGCAAACTGGCCCGTGTTGTTTTTAAATAGTATGAAACGAACATTTGTATAGATATTTATACAGAAAGCATTCCAATTAGGTGTTTTTGTTTGTTTTCTGTTTAAATCACGTACGTGTAATATATAGCATAAAATAGTTTGACATACACTGGTATTGATCAGTCAGTCGTTTTACGACAATACAGTGTTTGTGTTTTTAATTTTATTTTTTTCAGCATCTAAAGAAGAACGAGATGTAAAACAAACATGTGTGATGCTGAGCTTATCGTGAGTCATGTTTGCAGGTGTCACATGATCAGTTTGCTATTAAATTGTTTAAATTGTTTCCACCCACTTCCCAGTCATACACTGTGTATATAAGACTAATCAAACAATAGAAAGAGAAGGCATTTGTTGTGTGATCTATTAGAAATGTAGGTCTGAGACGCTATAAATGATTAAATAGCACTTAACTAAAGTGTTGGTCCATTGGGTCTCACTTGTCTATAAAGGCTTTTTGGGTAAGAACTATGGTCAGCGAATTAAATCACAGTGAATTTGGGATTAATCAAACAGCTAGACCAAGTCAACCCAAAACGTTAATAATAATAAATTAATAGGTTGAAATTTTACAAAAGAGATTAGTTGGGTTTTGGTACATGTTGTTGAAGTGCATCGTCTATATAGACTTCCTACAGAAGTAATAAAGTTTAAGGATAGTGGCACCATCAATAGAGACTGAACACAGGCTCCTGAATAAAAAATGTGTCATCTGAGCAGCAATGCAAAGGACTATACAATACAACACCCAAATAGTTAATATTCCGCTTCAGATCCTCTTTCCTTTCTCACATTTAATTTTTTGTTCACAGAAGTGTGAAGGGGTTTTGCCGGTGGAGTTCCGCTCCTTTGCTGTGGATCCTCAAATAACATCGCTGGAGGTGTTGCAGCATATACTGATACGAGCCTTTGAGCTGAATGGGTAAGCCTGAATTTTCAAAATTATACTACAGCTGAATTGATATAGTTAGAAATACAAAGCTCATGGGTTTGATTCCAGGGAGGGAACAAATTCACTGCCAAATTTGTAAATGTCGTTATGTAATATTTAATTTTTAGATCAATCAATTGCAGCGAACGTAGATCTGGTCCATAGATTTTCTTCTGGTCTTTGTAGGAAACGCAACTTTGGGATTAGCTACCTGTCCCATGACCGGGGAGGTGTGGAAGTGTATGTGTCTCTGCTGTCTGACTGGGATTTAGATGCTGCATTCGTCAGTGCGGCAAAGCCTTTCCTCCAGCTTAAGATGGACATCAAACCATCAGAGGACAGTGAGTAACTGCTTGTACCTTCTAGTGAGAGGGTATTAAATGTCTGTCAATCTCAGATCCTGAAATTCTGCCACAGCACTCATACAAGCCAAATGTATTTGTTTATATAGTGCTTCTATCTATCTATCTATCTATCTATCTATCTATCTATCTATCTATCTATCTATCTATCTATCTATCTATCTATCTATCTATCTATCTATCTATCTATCTATCTATCTATCTATCTATCTAAGCAGCTTTATAAGAAAGAAAAAACTGAAAACGGTAAAGTTACTTCATATATAATATATGTTTATTGTCCTCATAAATAGATCATAATCTAATAAGGTCAAAAGAAAACTCTTTATACTTTTCTTTTGACTATTGATCATTTAGTCAATTAATATGATAAATAGGAGGCATCGTATTAAATTGAACATGCCTATCGATCTTAAATGTACTGTAAAAAAAAGTTCTACTTAAAAAAATAAGATATCTGGTTCCCTTAATTTTGAATTAATTCACTTAAAAATATTAACTAATTTTTTTAAGTTCAACATTTTGTTTAGGCAACCAGGTAACTTACTTTAAGTTAAACCAACAAATCTTTTTTTACATTATGGAAATGGCTCCTAAAAGAAAAGATATATAAGAGCAGGAGTTTGACATTACATTAAGAATTTGAAATACAATGACAGCAGCATAAAAACATAGAGAAATTGTAGCTACATCATTAATTGCACCACACACCTACAAAGTTAAAACAGTGACCTCTTTAAATGAAATCCACTTTTTTTGAGTTAAACATTTGATTTTTGTCGTTTTTGGAATCCATTCAGCCGATCTCCAGGTCTGGCGCTACCACTTTTAGCATAGCTTAGCACAATCCATTGAATCTGATTAGACCATTAGCATCACGCTGAAAAACAACCAAAGAGTTTGGATATTTTTTTTTTTTCTATTTAAAACTTGACTCTTCTGTAGATACATCGTGTACTAAGACCGACGGAAAATTAAAAGTTGCAATTTTCTAGGCAGATATGGCTAGGAACTATACTCTCATTCTGGCGTAATAATCAAGGACTTTGCTGCCGTAACATGGCTGCAGGGGGCGCAATGATATTACGCAGCAGCTGAAAATAGTCCCTTAGTAATTTTCAATAGCCGGGGACTATTTTCGGGCACTGCGTAATATTATTGCGCCTCCAAAGTCTTTGATTATTATGCCAGAATGAGAGTATAGTTCATATCATTTTCTGCCTAGATATTAAAATGCCTTTTAATTTTCCGTCGGTCTTAGTACACGATGTAACTATAGAAGAGTCAAGTTTTAAATAGACAAAATATCAAAACTCTTTGGTTATTTTTGAGCTTGATTCTAAATGGTCTAATCAGATTCAATGGATTATGCTAAGCTATGCTAAAAGTAGTACTGCCAGACCCGGAGATCAGCTGAATGGATTCCAAAACGGTAAAAATCAAATGTTTAACTCATGGGGAGCTAGAAAATTAGCATATTTTTTTAAAAAGTGGAGTTTACCTTTAAGATTAAAAATTATTCAGTTTTTGGTAATTAAAGTGGAATGTGAAATGCTTTTCAACTACAGAAAACAAAGATGACAAAAAGATGAAAAAAGAATAACAAAATTATAGGCTAGTTATAGCACAGACTGCAGTCCATTACAGTCTATTTTATTCAGACTGCTCTGTTCTGAAGTGCTATTTTGTGATCATTTATTTCTGGTCTCTTTAGGCCAATTCACACTGATCCAACAGATGAGTCTGTTGGGTCAGTGTGAAACCCCTTTTGGAAGTTGTTGGATCAAAGTAAATGATACTTTAGAATGTGGGTGTCTGTTGGAGTTGGTAGTTGTCTGACCAGTGTGAATTGGCCTTTTAAGGTCCAGTATTGGAGGACTGGGACATTATCAGCCCTAAGGATGTGATTGGCTCAGACCAGCTGCAGGGAGAGAAGAGGTCCCTAGCATCTACTGCGCTTCCCTTCACCCAGTCACTTCTGTCACAGGTGACACAATATGTTCTTGTCAGCCAGCTGTTTACTAGCCAGTTCACAATCTACTGGCTTGTGTAGTAATTTAGTCACATTGAAGGGCAGTAGATATTTAAGGCTACCATTAAAGCTGTTCCTGATGTTTTGTTAGAAATCTGTACAAACACTGTATCTATTCCTTAATCTTTTTGCTTTTCGCATTCAGGTGGGCCGCACCCTGTCGCGGGTACAGCAGGCTTTGAGTTGGTCCTATGGGGAAGAGGTAAAACCGTTCAAGCCTCCCTTAAGTGATACTGAATTCCATAACTACTTGAACAGCCAAGGTCAACTGACCCGACCGGAAGAACTTAGGCTTCGTATATACCACGGAGGGGTCGAGCCATCTTTACGCAAGGTATCTAATCTAACATACTGTTTTTATATTGAGAATGAGCGAGTAAGGGTTAAAGTGTATATATAATTGTCATTCTGGTGATGATTAAACTATGATGGTCCATACTATACCTTTCCAGCGACATTGCTTGGTTTTGCTTTTTCTTTATATTTATCTGCACTATTTTGGGTTGAGATTTATGTATTGTATAATATGTAAACTAAGAAAAACTTGGTTCTCTTTAATATGCCTAAAATAATGTTCATCCTCATAAAATTTTTAACTAACTTCATTGTTTTTATTCCTGTATCATGGCAGGTTGTATGGCGCTATCTTCTTAACGTGTACCCAGATGGTCTGACAGGACAGGAGAGAATGGACTACATGAAGAGGAAGACAAGAGAGTACGACCAGCTAAAGAGCGAGTGGAGTTCACGAGTTAGCCAAGAAGATCTGGAGTTCATCCGGGGAAACGTTCTCAAAGATGTTCTTAGAACGGACCGAGCACATCCATACTACGCAGGTTCAGAAGACAGCCCTCATCTCACCGCCTTGACTGATCTCCTCACCACCTTCGCTATTACGCACCCACAGGTAAGCACTGGTGGATACTACAATCCAATTGATCCTACACTGCATCCTGTGAAATATAAACTATCCTGATATTTTACAGGTGTCTTATTGCCAAGGTATGAGTGATATCGCCTCGCCAATCCTCGCCGTCATGGACAACGAGGCTCACGCTTTCATTTGTTTTTGTGGCATTATGAAACGCCTTGAGGGCAATTTCCGCCCTGATGGTCAGCTTATGTCCATTAAGTTCCAGCATCTCAAACTGCTTCTTCAGTATTCAGATCCGGAGTTTTATGCCTACCTAGTCTCTAAAGGTGCAGATGATCTGTTTTTCTGCTACCGCTGGCTGCTTCTAGAACTGAAGCGTGAGTTTGCTTTCGATGATGCTTTGCGAATGCTGGAGGTCACTTGGAGCTCTTTGCCACCTGACCCACCAGAGACAGAGGTGGAGCTTCTGGGGCCATCAGTCGAGGCGGATCAGTCCACCAGTCCACGGGAATTCCATCAGAACATGGAAATGGAGGAGATGGAAGAGGATCAGACGGAAAGGCAGAGACGACGCCACATGCTAAGACCATTTAGAGAGGAGGCGGATGGGGGCCGTAAACCTGTTGTAAAGGAGGAGAAGGGATCGCAAAGGGAAGGTGAGGAAGAAAATGGTACGGTCAAGAAGAATGATGTCACTCCAGCTCCACCATTTGAAAAACAGGCCAGTTTTGGAGAGTTTAAATACTATAGCGGTCGCAGCGGGGACAGTTTTGAAATGAATGAGAATGATTGCTCTGATCCAACATTATCTCCAGTGCAGTTTAAGTCAGTACACTCCACACTGCCGTTCTCCATCCGGCAGTCCACAGAGGAAAGCGAGGAGGATGTTGGAGAACAAGAACCTCTTATCAGTGGTACTTGCACACCTTCATCTCCAGGCCAGAGGGACTCTCCCAATGGCCAGGCAGCTTCCCCAGCATCCGGTCTGCCAAACTGTAGAAGTAGCTCCTCCAATCAATCACTGGAAGCGTCTTATTCTCCATCCAGCTGGAGAACGGCCTCTCCCGATGCCATGTCGAAATGCACATCCTCTTCATCTAGTGAAGACAAAGCAGTGTCTCCCGATAAAGCACCTGGAGGATTTGCGTCCTTACAAGCTGAGGCTCAATCTCCATCAGTGATCCCAGGGAAATCATCACTGGCATCTCCATCGCAGGGTTACAGCCGTTCGCTTCTTTCTTCCCCAGTTTTATCCTTCGGCAAGCCCAAACCGTTCTCCAGCAATCTCCCTTCCCCTTGCAAACCCAGTGGATCTGGCACCAGCTCTCCGAACACAACAAAATCAGAGGGGGGCGGAGCCAAACCTTGCTCACTTCCCCCTCCGCAAGAGTTTGGGAAAGGGAATCCCTTTATGCTGTTCCTTTGTCTGTCCATTCTGCTGGAGCACCGTGACCACATTGTTAAAAACAGCCTGGATTATAATGAGCTGGCCATGCACTTTGACCGCTTGGTCCGTCGCCACAACCTCGGGCGTGTTCTGCAGCGAGCTAAAGCCCTTTTTGCAGATTATCTGCAGAGTGAGGTGTGGGACTCTGAGGAAGGAGATGAAGTCAGTTTGGACTCCCCAGCGACAGCTGCGGCATCCCCCCAAACGCCCACCACCAGACCCCCTTTTCTCAATGTACAGCCCTCTCAGGGTTCCTGCTCAAATTCAACATATAATCTGGCTAATACCATTCCCTCCCCAACTGTTCCCATTGCTTGTTCTCCATCAGCTTCCTGATTCCTTGCAGTATTTCTTCTTTAGCAACCAGCCCCAAAAAACAAATAGACACAGAGTCATTACAGAAACAAGTTTGACAGTACTTCACACAATATGTTTGTGCTCTACACATGCTTTATGATGAGACTTGTTTTATGGTTAAAACCAAAGCTCGGTGACTTTTTCATTTCCCTCACGTCAAGCCCTCATCCTTGTACTGTACTTTTTTATTGCACTTTATTGTTTGTCCTTTGAAAGGACAGGCTTCTTTGAGTTTCATTTCACTTTGTATATACTGTAACACTTTTGAAATGATAACTTTAGAAACGCACATTATGAACATGTAAAACCCCTTTGTATTAGCCTCAATTATTAAAATTTGTTAAACTTCTTGCCAGCATCACATGTGGTTTTGGTATATTAATAACTGTCCATTGTGCTTTTAAAACCTTAAGCCTTGACTTTTGTTTGTACAGAACATTTGAACAGGATATCTGGGATTCAGTACGGGATGAAGGTGCTGACACGTTATTTAGTGTCTTGTGAATGTGAAACTTGAATAGAACAGATAACATTCAATCTTATATTCATCAAATTAATAATTGAATTTCTGATAAAGCTGAAGTCTATAGTGTAGAGCAGCGTTTACATGTAAGCTGTAGAATAAGTTGCCGTGGATCCTAAAGATATTGTTATTAGTGGGTGTTCTTTACCAAATATTTTCCCACAGTCAGAAATGTTGGCATTAATGCACAAGTGCTTTGTCGCTGTTGAAATGAATGGCTGTTTGTTTGCTTTCACTTATTCTTGCCTTTGTGGGAAAAGTGCCTCATTTCAGTATTTTTTCCTTTTCTTATACTATCGGTCTACATTATTTCTCTCGCTCTTTTCTATGTGTGTATATTTATCATTTCATTACGTTATTGTGTCTTTCTAAAGCTTGTCTGTTCATTTGTTGCCATCACTACTGATAAAGGATCACTACTGATATAAAGCACCTTTAGTAGGATGCTGTTCAACGAACAACCTGTACTTTCATTCTTTACGTCTTAATACCAAGTGTTCTTTTTCCTTTATCTACTAAGTGCTAAAACGATAAACCTGCACATGGACATAAAAAAGGATTACCCTGAAAAGTGAAACAGTTACTGATCCTGATCATCAAGAGTTACGTTCAAAACATGTATGTACAGTATGATGTGTTATTCTGATTTGGCTTGATTGTGTATGATAGTATTCTTTATTCATATCCTTAAAGAGATATGTTGGATTGAATGCTTGCAATACTCCTGTTTGTATAATAATAAATTCACTGAATATTGATATTGAATGTGTCATTACTGAGGGTTGTGGCTAGAAGGGATACAGCTTTGGCCGAAATCTCGCGATGTTTTTATCCCAAACCTAACCTTAACCCTGGAGAACCCACTGATCAAAGTTGGCCAATGTTAATTGCTGCTAAGAGAATGGTTCTTGGGTTCTCCAGGGTTAAACACAAACATTTTCGGGATGTAGGCTGTATCTGTATCATTTCTAGCAAGAACCGCTGTTTTTATCCTAACCCACCTTAACTCAACATCTCACAAGTTTTGGTCCGAGATGGGCAATTTTCTGTCAACCGAAACTGCTGAAATCAGATTCAGTACACAGCCGTCATCACCCATTTATTCCAGGCAATCTCCTTCAGTGTCTGTTTGAGAAGAGAACTTTGGCAGAGAAACTTAATGAAGGTAACGTAAAAGAGTTGGGACCAGATCAGCCTAACCGTTTGCCATACTTATTATGGTAGGCTAAAACTGTGTTACAAATGGTAATTAATCCGCCTAAAAGCATGTTACAACGCTTTTACTATGATAAAACTCATGGTAATTTAAATAATTGCGGTAAATATGAAAAATATTTGTATATTATAATATTGTGTATAAAATGTTTTTTGTTAAACATCCCAGTTCCCCATGCACTCTGTTACTTGTGGTTAATTGTTCTGAGAATGTATGTACGTTTATTTGTTTGTCCTGAATTCGTAACATTTTAAATGATACTCAAATGCATAATACTACATTATAATGTGTACAAGAGCGTCACCATCAGGTTGATTTACGCAAGGACACTAAACGCCTGTCAAAAGTATTCTTTATGGGGCGGTTTCCCGCACAGGAATTAGTCTGAGAGCTGTCCAAACTGAAAACAACTTGCACGGACATATGTAAAAATACATCGGTGACAGCTATGTGCTGAGTTATCTACATCTTAAGTTCCCCAATACAATAAAACACCACCCGTTAAGCTTTAAGAGGATTCGGCTGACAAAAAAGTTTGAAAACGTATACATATTTAATAAAATACTAAAATGTTAAAACTTACTAAAATATAATTAATTCACAAACCATACTATTAAATTGTTTCGCATTAGTGTAAAAGAAAAATATACGAGCCAGCCAGGAGTCGAACCTAGAATCTTCTGATCCGTAGTCAGACGCGTTATCCATTGCGCCACTGGCCCGATGAAAACACGTAGTACCCACGTGACTCTATATAACGAATCCAACTCCACTTCGCGTATATATAATTTGATATAACAGAATTATACAGGGTTTGAAATGACGGGAGAGTCGTGATAACAGAATTTTTGGGAAAAAAGACGAAGAAAGCTAAAAAAAAAAAAAAAAAAAGAAGAGACACAACGAAAGCGTCATTTGATTAAAGTTATACACTATTAAATCCTCAGCCTAAGAAAGCTACAATCCTTCGTTTTTGTTAGTTAAACACCACATAATATAAACAAAACGTCCTTTTGTACATCCAGCAGATGCCGCTGCCTGCTCAGAATCTCACCAGCCGAAATAGCTCAGTTGGGAGAGCGTTAGACTGAAGATCTAAAGGTCCCTGGTTCGATCCCGGGTTTCGGCATTTTGTAATCAAATAAAGATTGTCAGCAGTATCGTAGACATTGCGCTATTTTAACCGATAAACTATTTTTAAGGTTTTAGCATAGGCAGACTTTGTTGGGGGCACTGATATTGTGATATTGTATGAGAAATATAAATAAAATAAAATTATTATTAATAATCTTTAGTTGGTAGACTAAGTAAAAAAAGGTTTTTAAAAAAGTAATTAAATATTTTTGTTAATTTTAAACTATGCTTAATAAACTAAGGCAGTCCCTTAATCTTTCTGTTCCCCCTTAATTACAACTCTGCTTATGGGTGTTAGTAGTGGTTTATTTTTCAGCATCATAACCATGTGCAGACCTTCCATGACAGAACTTACAAACCCATTGCAATTCCTGCAATAGATCATACTGCATGCAAGTGTTTTTTATCTAACTCGGTAGAGCATTGATTGTGGGTTCAATCCCACTTAACACACATTCTGGTATGTACAGCTTGAATGCCCATATAAATCCCTTTGGTTAAAAGCATCCAAATGTGTAAATGTATTATTTTATTGCAGAGATTACAAAAGTGATTTACAAAAAGTTCATAATCAGCAAAGTAATCAATTCACAGCATACAACAAGGCTAATAAGGCATAGTATTTCAGCATGTATATTTTGAATGCACTGTAAGTTGCTCTGGATAAAAGCAACTGCTACATGCATAAATGTAGCGTAATGTAATATTTCATAAGACAACAGCAAGCTGTTGAGATAATTTCCACTGTTGAATCATCCTCATTATCTTTAGTCAGTCCTGGAAACAGTAAGAATATTTGTTACGCTCTTTGAATTTCTATAATTAATATACATAAGATTAGGGTATACAATTAAATGTAATACCTTATCCTAGCAATCAGGGAGATTTTTACATTCCCTTGTCTCTTTTTCATCTTTTACATCTTCACAAAGGAACAGTGGAGTCCCTGAGAAAATGTTGATGTTTCGGACACTTTGGGAGATAAAAAACAAACATTGAATGGTGAAACATTACAAAATAAATGGGGCTACATTACAATATACTTTTAAAAAATGCAGCATGAAGTTAATAGAACTTGGTTTTGCAAGTCAATTCAACCAAGCCAATTCATTTGTGATAAGTTGACATACCTTGAAAAACTTTTAACTTGTTGAAAGTTGAAACTAAGTTGAAACTGTTAAACCTATATATTTTTACAGTGTATTTTTCTAGTAATGGAATAGCAATTTTAAAGTAAACATTTCAAACATATGAATGCTTAAAATTCACCTACCTGTATCCAGAGATGTCAGGAACACACACTTTTTCTCTTATTTGAGTCGAGTTTGGCCCACAGTTTGGTTTGCAAAAACTCCATCTACTCCATTCTGACAGCACGCCTTTCACTAAACACAAACAAGATTGTTTTGAAACATTATTTAGCAACATAGGCCCCTGTGGCTCCAAGTCATCTCATTTGTTTAGCATACAAAATGTATCATCTTTTAATTTGTAAAATTAATTCTATACAATAAAAGAGAGTTCTGTCAATGCCACGTCTTTAGATTAATCTTTGCACTCACTTGGACAGCCTTTAATATCATAGCAATCCCCGTGGTCCACAATCTCTCCATCACAGGGATTTCCATTAAACGCTGTGCCTTCACAGTTTCTTATTCTCCGCCGGGTTCCCTCTCTGTTTTTGCAGGTAATTTTTCTATTGGAAGGTGGTTTACATGGACCCCACGGTCCCCATTCAGTCCATACCCCATTTCCTAAAAGAACAAAATAAAAAAGAACATGACAAGATGTAACATACAGTATCATACATGTTTTGTTAAGTTTAAAAAAAATCTTACTTGGACAGGGGGTGGAAGTAGTACAGACACTATTTTTTTGGGCAGAACCATGGCATTGTGTGCCACCATATTTGGGTTCAGGAGAATCGCACAGCCGTCTTTGTGTCTGTCGGCCGATCCCACATGTCACAGAGCAGGGTGTTGGCTCTGACCAAGAGCCCCAATTTCCATCAACTATAGAGGAATTTTGTTTTTTGTTATAAATAAAATTCAAAGTGTTATTTAAGAATACATCAAATGTCATTTTCTTTAAATATTTAATGGAAAAAATAGTGTATTACTTTGGCAGAAAGGTAATCCAGTGCAAGATTGACTGTCTGTGTCAGAGTCCTCACAGGCTCTGCCACGTGGAACTGTGGATGGAGGAGGGTTGGTGCATGTCCTCTTACGAAATTGTTTTGGGGGCTCACGTCCTTCATTAGCACAAGTTCCCTGACATGGACCCCAGCTTCCCCAGTTGGACCACCCGCCATGAACTAGGTATAAAAAAAACATGTTCTTAATTTTCATTCTACTAATCATTTAGTTTAAATATATGTCTCGTCAAATGGTTTGTAGGTGTACACTCTTAAAAGGACACTCCACTTTTTTTGAAAATATGCTAGTTTTCCAGCTCCCCTAGAGTTAAATATTAGATTTTTACCATTTTTTCCATTCAGCTGATCTCCGTGTCTGGCGGTACCACTTTTAGCATAGCTTAGCATAATCCATTGAATCTGATTAGACCATTAGCATCACGCTAAAAAATAACCAAAGAGTTTCTATATTTTTCCTATTTAAAACTTGACTCTTCTGTAGTTACATTTTGTACTAAGATCGATGTAAAAATAAGATTTTCGATTTTCTAGGCAGATATGGCTAGGAACTATTCTCTCATTCTGGCGTAATAATCAAGGATTTTGCTGCTGTAACATGGCTGCAGCAGGCGGAGTGATATTATGCACTGCACAAAAATAATCCCCTTGGTTACTTTCAGTAGCTGGTGACTATTTTCAAGTTCTGCATAATATCGTTGCGCCTGCTGCAGCCATGTTACAGCCAATGGATTTCAAAACAGTAAAAATCAAATGTTTAACTCTAGGGGAGCTGGAAAATGAGCATATTTTCCAAAAAGAGAAGTGTCCCTTTAAAAAAAATGGATAATAAAATGTTTTTTGTCAGGCTTTGTGGTTCCTTAAAGAGCCTTTTATTTGCATAAAAGATTCTGTGTAGAGGAAAACCGTTCTTCTTCTTTAGACTATGAAAATGTTAAAACGTGTGCCATTGTGAATATGGCACAAAACCCTTTTTTTTTTTTTGCTGTGTTTAGAACAAAAGAAGGAAACGTATCTTACTTGGACAGACAATTTCAATGCTGCAATCAGCAGTTTCTTCTGCAGGACCGTTACAGGAAGCACCACATTGGGGAGGTGGGTTGGTGCAGGTTCTTTGCCTTTTTTTAATTCCATTTTCACATGTAACTGAACATGGCTGCCAATCCCCCCACTCGGACCAACCACCTTCCACTGAACACCAGAAAAATATCAAATATTAGTTTGTTGCGATTGTTTTCATCTTAATTTTGGTATCTTTTTTACCTGGGCAACAGTTTTGTTCTGTACACGACTCAGTTTGAAACGTTCCCAGGTCCTCAGGGTCTAAGCAAACCCCAATTCCGTAACACTTCCGCTGCCTTTGCCTAACTCCCTCTTTACAACTGACTGTACACTTGCTCCAGGGAGACCATTCAGTCCATGCTGCCGGCCTGAAAGTAAGCAGACAAGGACTTATTTTGGATAAATACATCATTTAATTTCTAGGATGCTTGTGTCTGTCCCATTTAAGTGATTCAGTAGATTAATGATCATCTTCTACACTCAAAAGAAATTGGTGCAAAATAGCACCAAAAGCAGGTATGAAGAACCATAAGGGGTGATATAAAACCACGTATGGTTCTACAGAGCACAATATGGTGCTACATATGTGCAATATGACACCTAAAATGGTTCCCCTATATGATTATGAGCCAGTGAACCGCTTTTAGTGCTATTTTGCACAGTTTGTTTTTAGAGTCTATCGGGTGCTTTAAAATAAACAAATGCTTTATCGGCTTAAACACTATACATAAGTTATCTGTAAAATGTTTCATAAAAGTGATGTCACTTTTAAAGTTTCTTATTTTAATATTCTGGTGAACTGTAAAATATAAAGAAGTTTACTGAACAGTGTTAAACTTACCCGCAGGACTTACAAACTCCATCTGATTCTGTATAGCCATAGCTGGGGTTCATGCAACAATCATCTACATCAGCCTCACCCAAAAGATCACTACAAATCCCAGTGGACGGGGAAAATTCAGAAAAACACTGAGCATTCTCTGAAATTTAAGAAAAAGGTATATGTCACTAATATGTTAAAGAATTACATTGTATATTGAAATAACAGACACAGAGATATTTCTGTAAAATAAAGATGTACATCAAATTACTATTTACTGACATTGAGCTTGGAAAAGGCACTTTATAAATAAAACTTATTTTTATTAATATTATTATTTACTCCTATTAACATTAAACAAAGATTTTGCAGAGAGAATGTTTGTTTAATTGTCATCTAATTATAATAGTCATTAATCACAAATGGCATTAAAAAAACTTACCTTGCCACAAATTATTCGTTTTAGAGATATATGGTATATAACTTATGAATAAATATCACTAACCTGCTTGTCGGATGTAAATCCCCAGAAGCATCATGACACAACAGATTAGATTCATGGTTAAATCAATCAGATGGAAATTCTGGATCTAAAATAAAAATAAAAAAATTTAAACAAACCTTAATATAAAATACAGAAAAACATGTTAAATACAGTGCAGAGATTTGATTGTCAGAAAAAAGTAAGCACAGAAATAGCTAAAAATCTGTCCAAGTTTGGATCACACAAATTATTGTATGGTTCAAGTACAGTGTTTAGTTTTAGTTCAGTCTTGTTTTCAGTCTGCTAGTGTTTGCTGTAAACCACTTACCTTGCACAGCTGCCCTTCGTTTCTTGTTGGACTTCATATTGGGTGGTCTGTTACACCCTCCCCACATGGTCACTTTCAGTAATCAGAGAGAGAAATGTGTAAAAACAGGAATTGTGCATTGTGAAACTGATAAGCCAGCTTCCTTTATCATAGCACAATTTTTGTGGGTTACAAAAGGGTAAAATATTTTCAGTTTCACCCCTTCATCACTATAGTGATAGTAAATCAAAATATAAGAAGTATATTTGAAAAAAAAAAACATAACTTACACATAATAATGCTTGTGTTAGAAGACTGTTATCTGCAACTGTCAACTGGATTAAAATGTGATGTGATTTAGTTCTTTTCAGAGGATAGTGTAGAGGGGTTCAGCTAAACGTTTTTGCATTTCTCTTTAATCCCAATATAACAGTCCTGTTTTTATCACTTTTTATAAGTTTACAGGAAGGTCAGTGCTAAACTTCGAGAATAATCAAGATTGGACCGATAACAAAAATTGATAAAATAATACATCCAAAAGCTTAGAGGTTCCTGTTTATATTGTGCAAGTAATTTTCATTGTGCAATCACACACACACACACACACAAAAGTGTATTCTGCTCTAAAAATCTAAAAATACTCTGTATGGGATCTGTTTCTGAAATACTGAAGAACTGGAATTGCACAACCCCCTGACACTGCACATAATTCTAAACAAACAATATAAGGCATACAGTATTTATTTATTTCATTTGCAATTTAGTTTTCTTATGCAATGTTTTAAACTTAAATGTTAAACTTATGCAAGAACAAAGAGCTAACATGCAAGACTGGGTTAAAAAATAGACTTGTTGTATGTCTGTTATACAAAACTTTCATTAGTTTTTCAAAATGAATCACTGTTCTGTTTCACTGTGTGGAAAAAAATAAGTTTTAATCTTTGAAAGGCATAGTTACACTAATTTATTTTTGTAAAGTCCTCCTCTTTGACTTTCTGGTCTAATAGCCCCATCTGTAGGATCAGTTGGAACTCGTATCTATTTGACTCGATTACGTTCCTGTACAAGTATTATTTCAAAGTAGTTTTCGCATTATTGATTTTAAAGTTTCTAAACAATTTTAAACTTCGCGGGAAATAACATCTATGATTTAGATAAATTATTTAATATTCTTGCCTCTGTGAATTACGTAACATTCACGCCATGCTTTACGTGTGCTGCAACCACACAAACGCCTTTAAAACCTAGAAAGGAAAAGGAGTGTTCGACTTCCAAACCAATCGGTATATGAAATCAAAGTACCGCGAGAGCGATTCTAAAGCCGTCCATTTAAATCGCTCTCGCGTTACTTTGATGTCATAGTCCAAGTCCAACCAGCCTTCCCAGCGCAGAAATCACACTGAACTCTAAACGGAGCAGCCATTGGATAGATGCATGTCATGTGATCAGATCACACGTCAAACCGTCTGGGAATTTTGTTGAGCTCTTCTTGACGAATCTCACTAATGTGTTGAATTTCTACGCAGATTAATTTACTCACACGGGTCTTGCTCGTTTTATTTTTCTTGAGGTTGCCGCGGTCAAACGAATTCGATAAATTAACTTTTCTATCCAGTCGATGAATTTGAGCCGAGGCGCGACCCCTACAGGCAAGATTTGAATACACGCGTTGGTTTTCTAGTTTGTTTATTTCTGTCATCCCTGACAACCGAGTAATCAAAGTGAATGGAGTTACTAGACCAGATTGAGCAAAAGTTGATCTTGGAATAACAGCGCGTTGGTCATCGCCTGCTTTCTCTTCAATCTGGACTTTTAGAACAAAGTGGATATAACAGACATTTCAGAGGGAGGGACCTGTATTTCCAATTTGAGACATATAAAACAGTAACTGTTTTGTCAAGGAGAAATTTTACAACGTGGACAGAAAACGAAAAAAACATGTTAGCATTATGCTAGCTGGTGCTAACCTCAGACTAGCATTTGTGGAATGAGAGACATGGGGACATAGTGATGACAAATTTAATAGAAAGCGACAGACTATGAACTCATCTAAGTTTGAAATCAACGTAGCTCCATCCGCGAAGATTTTATTTATATCTGATCGACAGCTTGGAAACTTCGAAACAAGCCCGTAAACCCAAGGTAAACTAAAACAGCTAGTTAGCCAAAAATCTGCAATTTTGCTTTAATAATGTCCCATGTTTGCTTAAGTCATGCCGTAGATGTCCGTAGCATAGTAAATGTATGCTGTAGTCTGTTCAGTAGGTACTGTTACCATTTTAAGCTAATGTTTTTGTTAGCTATATTTGGTAGGGTCTGTCAGGCATATAACGTTATGTGCCCCTCAGTCTAACTTAGTTTTTGATTATTTGTCATTATTTCAACATCAAGGCCTGTCACCATTTGTGTTGTCTGTCGATTTCATAGTACTGATATTTTAAAAGTTTTGTTATACATTTACAAACTTTGCTTATTTAACTAACTATTTTGTAGCTAACTATTAACATACTGTAAGATCTGAGATTAGAAAATGTATTGGTCAGCATATTGTTTATTTAACTTATTGCTTAAACATTGCTGACTAGCCAACCAGAGGCAATACATTCAGCTGTCATCATGGCAGGATTACTGTTTTCTGCATCAAACAGACCTTAACCTGTTAATCCAGACAGCCGTTTTCAGGCCAAATCATGAAATTTACATGCCCACACTAAAACAGCTGTAGTTCCAAAACCCTTGTGACCTACAGACACAATTTTGATACCTCTAAAAAGAAGACACTTGTGTCTTTACTTCTCAGTTATCAGAATTCAGATATGTAAAAAAAGCTAAATGTTATAGACACTGAAGTGTGGTGAAAATGTTTTATTAAAATTAAACGTGTTTTTATTTAATTAATAATGTCATATTAAATGTGCCATACCAACCCAAATACAACATAGACTTAAGACCACATGTCTGACTAATCTATGTTTTAAATTTGAAGATGATATGATAAAAAATAAGGTTACTGTAAGCTTTGATCTTCACCATGGCACATTTCAAAAAATGGCCACTGGGCTGCTCCAAATCATCACCTGCTATAATGATGTAGAATAAAGTAGAAAAAGCTCTATAAATTAATTATTTACATGTGGTTATTACCTAGAGTATGTATCTACAAAACTTTATTTATTACATAAAAACATTGTATACACATTTGACAAAAATGTGTTATAATTTAAATATTGAAATAAACTAGTAACCGTAAACTACACAGAACATAGTAATTATGAAGCTTTTAAAATATAAATAAAACTATTTACATTGTGGACACCTCATGTTTTACAAACTAAAGCACTCACCAGTTGTTGTGAAGTGATAAAAGAGGCATTGATATTAATGGCGGTGACGTATCTCTATCGCGAGTAAATTGCGTAACCATTCATTCACTGATGGGCGATAGAAAAGCACACAGACAGCGATCTGTTACTAATAATAAGCTTTTGTCCTCACAATATACATTCAGAGTACTTGCATAATGTTAGGTAACGTACATCAACAATGTCTGCAAATAGCGAATGTGCATCAGAATGACAAGCAGTCTAAGTTACTGCAGATAACAGGTGCACGAAAAAACACACAAAAACATCAATAAAACACTAAACTTATTAGCTGTATGTGAAATATTAATCATAATGTGTGTGTGTGGACTCATTTTAAATATAATACTCTGACTGACCTGATCTCGTATGCCTTTTCCATAGTAGAATCGCGCTGCGTATGCAGTTGTTGAATAACAATATGGATTTAGGATTATTTTATGCAAAATCCCATGGAAACAACAAAGAAATATCAATATTTCTCATATGTAATACGTTTGTGGACTAAAACTGCAAATGGATGTTATATTGTGAATGCTAAGCAATGAGATCTCAGCAGTGTGAACTCGTCTAAAGTTATGAGGGAGGCGCAGTTTCATAATAAGAGCGTGAAGTCATTTTATGAATGAACAAATTTAAATATGACCTTGTTGCATAAAATGTATTATTAGTTTTGCTAGAGCATTTATTTCATGGAACAGCACTTAGAAATGAAATCTAAACCCCTCAACCTTTCTAATGATATATGGCATGACAAGTTTAATAACCTTCTTCATCAGTATAATGTATTGTAAACTTAATAGTTTGTAAACAAAAACGCGTCTGTACCACGCACGGGCCCGTCCGCTTTAACAGGTTAATATAATAAACACAGGCATAAAAATACAGTGGAATATTTTACTATTTGCTCTTGTATACTTTAGTGGTAAATTTTAGTATACTATAGCTTTTGTATATATTGTAGTAATTGTAGTATACATATCGGTTCAAAAATACTATCTAGGAATTTTACTAAAGTACATACTACAGTATGTGTCATGTGGGAGTGTCTGTGTTAAAAGATTGAGAAAAAGGATTTGAATAACAGAAAGAGTTATAGATATTTGCTTGGTTAAAAGTTCATAACATCGCTAAGAAAATTTTTTTATTTGAATGGCCCCATGTATTACATTTGACCTTGCACACAAAAATCATTAACACCGTTTATCTTCCCATACGTTTACTGAGCTCTACATTTTAACCTTGAACAACAGTTGTCTTGCACAAGTTTAGCTTTTCAATCATTTATTTAAAGTCGCCTATGTTTTCTTTTGGTCTTTAACTATTAAAAAGCCAACGAAGCAACTAAGAGGTCTATACACTGGTATGTGTGTCTGTCATGACTTACGCACATTGACTCATTTAGTTCCTCTGTGCGGGTTGCCTCTTGCATGCAACCTCTGTACAATGTAGATAACCTGAGAACCAGCACGACTGGTTGCTGACAAGTCTCAACAGTAGCTCAAAGCATTTGTTATCGGTTCACATACAGCCTATACATATAGGGTAGCCTTAGTCTTTTCCCTCAGTGTGCAACTGACATTTCTCATTGAATTGCATTGTTTGTTTTGTGGGCAAGGCGTATCCTAATCCTCTCGTCAGAATCCAAGGATTACAAACTCTGGTAGTGGTCTTCATCCTCCATAAGACCAAAGACTCACATCTGTTATCGATGGCTCCCACATTGAGACATCAAGGACGTGACCTCGTTCAGCAATTAAGTACCTCTTGTGTCTCATCTTGCTTAATTGGTGGTGACAGTTTTGGATAGTACACAGATTACCCATGTATTGTGATAGCTTTTTCTGCTGATTTAGTTTAACTTTAATACATTGAATAAACAGCTGACCAGAAACATACACTTTTCACCAATTGAAACACAATCTATTTGCTTTTGTGAGGATAGGTTATGGTTAAATTGTTTGCCATGCAAATAGGAAATTAAAAATACGCTCTCTTGTTTTTGTGTATTGCAACAACTTAGCATATATTTTAAGCCAATGTTAAAGAAAAACACCACTGTTTTTCAATATTTTATGAGAACTGTATTGTGGCGCTTTTCCATTGCATAGTACCCCACGGTTTGGTTTAGTTTGGGTCGGGTCAGCTTACTTTTGGGGGCTTTTCCATTGGGTGCAGTACGTAGTACCCGATACTTTTTTTCGTACCCCCTCGGTTGGGGTTCCAAGCGACCCGAGCTGATACCAAACGTGACGCGAAAACACTGTAGGTCACTGATTGGTCTGAGAGAAGCGTCATCGCTATAATGTAAATATTAGCTTTAGCTTACTGCTAGCTTGCGCTGTCTCGAGCAAACATGTTGTTATCTGTGTTCTGCTATAAGTTTCCAAACACCCTTTTAGCGATGAAAAACATCCACAGGTTGAGAAGCCGGGACACCATAACAGTTTTTTCCAGACTTGCAGTTTGTGGCGGCACATTCGTGACATGCACGTCCGCATTATATGCTTAAATGCAACTTGAATGAGGCTCAGCGGAGCGCCGTCGACTGACACCACGGGTCGGGGGTTTGAACAGAAACTGTCATGTATGACAGAGGTAGTTATAAATGTGATGTGCAAACATCTATTTGTGGTGGCCAATTTTAATTTTGTGGCAGACTGAGAAATAAATAAATGAATGAATGGGAATGTACAACAACGCTCTCACTTGATGTCACAGCAGTAGGCAGCGTAAATATAA
This sequence comes from Paramisgurnus dabryanus, assembly GCF_030506205.2. NCBI lineage: Eukaryota > Metazoa > Chordata > Actinopteri > Cypriniformes > Cobitidae > Paramisgurnus > Paramisgurnus dabryanus. The sequence continues at coordinate 14,440,870 of NC_133347.1, forward strand.
CGACACGCCTATAATCCCACCCACTACGAAGTGATACTAAACTTAATGGAAAAGCTAACCACACCAAAGTGAGGTGAGCTGACCCGACCCAAACTAAACTAAACCGTGGGGTACTATGCAATGGAAAAGCGCCATTGTATGGCGGAAGAGCACCTAGTTTGCAGCACTTTGACCTTGGGCGCAGTAATATTGACGGAAGTTTGAGCGAGAGGGGGAGTAGTCAGGAGTGATGATGTTACTGCTGCAAACCAAGTGCTCTTCCGTCATACAATATAGTTCTCATTTTAATCCCCTTAAAAAATTGCAACGTTTTATTTTGTGCTTACTTGTGTAACTACTCATGTAACAATCTTTTTATAAAATAAAGAAAAAAAGTGGAAATGTTTGGTGGCTTCTAAATTAATCCCTGTTTGGATCCTAAGGAATGAATGGGGCTAGGCTAAATGCTAACACATTTACAACGCGCTGTACAAAGATTTAGTGCACGCATTGAAAAAAGATAGGTATGTATTGATTTGTCTAAGTTGAGGTAAGAACATTGTAAAATATTGAAAAACAGTGGTATTTTCCTTTAAAGGGATAGTTCAGCAAAAATTCAAGCCCCCATTATTTACTCACCCTCAAGCAATCCTCAAAGTAAATGATTATCTTTATTCAGACCAACAATATTAGAGTTATATTAGAAAATGTCCTGGCTGTTCCAAGCTTTATAATGGTAGTAAATGGTGCTTCGGATTTGAAGCCGAAGAAGTTCATTCATCCTTCACAGAAGTAATCCACATGGCTCCAGGGGGTTAATATAGCTCTTCTGAGGCCAATTGATGCAAGTTTATAATGTTTTTACTTAGTCATTACAGACAATGTCCCCTGTTTGACTATAGCTGGGCGTTATATTGAGTTTAGTTGTGTATCATAATTTTTCCCAGCGGGATACAGGATGAAGCAATAGCATCACCCTTATTCTTTGGAACAGGAATTTTCCCCAGAAATGTGCAGTGAGGTCAGACGTTACTTTCCAACCAGCTTGCATGTTGTGTGTGTTTCCTAACCCTAACACAGAAAACCCCCTTATTTGATTTTTATTTTCATCATACCCTATTTTAATAGTATGAGTTTGACATCTCACATGAGGCTTTGACTTGCATTGTAACATAGTTCCCACTTTAATCAAAAAACATGAGCTATTTATTGTATACCGCCATTCATCCCAAAATTGCAGAGATATTTTGCTCAATAAAACCCAGCCTCAGATTTTAATACATATGACCTGCAGATAATGTACATTTCCACTTGTGGGGCGTTAAAACATAATATTGTTTCTTAAGGTTTCAGTTACACCCTTCTTAGTATTCTTTTTATTTTATATTGTTTAAAAAACTTATTTTGGTCATATGATCAGGAACAATGATGTTTGATTGGAGTTTTGTAAGAATTAGTTAAACTCTGGTCTTGTGTGTATTCCTGCACAGAAGCTTTCTTTTCAGGTTTATCTTATCATTTAAAGTAAACAACCTAGCAGAGTCTCATAATGGCTTTATCACCTTACAGACTGTGTAGACTAAATATACCACAAGCCAGCAGTTACTGACAGCGTGGTTTGCGTCTCAGCGACTCGAAAAGATATAGGTCATGTATGTAATGGAAAGTGGGGAATGAATGAACAGAACTGAGAAAGAGCAATGAATGCGCAAGCTAACATGAAAGTTGGTTTACCACTTTATTGAGAGATTGTCTATGTCATGGAATGTTATTTGTTAATAAATGAATCATTTTTGAATAAGTATAGATTTTTTTTATATTGGGTTAAACACAGTATCATCTAGATTATGAAGATGGTCATATTGTGATTCACTAATGACACACAATTGTGTATTTGATGTACTATGAGAATAAGTGACTCTTTCGTGTCTTGTGTTCTCAGAAGAGTGAAAATGTCACGTGATGGATAGTCATGAGATTTAGCGGCCAGACAGGAGAACCATGGAACAGGTTGAGCAACCTACCTCAGAAATAAAATGTGACAGCCCTGTGGAACTAGCAGAGGCCCGGGGGAACGTGGAATTGATGGGAATTATGGAAGTCCAGCCGTCTCCGCAGCCAGACTTGAACTCTGCCCAGATTCTTGAAGACACAACATGGATTGCTGCCCAGGAGGGCGAGTCTGTGTCTTCAGACTGTGTGATGTCAGACCTCCAGGAGCCGGGCTCAGCGTCGGGTGAGGAGGTGGAGGGCAGCGAGGCTTGTGACACCACGGGAATAGGGATTTCACCCAGCAGGATGAATCTTAAGAACGGAAGTGGGACGGAACATGAGAGTCCTCAGACGAATTGCAAAGTGTCTGAAACCGCTCAAACCTTTCAAGGTAAAAGTTGCTTTAGTTTTCAAGTCCAGTACTAGTTTGACTATGACTTGCATTAAGTGCCATTATTCAGTTTTTCCCACAGACTTTGTACGCAACATGCTATCCCAGTAGTTTTACTTCTCATATTCACTGGAAGAAAAAATGATGAGAATGTTGAAGATCTTGATGAAGAAGTTTATTGTGGTAGCAGTGACAAATCACATGAAGTACTTTTGGTTTAGTGAAGTCAGATTGAACATCTCAAACCTTTAATACTGTTTTAGTTTACCACTCCTAATATAAATGAAGTTAAATGTGCTACTTAAAGAAAGGATCTCTCGACAGAAATGCAGTATAATATTCATAACTATATTATCAGTGGTGTATAAATACCTTACGTAATGAACTGTATTGTTTTTATTAGCTTGGAATGAGCCGTTTTTATCCACATACACTGCGGGTCGCTGCCATGTTTCTACAGTAGCCCAAAACAGACACACTGTTCTACAGAGCACGTTTTGTCACTACGTTGTCTCGGGCCATGTTTACATTAATGTGTTTACGTTTTAAAATGCTGTACTTTTGCCACATTTACACCTGTCATTTACACTACTCCATCGTTTTCACCGTTTACTCCATTGTTTTCACACCATTTTTTGATTGTTGTGGGCAAAAATCCTTGATCTTGCGGCACGTTTTCTTAAAAAAATGTGATGGAATATGCAGGATATTTATGCAATTTTATGCTATGAAACTGCAGGAACTTGCAAAAACTACGGGAACTTGAAAAAAAACTGTTTGCAGCTTTTCATTATGTTCACATCACATAAGCCCCGCATATTTTATTTTGCGCACGGAAATCTGCAATTTACGCTGCGAGAGTGCGGCGTAATTGAAAAAATGCGGCCCCCGTGTATGCGACTTTGGCTGATTATGCTTTGAATCATGAGATCGCATAATGATGTTTTTCTGGAGGGACTGATTTTTCAAAATCGTCATTCTCTGAACAATTAACTATTATAAACATAACAGCGTGAAATGGCTGAAGAGGAACTTGCTACATTAACGCAATAAGCATTAATGTAGGCTAAAGCTATGCATCGCCTCTTATGTTTGATGGAAGTTTGCATTTGCTGAATATTATTTTTGCTTCAAGTACGCTACTGTTTAGTACTGTTTACTTAAATACTTTCGTTTTAAATCATAAAGCCCTTTCTGTTTGGTTAATATAAATATATCATTTTTATCAATATGTATGTGTGCTCTCTGGGTTTGAACCCATGAACTTTTGTGCTGCTATACCACTGAGCTCTACAGGGGTGGAACATACATTTTACAGTAAACCTCAACTTGGTCATTAGATCCACTGTAGTTCTGTTTTCCATTGCTATATAGGCTGTTAGTCGCAATGAATGCACCCATTTATATACTTAATTTGCAGTAGTCTTCATCTGTATCTTTTACAGATCCATTACAGGTCCCCACGCTCTCACTGTCCGACCAGTTACGGCTAGGCCAGGACGCCACCAGTAATTTAGGTCTAAATGTTGAATGCCGCATATGTGGAGATAAAGCCTCAGGATTTCACTATGGAGTTCATGCTTGTGAAGGCTGCAAGGTAATTTTGCATGACTGCAAACAGATGAACAACAAGTGACTTGTTCTAGCCACCAGAAACACTTTATGCCTGTTGTGCATATTCAAGTTTGCTGGAATGTCTTTAAAGAGAGGACATTATTAAAAAGATGAAGGCTTTAATTCAGTGACTAAGGCTTATCACTTACATGTTTATTATCCATCTCCTAAGTTACTTCCTAATGTTTAAACTCATCTTTCTGTGATCCAAGAGCATGTCATTATTGTCATTCAGTAAGGAAGTGTCATCTTTTTTAAGGGATTTTTCAGACGCACCATTCGTATGAAGCTAGAGTACGAGCGGTGTGAACGTGCCTGCAAAGTCCAGAAAAAGAACCGGAACAAATGCCAGTACTGTCGCTTTCAGAAGTGCCTGGCATTGGGCATGTCTCACGACGGTGAGTATCCCACATGCATGCAATGATTAAAAAGCATTTTAAGTTCAGTATTGTACCGCTTACATTGATCCCAATTAAAAGTAATATTAGATATATAATGCAAACTACAGATTAATAGTCACAGTATCTATAAACTGCTTGCTTTTTGGATGTATGCTGGGTATTACAAATTTATTTTTTTCTCTCAGCGATCAGGTATGGACGCATGCCTGAAGCAGAGAAAAAGAAGCTGGTGGCCGGTCTGCTCGCAGGGGAGAAACAGCAGAGCTCTGGAGGGGCTGACCTCAAAACCTTGGCCAAGCATGTTAACACAGCCTACCTGAAGAACCTCAACATGACCAAGAAGAAAGCACGGAGCATCCTCACGGGCAAGACTAGCTGCACAGCGGTATGAACATTGCTTGTATTGAAATGCTTCAGCCTATTTTTGGTTTGTCGTGGCTTTACATTGTAAACTCATTTTAGATATTTCTTTCTGTACACATTTTTTTTATCTGCTTCGGTTTCAGTCTTGAGTCAATCGTGTTCCCTTTATATTTTCAGCCTTTCGTAATCCATGATATGGACTCGCTGTGGCAGGCAGAAAATGGGCTGGTCTGGAATCAGCTTAATGGAGCCCCACCAAATAAAGAGATTGGGGTCCATGTTTTCTATCGCTGCCAGTGCACGACAGTGGAAACTGTACGGGAGCTCACAGAGTTTGCCAAAAACATCCCTGGCTTTGTGGATCTCTACCTTAATGATCAGGTCAGAACAATCCCAGGTTATTGTAACTTCTCCCAAATTATCTGATCTTATCTAGTCTTAAACAACCAATAAATATTTGATGTTATAAAATATGTGACCATGGACCACAAAACCAGTCAAAGGTCGCATGGGTATATTTGTGAAACAATACATGTATGAGTCAAAAATATAGATTTTTTATGCCAAAAATTATTATGATATTAAGTAAAGATCAGGTTCCATGAAAATATGTTGTAAATTTCATACAGTAAATAAATAAACATTATTAGTAATATGTGTTGCTAAGGACTTTATTTGGACTACTTTAAAGGCAATTTTCTCTTTTTTTTTTCAGGTTTCAAATTTTCAAATAGTTGTATCTCGTCCAAATATTGTCCATTCCTAGCTTATTTATTCAGCTTTCAGACACTTATAACTGGTTTTGTGATCCAGGGTCACATATATGATATTTATTATTTATCTGTAACGATACGGACTTAAAAGAAAACAGCAATTTTTTTTATATTTTACTATGTTCTAACCTAAACTTAGAGTTACCAGTTCGTATTTGGTAACCTTACTATAGGGGGAAAATAAACGGCGCGGGTCGATAAACGTCACGTGACTTAAAAGCGAAGTGTGTATTACAACTTACCAGGTTGCCTAATGTCCTCACTGACACTCTTCCAAGCGAGGTCCTTTTTATTTCTGTCTCCTGTATAGAAATAAGAATGAGGCGGAAACTTGTCTTCCACGACGCGCCAAACGCCTCTTCCGCGCCGCGGGACCTCCAGACGTGCGTCAAGGCGTCTTCACATTGACTTAACATTGAAATCACTCGCACTTCACGCCATTTACCGCGGTTGGTGTAACGCAGCATTAGGATCCAAACAGGGATGGATTTGATTTCGGGCGCAGTAATATTAACAGAAGTTTGAGCCAGAGGGGGAGTAGTCAGGAGTGATGATGTTACTGCTCACCGAGGTCAAAGTGCTGCAAACTAAGTCCTCTTCCACCATACAATATAGTTCTCATTTTTTATCTGCTTAAAAAAAATCACCATGCTTTATTTTGTGCCACCATACTTACTCGTCTAACTACTCTTGTAACAGTCTTTAAATATGGAAAAAAATTAGGGAAAAAATTGAGGTGTTTGGTTGCTTCTAAATTCATCCCTGTTTGGAACCTAAGGAATGAATGGGGCTAGGCTAAATGCTAACACATTCACGACGCACGGTACAAAGATTAAGTGCACGCATTGAAAAAAGATAGGTGTGTATTAATTAGTCTAAGCTGAGGTAAGAACATAGTAAAATATTGAAAAACTGTGGTGTTTTCCTTTAACTACGTAATTAATCTTTCACTATGCCTTTTAGGTAACGCTATTGAAATACGGAGTCCATGAGGCCATATTTTCAATGCTCCCATCTCTTATGAATAAGGACGGGCTGCTGGTAGCCAATGGGAAGGGCTTTGTTACAAGAGAGTTTTTGCGTAGTCTGCGCAAACCTTTCAGTGAGATCATGGAGCCCAAATTTGAGTTTGCAGTCAAATTTAATGCTCTGGAGCTCGATGACAGTGACCTGGCTCTATTTGTGGCGGCCATCATACTGTGTGGAGGTAAGGGGAATATAAACTTGTGTATATTCTTTGCTGTCCACACAAGAATCTGAATCTGTCAGTAAAATAAATAAAACATTAAAGGGATTAGAATCTTTTACTAAATATTTGTTTTGGCATAAATAACATTTTTATAGTGGATACATGATAGCTATATGTAAATTGCAAGTCCTGAAAAAGACCATTGTCTGTCTTTGTTCTAGATCGTCCAGGGTTAATGAACGTGAAGCAGGTGGAGCAGATCCAGGATGGCATCTTGCAAGCTCTCGACCAGCATCTTCAGGTGCACCACCCTGATTCTGCTCATCTCTTTCCCAAATTGCTCCAGAAGATGGCTGACCTCAGACAGCTGGTCACAGAGAATGCCCAGCTGGTTCAGATGATCAAAAAGACTGAATCTGAAACCTCCCTTCACCCACTTTTACAAGAAATTTACAAGGACATGTACTGAACTCAAGGACTGGAGATTGGACTCCCAAATTCCCTCCTGTGTGGAGAGAGTGCACACGATTAATGGTACTTCTGGTGCCATGGGATTTTTAGAAATGCATTTTGTAAAGAACTTTTACAAATTTTGAGTTGGAATACTGAATTTCTCTAATTGTGAGGAGTGATTTTTAAGAAAATAAACTCAAGTATGTTCTTATATACAGGACATTTAACAGATATTATCTTTGATACTACTTCATTGGCTTGATGAGGGCTAACACCTTTAGAAGTTGTCTTGTCCATCATGATTTTGGTTTGCAAGTATATGTGATATGTTGTTTTTTTGACGACAGAGAGCGTGGTCTCAAATACAAGCTTTTGTCATGCCATTTACCGTGTGTGTTTTGTGTTTGTAGGGCTTTCATTCTTGTGATTATTTTTCCTCTTGATTTTATTTTTTGATTAAGCACTTTTACATAAGTAAAAGGTATAGTCCACATAAAACTGTACAGCAGTCAGTTATTTTGGAATTATGTTACATTATTTTATTGTTTTCAGTGTCGGCTGCTACAAATATATTTGAATTGAAACTGAAAACAAATTTTTCAATTTTTATTAATTCACATAGTTATCATATAGACTAACTCTTCCTTTGACCTGAGCCTACGCCACAACAGTGGAAACGCCATCTTTTATTTTGTGTTTTGGAAGGAGATATTAATAATTTCTTCTGATGTGTTCTGATTCGTATGTGCTGATCTTTTCACTGGTACCATGACTGTGTACCTGTATTACATCATACTATCTGGTACCAGTGTGTAGGTCATACTTACCAAACTGAGACCTCAATTACATTTCATTGTCCCCTTGAAATGCAAATGTATTAAGTTAGGTCTTCCATTAATATGTTATAGTTTTTCTGCTGAATAGTTTTAAGGGCAAGAAAAATGGCATGTTGAACATGTTGATTGAATATGTTCTGTGAATATTGTCTGAATGATTGAAAACCTGCAAGCTATGGTTTTGTTCAAACATTAAGGTCAAACTGAAAATACAGTATACATATACATTTAAATTCATACTCTAAATGAGTGGCCTTAATAGAAAAGTGGTGCATCAATTACTTAGGGTCATGTCATAAATATGTACATTGAACTTTTTTTTAAGTATGTACTTAAATTTACTGTAATTATTTTTTTTTTTTCGAATCAGAGTGATTTTTGGTTTACAGGTCTTGTCATAAAACAATCGTGAATTATTTAAAACATTCAAGTCATATTAAATTTTGACTGAATTAAGTTTATTTGTATTAAAATGTGGAACAACACATCTACCATTTCACATGTAGAAATAAATCTATAAGTCAGATGTTTAAGAATTTATTTGTGTCAATTTCTGTATAACTCACACATAATACTGTACAGATGATGACTATGACTATGTCACCCTGAACATGTTTCTAATAACTGCATTTCTTCTAAGATCCAAGTTAGAAATGTCTTGTTTTATTCAAGTTTATATCTACAGTGTTTTTCACAAGTTTACAGTAAAAGCTTATTAGCATAAAGAAAACAGCAATATAAATTGACTACATGGTATTATTGTCGTTTTCTCATAAGATGTATTAGCAATGCAATGCATTAGCGATATTAACTATGGAAATAATTGTCTGTAGGTTTGCATATGAATTCATATTTTTTGTTGGGAGGGTTATCTGCAGCTCATATGCAAATGAAATAAGCGTTTTACATTAATTTTAAACAATAGTATTAGTCAAATACTCTAGTAGGCTACTCTATTTGTTTAAAAAAAATTAATGATTCACCAAATGCCAGTTAAAAATATCAGAACAATTTTAGTAAGCATAAATTTGGTGTCGATGAATATTAATTTTATGAGTAACAAAACGTCTGGTTTTATCCAGGACGGTGCCATATTGCACCATCTGAATTTTGATTTTAAAATATTATCCAAAAGTGAAATATTGCCAGTCAAAACATACGGCGCTGCGCAGACGGATTGGCTTGTGACATCAAAGTACCGCGAGAGCGGTTCGAAAGTACAACTCTCGCGGTGCTTTGATCGGTCTGCGCAGCCCCGCATGAAGTCGAACACACCTATTACATTTTGGGATGTCCACAAGGCCAAATGGGAAGGCCCCGCCCAACAATTATAAAAGTGTGCGGGTCATTAGTCATTCATCAGGCAAAGAGGGGCAAGCAGCACGATGGAGAGGGACGCGCAATCTTCCAAAGTCTCAGGAGACAACAGTGCAGTTTGCAGGTATGTGCAGCTGTTGACATTTTTTGTGCAGATGAGTGATCTAAAATGTTGCTCCAAGCAAGCATTTTCTTTCGCAAATAATGTAAAGAAATTAATATATGCAATATATTCAAACAAGTCTTACGAAGTCGCTATTTATTCTATGGGAAATACTCGAGCGCTCTGGTTGGTCAGCGCGCGCCCTGTGTGACGTGGGTCTCCACTTCACGAGCTTCAACTCTTCTATCAGTTTACTTACCCCGCATTAAACACAGTTTTTAAAGCGCATTTAAATGGATCGGTACACCATACCGTTCAGACGGCAGAGAAAAGGCAATTTTAATGGGCAAAGAGAGATCTGCAGGTATCTTCGTGCTTTTGGATGTCGAAAAGCGTTTGTTTTGTTACTTCGATCATCTGTTTGAAAGAGTGACTTTTCCTGCTTTAACGTTTCTCGGAGCAGATGTTTACATCCGGTTACTGTAACGAGTAGTTTTGTTTTACTTTCAGCGTGTATCGTTTTTTTACAGCTAAAACTAACTGATTGGCTTTAAATATACATTCGGATCGCGAGTTTGCAGACAAAAAGTGCGAGATTTAACTGTAAAAGGTTGGAAGTTGCACGGTTTCCGTATGTTGCTGTAGTCAATAACAACGCGAAAGGGTCGCTGTTGCTCTTGGTTTTTTACTAACGTTAGAGGTTTGAAAGACGTAACTTCAAAAATTGGTTGAATTCCTTGTACTTTTCCTGCAGTTACCCATCAATGTTTGTTTTCCATACAAAAATCAAAACCCATGTTTGTTTTTTTAGTTATGTTTTTGGGGGCATTGATTGCCATTGCTAACCATGGTTTAACTATAATCTATAACTATGTAACTGTTTTTCAGGCAATTCATCAACGGATTTTGCCGTTATGGTCAAAGCTGTTACTATCTGCATGAGTATCCTGCACTACCATCGTTTCAGGTTCAATGCCGGTACTTTCAAAAAGGTGGATGTTGGTTTGGTGATCGTTGCAGGTAAGGATCCAGCTGGCTGTTTAAGTTATGGAGTAAAGGGTGATCAAAATCGTGTCTTAAATGCACTTGTCTGTTTCAAACCGCAGGTACCTCCATGGTCCCCCAACAGATGCAGGGCCTTCAGGGAGCAGCAGACGAGGTTCGGCACCCGCGGTGTTCCCTTCTGCTCTGGCTGGTCGGGCTTTTGCTGACCGCCGGGGATCCGAACCCTCTCTTCTACCAGCTCAGGGGGCATATAGTATGAATCGTAGAGGGTCCGAGCCCCTGGTTACCAGCATGAGCATGTTACAGCAGAATTTTGAACGACTAACCACAGGCATTGCAGAGGAGGAAGAGATTGTGGAAGAGACGCCTTCCCAGCAGCAGGGTATTAATTTTGCCTCTTTTTTTCGTTATCTCCAAGTCTGTTACATTGTTTACCAGTTCTTTTCTTTCCACAGAAGCGTTACGCCGGCTGCAAAGTAGGGCTACAGACGCCAATCCATCACACAGCTACAGCTCAGCAAGATCTGTGCCTAATGCAACACCTGCTGAGGTTCGTAAAGTAACTGTGTATCTGAAGCTAAAACACAAGTCTGTGTCCATAAAGTTGCAGATGTTTCAGTAGCTACTTGACATCGCTGAGACTTGAACTGGTTTTAATGCAATGTTACTCGATTACAGGTGAGCGGTTTGCCGGAGAGACCAGATCAAGGTGGTGCTGCCGTCTCCGCAGGGCAGCAACATTCTGAGACTACTGACCAAAGCAAAGATGTGCCCTGTGGAATCTGCATGGACAAGATTTCGGAGAAAACATCCGCTCAGGAGCGGCGCTACGGCATCCTTCCCAACTGTAATCATGCCTTCTGTATCAGCTGCATTGTTACCTGGCGAAAGACTAAAGACTTCCAGGAGGATGTCATCAAGTGAGTTTTCCAAATATAGGTTATTTTCGTTTTGTCAACCATGTAATGTGAAGTCAATTATTTATTTTTTTACAGGGGCTGTCCACAGTGCAGAGTGAAATCCTCCTTTTACATTCCCAGCAAGCACTGGGTCTGTGGTGGGGAGGAAAAGGCGTCACTGATCGCCTCTTTCAAAGAAAGGAGCAGGTCAGAATGCTTTTATTTGGGTTAAGTCATGTATAGTTATATTTTTGTGTTTTTCTTGTAAAATAATGCTTACTCTTTCTTTAGTAAGTTAAAGTGCACTTTCTTCATGCGTCATGGGTGCTGCCCCTTCAAAACTGATTGTATATACAGTCATGACGTGCCCACATCTCATACGTTCCGTCGCAGGCGCTCTACACCAAGGGTAACTTTTTGCTATGCATTGTCTTCAAAATCCCATATTTGTAAGCTGTTGTGCATTAATGTTGCATTTCACATTATCTAGCCATTTTAGGCATTGTATGACTAAATGATTTTCATTAATTTTTTTTTTTTTTTTTTTTTTTTAGAACACTGCTGAGATGTTGGAGGATTTAGACATTGATGGCATCCAACTCTGGAGCTACATTTTCGCCTTGACTCTGTTGGATGAAGATGACGATGACCTCCTGGATTTTTTTGACGATTAAGGACCATCTTGAACCATATGTATATTTTTGCTCATAAACCTTGAGTGAGCTTTGCTTCTTCTGCACTGAAATGTACGTCTCTTAGGGTTGGCTTACTTTAGCATCCCGTTTCTTGTTTGGCTAATTGTTTAGCCTTGTAAATTTACAGTGTGATTGACTTTGTGTGTTTGTGTGTACCATAGTGAAAGTCTTTTGACTTAGTTTGTGTAGGGAGTGGGGAAAAAAGATTACATGCTCTGATCTCTGTAGCTTAAGGTTTAGGTAAGGGAGAGGTCTAGGGCAAAAAAAAGTGTTAAGATCTTAAAATTGAATGCATGGTTATTTGTTTAGGCTTTTTTTCCACTTGTTGATCATTTAATACTTCTATGCTGCTCCCTGATTGTTGCACCCTCTTGTCTGATACCTTTATATGAAATTGGCTTTTAATATTTTTGTATACTTTCTAGTTTATAGTATTGTGCCAGTATTCTGCCAAACACTAAATGTGCAACCTGTCAGCAGGCTTATGATAAACTGTTCCCTTTAGCAGTGTTAACAGGTTTAAAACTTGATTCTACTAGGACTTGACGTCACATTTTATGACTTTTAGTATGTTTGTATTCACTCAAAGAAAAGTGAAAATAAAAAATGTTCCACTGTTTGCCTCACTTGATCCTCCATGTTCTTTTATTGTGTAGTGTGTTGTACGTCTCTGTCCCTAAAGGCAGAATTTAATAGAAATGTATATTTATGAATAAAATCATCTGCTTTATTCAATGTTCAGTTCTAAATTTTTATTAGTTTGTAAATTTCTAAAGGGAAAATATTGTCTAAATTACTTGTGATTTCTGTATTTATTACAATGTTGATGCATACTGTAGTGTTTTGCGTTTATTAACTATAGTGATGACTTTATTTTAATTGAAACCAGAAAAACAGTATTTTAAGTGAGATTATGTGAATACTTTTGAGAACTAATTTCAAACCCCGAACCTGTAGGTGTCAGTAATGTGCAAATGTTAGTTCAACGCCTCGTTATCTTCGCTACACGAAGAATTGATTGAAACTTTTAGGCACTTTTTGTCTCATTACTTCAGATTACACTTAAGTACTTTACATAGTTTTCTCATTTAATGGTTATTTTATATTTTCAATGTGTGAAAATTATTTAATGCGTGATATTTCAGATATCTGAGAACTCTGTAATTTTGACATGACTGAACGCCGAGGCATCAGTTGTGTTTTGGTCTGTAAAAAGCTTTAATTGTAATGGATCCGAAATCTCTGTTGCACCGTCTTGATGGACGCTCGCGGTTGCTGGTTCACGCGCTGCATTCAGGGCCAAACAATGCGCAGACAGTTTATAATAAACAGCGCAAATCTGATCCAGATTTCTCTCTCGCACCTTTTTTAGAGACGTTATGCCAGCAGGAAGCTCGTGTGCATGAGGATGCTCTCGTTTCGTAAGTTAAACAATACAGGTTCGTTATATTTTTTGGATATCAGTAACGCTCAACAAGTAATCGCTCTGTTGTTTGACAGGAAACCGTTGGTGTGTCTGTTTTCTGAAGTCTTCAAGCGTAATCTCCTCTGCTTTCTGCATCTCATTCACACTAAATTACCAAAACAGAGTATCCTCCATCTTCTGCAATGTCTAAGCCAGGATCACAGTGAAAATCAGTGGTCATATGTCTTAATCAAACAGCTTTATAGAGATATTGAGGGCACTAGGAAAGAATCCCTTCTCACCCCAACATGCACAGAGAAGCTAAAGGATCTCTGTGAGAGATTTAGAGATGATAATATGAAGGGTAGATGGGCATCTTGCTTGCAGGGGATTGAAAAAGAGCAGGCTGATGATCAAGCAGTTCTGTCTCAGAAAAAACGAAAAAGTGACAACATTGATCTTGATGAGGAAGATGTTCATCAAAGTAAAAGGGTAAGGATTGATTTCTGTACAGCCAAAGAAGAAGAGAAGTTGACTGAGGAACAGGAGGAATCTCAAATGAGTACATCACACTGTGTGGACCATGGTGCTGCACCCAAACCGCAGACTTGTCTGTTAGGGTCCACAAAAGTCCTGTCAGACCACATAAAGGTAAGGTGAATGTTATGCATTTGGCAGACACTTTTATCCAAATATAAATGTATATTTTTTTTAATCAATATTTGTTTTTCCTGGAATCAAATCCATAACATTTAACTTGCTAATGCAAAGCTCTACCAAATGAGCTACATGAATACCCAGTTAAACCTCTTATTGCTAAAATGTTTAGCTAATAATTTAATTAAATGGATAAAAATGCCGTACAGATTTTTCCACAGATGGACTGTTACAATTGATCTCTTTGTGTGTAAAATTTCATACCATTTGTTGTTGTTCAATAAAAAAACTGGTAGAGTTGTGTGATTGTGTCCAAATTTATTGAAGAGATTTCTAATGCATTGACATTCACTTGATAGGCCGCTGTTCCTGTGATTAAAGAATTGCTAGATACAGAGTCAGGGGTAAGAGATGTTTGATTTTATTATAATGTAAATGTAACTCTTATTCTGAGCATCTTATTCATATTTTATTTGCAGTGGGATAAGAGCTCTGTGTCTGCTTTGAAAGTATTGCACGAATGTGACCCAGATGAGGTTTGTTTACATCAGCACACCCTGTAAAAACTGTTAAATTCACTTTTAAAATTCCATAAACATTTACATCAGTATTCATCTTTTATATTGTATACAGGTGGAAGTACTGTGTTCAATGTTGAATTTGTCTGAAGCACCTGAACAGAGTTTACCCCAGTTTTGTAGCTGTCTGCTTGAACTGTACCCAGACCTCAGTCACAGCACTGCTTCTGCTGTCATAACAAACCTCCTACTTAAGAAGGTCAGTATGTTTACGTTTGTCACAGGTTTCATAAACTATGAAACTTTTTCTTTTTTAAAGTGACATTTGATTTTGGGTGTAGTGCATCAGGCATTGAATATTAAATGTGTGTTAACTACAATAAAATACCACTTATTTACTTGTGTTTCTTAGATTGTGTCTCTTGAGGAACCAGCCTCACGCTGTTTGGTCACAGGTGTGATGTCACTTTGCACTCGATACCCCAGACCAACCTGTCAAGCCCTTATAGAGCCAGTCCTACGAAAGGAACAGACAGGTATTAGCCCTTTTCAATTTTAAAGGGAAAGTTCAACCAAAAATTACATTTCAGTCATTTACTCACCCTTATGTTGTTTTTAGCCTGTATGCATTTCTTTATTCTGTAGAACACAAAATATTTTTTTTAATATAAATCATGGTAAGCACAATGTTTGCCGTACCCATTAAAGGCGGGGTGCATGATTTTTGAAAAACATTTTGGAAAAGGGAGTGTCTCATATGACCTTATTATTTTTACACGTTGTGACTATACAAACCACAACACATAAATAGGAAAATTTTTGCGTTATTTTGTCACTTATTGGGAGCAGTTTGCAAGCTGGAGCCATTCACTTTCAGTCTTTGTGCTAAGCTAAGCTAGCGGGGGCTGCGTCAGACCGAGTTACAGCATGCACAGAGATGAGAAAGGTATGTATGGACTTATCTAACTCTGGGGGATACGGTGAATAAGCTAAATTCCCCAAAATGTGGGCGTGTTCCTGTTAACAGTCTAAAGAAATGCATACAGGTTTAAAACAACATTTTATTTTTGAGTGAATTTTTTAAAGTTATTTTTATATCATGTATTTTAATCATATTTACATTATTTTTATATAGCATACCTAATATC
The DNA here is from genome assembly GCF_030506205.2 of Paramisgurnus dabryanus. Lineage (NCBI taxonomy): Eukaryota > Metazoa > Chordata > Actinopteri > Cypriniformes > Cobitidae > Paramisgurnus > Paramisgurnus dabryanus. The sequence goes on from NC_133347.1 coordinate 14,456,608, forward strand.
AGTGTTTTTTTATTGAACACTATTTTTTTCTAGGAAGTTGCCAGGCGGAGTTACTCTGTAAACTGGTAGAAGATTGCCTTGAGCCCCATCATAGACTTCATGTATTCCGGTTAGTCAGAATGTCACAAATTTAGCTTTTATAAGTAATACACCACAGTTGGGTAATTATGGTTGACACACAGTACTGATGAAAAAATGTACCTCCAAATTTTAGGACAATACTTGAAGTGTCACCATGGGATGAGGGTGTATTGTTAGTCATCCATGCATTGCTGGATTCAAAGGTATCTTACAGATCTATATATAAATGTATACATATATAAATAAAAAGTTAAAATGAATGCTAAACATTTATTATACCTACTGTGTTTAAAGCTTGAGCTAAATGAGGAGTATTTCTCTCTCTTCACTGACCAACTCTGCAGCCAGTCTCCACATTTCAGCAAATCAATGAAATTTGCCAAGATTATGCTGAGTGTTTTGACCAAATATCAGTCATATGTGAGTTTGTTCAGTTAAAAAATTCAGTATTTTATAGAAACTGTACAATAATATTTGATCTTTTCTTTCAATGAATTATTTTTACAGTGTTGTATACACAGTTGTAACTGAAAACCTGTGGAAAAACTATTGATACTCTTGTTTTTTTGTCAGGTCAATGCTGCATGCCACCGCACACTTTCCAGTTGTCTGCCTTTAAATGAGACTTTTCTCAAGAAGTCCCTGCTGGCTGCATTAAAACGGATTTCCCTTTGAAGGATATTGTGACCATTTTTTTGTTCAACTGTGCATTAATAAATGGTTCTAAGTTAATAAGATTGTATATTTTGTAAATAGATTTAACAATTCTTTATTCTGAATTTTTCTTATATAGTATTAATATATAATAAATAAATAAAAAATATTAAATAACATTTCAAGTACACTGTCTCAATTGTGTTTTTAAAATGCCTTGCACTAAACTTCTTTTAATGCCAACATGATGTGTAAACCATCTACCAAATGTAAATGTAATGTCTGAAAATAAATTCTTAAGGATTTGTTTTAAAGTTATTTGAAATGTTTATTAATGGTTATTATTTGTATTATTATGTCTATTTTTTATTACTTCACAAACAATCAAGGCATATGTTTAGCCTTAGGCTGAGCATATTAGCAAGTGTAAATTACAAAAATCCAAAATAAAAGCACAAACTCAACATTTAAAAAATATAGTAAATTAAAAATGACATAACAAAAACAATTTTTTTAGTAATTTACTTTAATCACTCTTAAATGTCCTGAAAACCAAAAAATATGGCGGAAGCGGAAGTCCCTCACTCTCTCTCAGTGACAGGCGCTTATATTCAGCGCAACTTCCCTTCGCTCCTCCTTTTCGAGCTCGGTGTGTGAGGAGAAAGATCGTGGCAAAATGAGGCACGTGAGAAACCTTTAGAAAACGTTATAACTAATGTCAAAACCTCTTTTACATGTGTATTATACCATATGCTAGTAACTATTTGTCAGTTATCGTATATCGTTAGTATCCGTCATCGTTCTGTGAGTTTCACTAGCAGCGCTGACGAATTGTAGCCGGTCACCTAGAATGCAATCCACCGTAATCTAAAGTCTCCAAAGCTTCATCTACCATTTTAAATGTTGTGTTTGTTGAAACTCATAAGTAACATCAGTAATACCGAAATATTAAGGCCTGGAAAACATAGTTTTGGGCATATTAGCGATGCGTTTTCCGTTTGGTCTGCTAACACTGTCACCGCTAAATAACTGCAATACTATTACACTGAGACGGTCACATATAACTGTTTTATTTTCTTTTACAGCAAGGTTTCAAGGGACACATTGTACGAGGCGGTTCGGGAGGTCCAGGCTGGCTCCCTTGCCAAGAAGAGAAAGTAAGGCTCTAGTTTAAGTTACATTGCAGGCGGCAATAGTGTTTGACTTTTTGTTTAAACGTTTAGCCTGTCTTCTGTTATATTTTAGTATTGACTACTAAACTATAAACTATAGTGCACTAATTGCTAATCATATATTATATATTTTAGTATTTATTTAATACAAGTTATAATAGTAAATGGTTAAGTAGTTATGCAACAGCTTTATATGGTAAGGGTACGATGCTTGTAGATTTCAGGGAATTTAAAGGTCAAAAGCTGTGCACCTTTTTGTAGTCTGATACTTTAAATTCAGGGTGAGCTTTAAAATAAGTGTCCATCCAACTAGGGGAACTTTCTATATTTATATTTTCTCATTGCTTTCAAGGTTTGTTGAATCGGTGGAACTGCAGATCAGCTTGAAGAACTACGATCCCCAGAAGGACAAGCGTTTCTCGGGCACTGTCAGGTTCGGCCTTTTACTGTATCACCCAGCCTTCTCTCTGTCTGTCCCTTGGTTTGCCCAAATTAAAACACTTGTTTAGTTCTAAATTGTTTTGCTCATTTTATTATTGGATGAATGGGCGGCTCAAGGGCAGATTGTGGGGAACAGCCCCGGGTAGTCTGTCTGAATCAACTCTTCTATGGGTTGGTGAAGCAGGCGGACCCCTACCCTGGGTCTTAAAACATGAGGGGAGGCTCAAGGTGATGGCATTTATGCTGTCATACCTAAGCCGACCATTTTATTGTAATCCTGTGATCTCAACACCTGATGCCAGCTGAGGTGGTATGGGTAAGGTTTTTCTGTCTGCCTCACGTGGGGTCAGAAGGGGTCTGTTTTGCCTATATTGTCACTCACTGTTATCCGTCTACCCTCAGGCTGAAGACCACCCCACGCCCAAAGTTCTCAGTGTGTATCCTTGGTGACCAGCAGCATTGTGATGAAGCCAAGGCTGCAGAACTCCCACACATGGACATCGAGGCTCTCAAAAAACTCAACAAGAACAAGAAACTGGTCAAGAAGCTGGGTGAGTTTTCTTTGCAGAGCCTTGATTCTAGTAATTGGTAATAAAGTACACATTTAAACAAAGTAGATTTCAATCTTTAGTGAGAGGTTTTTGTCTGTTATGTGGTCTGTTTATGCTCAGTGCTATATGATGTAGATAGATTTAACATTGATACACTGTCCTGTTGTTTGTTCTCTTTCAGCAAAGAAGTATGATGCTTTCCTTGCCTCAGAGTCCCTGATCAAGCAGATTCCTCGTATCCTGGGTCCTGGCCTTAACAAGGCAGGAAAATTTCCCTCTCTGCTCACCCACAATGAGAACTTGGCCACTAAGGTTGATGAGGTGAAATCCACCATCAAATTCCAGATGAAGAAGGTACGTGTGCATAAGTATTCCTTACTACATGATAATCAGATTGATTACATATTTGTAATGCTGCAAAATCTTTCTTAGGTTCTGTGTCTGGCTGTTGCTGTTGGTCACGTCAAGATGACTGAGGAAGAGCTGGTCTACAACATCCACCTCTCTGTGAACTTCCTGGTGTCTCTGCTGAAGAAGAACTGGCAGAATGTCAGGGCTCTCTACATCAAGAGCACCATGGGAAAGCCACAGCGCCTCTATTAGAGACACTGTCAATCTCTTTTCTACAATAAATGTGGAGTTGATTCCAAATTGTTTGTCATCTTTATTTCCTCAAGTTTGTCGTGCATAAACATGCTGATGTTTCAAAGTGTTATAGTGTGAGACTCCAAGGCTTTCACAACCAGAATGTAGGCTACTGTGTATTGAGATAATTAACCAAAAATTAAAGTGGTCAACTTTTGTTCACCCTCATGTCATTTAAAACCTGTTAATGACTTCTGTTTAACATAATTTTGAGGCATGTCTCAGGTTTTTATACAGTGGAAGTCAATAGGTTTGTGTTGGTTAGCAGTGTTTTCACACAAATTTTGGGTGTGTTTTCCCTTAATGCATGTATATAAAGATTTGAGTATGTGACGTTGCATAAATCTGTCAGCCACAAAATCTTGAAAAATAATCTAATTATAACTAGTAAAAACTCAGTTGCACTAAACAGCTGATTTTTCAATGTTTTACGATGTTCTTCAATTTGGATGAATTAATACATATGTTTTTTCAATGCGTGCACTTTTAATCTTTGTACAACGCTTCTTTAATGTGTTTGCATTTAGCCTAGCCCTATGCATTCCGATGGCTCCAAACAAAATATTTATTTTGTGCTACCATACTTACGTAACAGTCTTTAAATAAAGAAAACATGGAAGTGTTTGGTGGCATTTAAATTCATTCCTGTTTGGAGCCATAGGAACGAATGGGGCCAGGCTAATTGCTAACACACAAGGTGCTGTACAAAGATTAAAAGTGCACACATTGAAAAAAGATGGGTATGTATGTATTGGTCTAAGTTGAGGTAAGAACATAGTAAAATATTGAAAAACTGTGGTGTTTCTTTTAAGCTATTTTTTAAGACAATATGTGTATAATCCAGAATACACGTGTTAAGATAAACTGTAACAGTGTATACCCCAAAACAAATATGCAATCTTAATTTGATCATTACATGCTTCTTCAATACTGTCATACTAATTTAGCATGTGGCAATAGGGAACTGTTACATGACAAAAGTGACCTCATTGGACCGCCAGATTACTTGTCTATCCCCTAATGAGATTATATAGCACTATTAGCAGTGGAAAGCGGTGAACTAGAAATCCCTGTAAATATCATGGTAAGCAAACATTTGTATTTGTTTTCCAAATTTTGATTTATGTGTTTGAGTCTTTAATGCAGACTCAGTTTGTTGCCTTGATTTTGTTTTTAAAGGTGAGTTTAAACTGGGGCAATGTCTACTCAGTGAATAAGCGTTGTGGTTGGATTCTGTCAGTTAATATTTAGAATATAAAATGTTGTCTTATATTTTTATTTGATAACTGTTTTACAGATTTATGTGACTATTTCAGCCCATTTTAAAAACAATTTTGATTATTTTGTGAAGAAAAAATATTTTTACAGAGATTTGCAGGGTTTATTTTATCTTTTGAACTGTATTTTGTTTAAATGTATGGTCAGGCTTGTGTGAATCAACACACACACAACAACAGAACAGAAAACTGTGATAGTGACTCAGATGAAGGTACAAGTTCAACTTCACATCATTTGCACAAAAATTTAGATGTTTTTTAATGCTGGGCAAAGATTAATCACAATAAATAGCATAGAAAATAAAAGTTTTTATTTTTTGCTTTTATATTTTTTTATTTATTTTTTGCATATGTGTGTACTGTGTGTAATTATGTATATTTAACCACACACACATACATGTTTTCATTTCATATTTATTTATTAACTTTGTTAATTTATAGAATATATAAATAAATATATATACACACGTTAATGTTTCTTAAATACATACATCAATGTATGTGTATTTATATATACCTCATAATTACACACAGCACACACTCATATATTATGCCAAAAATCACATTTATTTTGTGTGCGATTAATCACGATTAATCTTTGCCCTGCACTTATACTTTTAAATGATTGTACACATTGTTGGCTAATGTTTTATTTTTAATGCAGGGTGTAGACAATATAACCAAATGGCTTTGGAGAAATTGTCTATTATGGAGAGACTGGGCCCAAACAGGTGAAATATTAACCCTTCTCTTAATCCTTACCTAAATACGCCCATTCTTTTTTATTACTGTCATTTTTATTTTCATCATTGACAGTCTTGTGTAAAGGAACTTCCTGCAACTATTATTTATTTGTCAAATAAATCATTTTTTTTATTAGGACAAGTATGCAGATCCATACATTGGATTCATGTTACATATATCCTGGTCCATACATATCTGTTATTTCTTTTATAGGGTTGACATGACGGAGGAAGAATTAGAGGTGAGCTCTGTTTTGATTCTTAAAAAATAAATAATAATAATTTACAATAAATTGATTATAAAGAGCTTGTGCTGTTTGTCTTTGGCTAAGTACATAGTCAAAATTAAATTATACAAAAACTATTCTTAAAGACACATCTTGTTCTGGTTGAGGTCACAGGCAGCTTTCTCTGAGCTGTCTATGGCCTTTCGCTGTGATCAGTACACCCTGTGCCAACGACTGGAAGCAGAGGAACATGCACGAAACAAGGCAGAAAGCAACATTAAACTTGAAGTGGAAAGAGGCATGGAAATGCTTCAGGTAAAATCAAATTGAGAAATGATATATTAAAGTAAATTAGAACAACATTTTGCATTTGCTTAACAGTAACCTTTAGTTGGTAATAAAAAGCTTTTACCATTTTTGTCTTTCACAAGACTCTCAGGGGAATGTGTGTAGACACCAAGCGGGTGAGTCTTCTTCAACAGATTGAGCTTTGTTTCAGCATTATTGGAAACACAATTGGACGAATTTCTAACACAGCGGAGGTTTTGGGCGCTGTGCATCAGGTATAGGAACATACCAGGTTATTTACTCTGGTTAGCAAAGCTTGTAAACATTATATAATAGGCTTTGATGTTGATGTAATTGATCCATTTAATTACTGTACTGTATGTGGACTAATTAAAATTGAATCCTATTTTTAGAAAGTGGCTTTGCCATAAATGTTAAATCTGAAGTATTTCTGTGTTTAGGAGGTTAAATCGAGCCGTGCGGTTGAACTGATGGTGGCTCATGTGCAGAACATGAAACGTCGTCACGAGAGGAACAGCGCTGAGCTGGAGGAGATGAAAAAACAGATGGAAAGCAGCAGAGAGCGACAGGCCTGTGAACAGAGGGGTACATGAAAACACTCACTTCACTTTCATGATACAGGTATGAAGTTATTTTGTATCCACTTGCATTGAGTCTAATCTGTTTTACTGCAGAGGAAACTGAAGCAATGGAAAAGGACTCACATAAGGTACTCATCAAATACGTGAGTAGCTTTTTCCTGTATAATACAAATTTTATACAATCGTCAGATTATTTGTAATTTATTGGTTATCAGATTGCCTGTCTTCGGTCTCACTCGCAGTATCAATTACGACGCAGAATCAGTGTATCTATCATCTCAAAGCAAAGCCAGGTCAGTGCATCACAAGTCCTCAAGAGTCATACACCAACAAACAAAACACATCAGTATAAATTTAACATTTAATTTATTTTTTAAAGAGACACAAATCTTTGGAATCGCAAGCCTCAATTTTAATGACCAATGAGGAAGGTGAAGAAAAAGAATCAATCACAAACAAACAAGACCAAGCAAATGCAAGTCTTCTAGAGGACAGAAGGTATGTTTATATTGTTAAAGAAACTTGAAATCAAATTGACTTTCTTATACTCACACCTGGGTCATATTTATTAATTCATATTATTTGGACTATTCAAAGATTTCTCCATTCTGAAGTTTTAGCTCAAAATACCCCACAAATCATGTATTATAGCATATCCAAAATGCCCCTATTTGGGCGGGAACAAAAAGTGCTGTTTTCATGCAAATGAGCTACAGCTTTTGTTTAAAAATAGATCTAAGGGGCTGTCCACATGGAGACGCGTATCACTGTATACGTATAAATATGTTATCGTATTGGCGTTTCATCCACACGGATCCGGCGTTTTTGGAGACTGAATCCGCTATTTTTTTAAACCGGGTCCTAAAGTGGATAAATCTGAAACCGACACCCTTGCGGTTTCGTCTGTACAGCCTATCCGTATATTTTGTGAAGCGAAAACGTCATCACATCACGTGTCGGAAGCGTTACACATAAAAGCAACAACAATAACGGCGGACTACGTGATTTTGTTCGTGCCACAGAAGCTACTAAAGCCTACTAGCTTTATTACAGCAAAATCTATTGCTTCTATGCAATTGTTGTGACCAACAAGCGATAATGGACAACACCATAGGTTGGTTATGCGCATGCTCAAAGTCTTCTTCTTCTTCTTCTTCTCAAGTTTAATGGCAGTTGGCAAACCAAACTTAAATGGTGCATTCCCGCCACCTACTGGATTGGAGTGTGGATAACGTTATGGTAGTAGTGACCTAAATCCTGTTAATTAAAAAAGTATCTTTTAAGAAATTAATTATTCCTTCATATACTTTAACCTGCTTTGGGCAATCACCTAATAATGCTTGCATAGACACAACGTTCATTTCCAACTCGCTTAAAGCTTGAAATAACTTACATCTTTCTCTTGCATAAGCCTCACATTTTAATAATACATGTTCAACTGTTTCCTTTTTTTCCGAGCCACATTTTCCACAATACCCAGTCTGGTGTTTCCCAATTCTGAACATACTTTGATTTAATAAACAATGGCCAATGCGCATTCTTGAAATTAAAACATCCTTCTTCCTGTTTCCAATGCTTCTTCTTTCCAAACCTACTGTTCTTTGAATGTTGTATAAATGTCTACCCTTATTTCCACTGTCCCACTCCTTCTGCCATTTATTCCTAATCTCCTTACTAATTATACTTTTTATCTCGGTCTTACTTAATGCAATTTTAATATCAACTTCTGAAAATTGTATGGCCTGTTTAGCTAAACTATCCACCTCTTCATTTCCCGTCACCCCCATATGAGCTGGTATCCAAAGGAAAGAAATACTGATTCCCAATTGTCTGATTCTGAAAAGACTTTGTAGTATTTCATAAATTAAATCCTGTCTAGCTATAGAAATACCACTTGCTATACTTTCAATTGCAGATAAAGAGTCTGTGCATATAACAGATCTGATTGGTTGAACTTCTTCAACCCACTGTAATGCTAATATAATTGCTATTAATTCTGCTGTAAATACTGAGATGAAATCTGATGTTCTTTTCAAAATGTTGACTTTAAATAGAGGTATACATACTGCTGCAGATGTTGTACCAGAATCTGGATCTTTTGATCCATCAGTATATATCTGGATGGCACTATAATATACATGATCTATGTAATCTTGTACTGTTATGCTATCCAGGATTTTCTCCTCATTATGTTTGTCTTTGTGTAACTGCATATCAATAGAGGGCATGGGAAAAAACAAAGGGGGAATTGCTGGCAGCACCACACTAGAAGCAATATTAAAAACACTAATCCCTATATCTCTAGCCTCCTCATTGATATACCATCCAAAACTAGTTAGTTTTTTCTGGCTATATTCCCAACATTCCCTTAAAACATTTTTAACTGGATGGTTCTCCAACTGACCTTTTATGTTTGCCCAATATCTCATTCTCAATTTTATCCTTCTCATTCCTAGTGGCATAACCCCCATCTCAACATTAAGTGCTGACACTGGTGATGATCTAATTGCTCCACAACATATCCTTAACGCTTGATTCTGAATTGCCTCAATCTTATCCAGTTGAGTTTTTGAGGCAGAACTATAGACCATGCTACCATAATCTATAGCTGCTCCAATAAGTGCCACAGAAATACTTTTGTGCTCAAAGTCTTCTTCTCCGTGTATAGTGTATATCTGTGGCAGAATTACAGCGCCCCATACTGGTCCGGCATATATACTACACCGCTTTCAGTCGGTTTCAGTGGTTTCGTGTTTACGGATAATTTTTTTAGAGCAAGGAAATAAAATGATCGGATAGGGAATGCACCGGCTTCGTGTGGACATAGCCTAAATCTTGTGAATACAGTCTGAAACAATAGTATATTTAGCCACATTAGTGCTTCGTGTTAACAGACATATTAAAAAAAGCTTTTGGATAAATTTAAGGAAGTGGCAGTGGGTGGGGCTTTGTTAGTGTGACATCACATTAACAAGAGAATCAAAACAGCATGTCTAATGAGACTATTTCTGGTTTAATGGGGATAACAAAATCATTGTTCACACACTGCCAACACACATTTATGTCCAAACACCTTGCAAAAGTGAATTTTGCACAATATGGGCCCTTTAAAAATTGACAGGCAGGTGTGTTCAAGCTGAGATTAATCTAAATAGGACAGTACAGTGGATTGAACCTTTCAATATACAGTGGTCAAAGGAACAGCGTATCTTGTGTGTCTTTAGGCAAGGGCTATATCCAAAGGAAAGTCCCTCGCAAACTGCCGACGCTGATACTCCAGAGATGTCATCATCTGCTTCAGCTCAAACTCCTCCAACACAAAGGAATGAGATGGACACGGCTCACTTCAAAAATAGGTCACATCAAACACATATTACTTAATAATCCAAGATAAATTTATGTTCATTGTGTCATATAGACTTGCAAACATAAGGTGTCCAGGAGTCTGTACTTTAATTTTAGTGTTAATACTACATTGGTGCAAATTTTAACACAAATTATATTTTACAAGAGTAACATTATATTAAAGAATAACTTTTTTCATTCAAGTACATAAGTACATTAATAATTAAAATATTTATATGCCCCTTTTATTCCTGACAGCAAGTGTTTGTGTTGTATTCTGCATGATTTTGTTCTACAATCAAACTAAAATGTATTAAATACTGATCCTTTGGTAAAATACCAAAAGCAGCATTTTTTTATTGCAAAAATACAGCAATTGTGAATAAGCAATAAAACAAATACAGGGGGCAGTAGCAGCATTTCACCACTGATGTCACTTTCCTAAAGGCAGAGGAGGAAGTCGGTCTTGGAGTGTAGCTCTGATTGGCTGAAGAGATCTGTGCACTACCTTAGAAACTGTGATAGATGTGTTATGAGCTTGTAAGTTATACACAGATATTCACAAACTGCTTTCTGAAATTCTTTCAATTCACTCTTTCTTATTCATTTGGTCAACCATTTACTTAGTAACGCCCGATAATGTTTGTATTGTTTTTTCTCTCCCCACAGACAGCGCCCCCTGCTGCAGTGGCTGTATCGTTGTCGCTGGATAATCGTTGTCGTCTATTTAACTGTCCTTTGCTCATTAATCTTAATACTAGCAATTTTTGTTGGGTTTCTGCAAACGCCTGTCTTATGGATGTAAATGAAAAAAGAGAAAATGTATTTTATAAAATACAAATGAGTTTTATTGATGGATTTTGAAAAACTGATGAATTCTGTGAAAGCTTTTGGTTACTGTTTGTTAAATGGTTTAGGATTATTTGTTGCAGTGATCTGTATTTTAAAATGTAAAATGCATGAAAATACGTCAATGTGAATCTGTGGTACTGTTTATTGAAGTGTATTATAAATAATATAAAATATAATTTATATGTAGTTAGTATACAAACATAAAAAAATCAGCATTTGGTAATAGGACTCACAGACATTGTGAATTATTTTTTTTAAATGCACATTACAGTAGAATAGCAACATTTAAAAAAAAACTTATTAAAATAAAGCATATGTTAGAAAAATGGGAATATGAATTGAAAAATACAATAAGGAAACATAAATAATGCAAAATAAATATTAATAATGCGTTAATATATAATAAATCATAAGGACACATCTACAAAACATTTGAATTGCGCAAAATCGTGTACCAGACACAAATAGATAGTAAATGGTGTAATGTTCATAGAATTTCAAAGAAGACATTTCTCATTGTCGATAGAAAAAAGTGGACCACACTTTTAATACTAATCATTCAAATTAGAATTATATTAATACATTCATCATAAATATCTGGCATGATTCCTTACAAGGAAGCCATAGACTTAAGTGTTAGTTATCAATGTAAGTTTAAGGATTTGTGGCCTACCATATTATACAGTGGACACACCTCGAATATTGGGTCAAAACGTCTTTGTGACAATTAACATAATTTTCACTATACAGTTGTATTAGTTGAGTCCATTGGCTCAATAAATACAAATAAATGAGTGAGACAGTTTGTCCTTTTTTTTACAAGTTACACCTGACTTACAATCTCCGAGTCTTCTTCCTCATACCACTGCATTGGGGTTCCATCTGCAGCCCTTTGCAGAATCACTTTCTGAGAAACCTGCAAATATACAATAACATTTATAATTTTACTATAAAACAATTTTAATAACACAAATTTTACGCTTTATTTATGGACTTGCTTGCAGTCCTCACCTGTTTGTGAGGGGGAATCCGGTGGTAGGGGGGTGGCTCTGGGCGCTTCATTCGGGTTGATCCCTGTCGTTCGAGTGAGCAAGCCCTGGGCACAGCTAAATTGTTTTTCTGGTGCCAGGATTTAAGTTCCCCTGACACCACATCTCGAGGAAGCACCCGGGCGGGATGGTTAGGGTATTCTTTTAGCGACATCGTGCGGGCCACCTTCGTGTATGGTGGGGGAGGTTTGAGCATTCGTTTGGGTGACGTAACCTCCACCTGAGGTTTACTAATAAGCATGGTAGCAGATTTTGACATGTTTGGTCCAACCCTGAGCCTTCCCATGTCCACTTCAAGTGCCGTCACGTTGTTATTCTTCACCCGATTGGAGCTGGGAATAGGATGAGGTGGGTTGTTGTTGTTATTTTTAAGTGGGCTACGGGTGCTGAGCTGGCCACATGCTTTATTTGCAGTCGTGCGATGGTAGCCGTATGGAGGTGGACATGGTTTGGGTGGATCTGTGGTTGTTTCCCTGCTGGACGAGCTGCTGTATGAAGAGATGGAAAGTTCAGAGCTACTGTCCTCTGAACTGCACTGATACAAGCGCTGGACCGAGTAGGCCAGGGCAAAATCTGTCACTCGCCGACGTGGTAATTTGGTCCGGCCCCGCCATAGATCTGAGCTGGTCTTGGTCAGTTCTGGTTTAGTTCTGGGGAGTCTGTTTGGGAAATCATTTATTTAAACATTACAAAGCAATGTCCTGAGAAACTCTACAATGAGTTTTTAATTCATTTTTAATCGGTTTATTAACTCACACTTGTTGTTTTTAAGACTCTATAATGATATCAGTGTAATGGTGCTTTCACACCAGATGCGGAAGAGGTGGCAAGCGCGAGTGATTTACATGTTGAGTCAATGCAAAGACGCGAATAGGCATCTTGCGGCGCGGATGGCGCGAATTGAGCATTGCCATGTCAGCGTTGAAAAATCTGAAATTTGGCGGATTTTTATGAAGCGTTAACCAATCAGGAGCTTGCTCTAGCAGTCACGTGATTACAGGAAGCAAGCGGAGGCAGAAAAACAAAAAATAACAATGGAGTACAATCATCATCGCTAAGTTACATGAGACATCTTTGTACTAATTTAGATTTAAAAGCATCTTGTTTGAAAGAAAGTGAGTGAGGAGGTCGAACAATCTGGTAAGTTTACTCAATTTGAGCCCCTCCCATGATACGAATATACACCTGAATTTCTCGAATAACTAGAATTTCACGTGCAACTTTCACACGTGAATGAAGCGAGTAAACTTAAAATGTTCAAGCGTCCAACTAAGAGCGAATAGCGCGTTTTTGCCGCCTTTTCCGCCTATGGTGTGAACGCACAGTAATACATATGTCATTACAGACTAACAGTTTTTTAATGTACAAATGCTTGTTGATGTATGGGGAATACCTGAAGGACTGTGAGAACTGTCGGCGCAGTGGCAGCTCTGGGGTGGAGGGGGCGCTGTTTGGCTGATTGTTTCGCATCGGCAAACTTTTAAACACAAACTGTGGTGCTGGGGGGAGATCTGCCAGTCTGGTGTCGGTTGAAAATGTTGGACTGCTGCTGATACAAGAAACCATTTGTGAGAAATCAATATGAAGCATGATCACTCCTCTATTGACATTTTTGGTAATAACCAATGATTTGAAATATCTGCCAAAAAAGTCTTCTTAAAACAGCCATTGCTGTTACAACTGGCAGAAATACATCATCTATCATAGTTTATTTCAAAAGTAGATTATCCTGTAATACCTTGAGCGACTGCTGCAGGCAGAGATTGATGGTTTTGGTTTCTGGTAAGGCTGGTCTAAGCTGGATTCCTTCCATGGAGAGTTTTGGATTGGTGAGGGATCATAATCCAGACTGGAGCTGGAGCTCGATGGCTTGGGGCCGTTTTTGGGTGAGAGAATCAGACGCTGGAAACCGCTGTCTGTGGACGAACCCAGACCGACTGGAGAAAAGAGAGTTGAGTCTGAATCTGTTGATAAAAAACAGTTTATTTGCATTAGTGAAGTCTCAAAGACATATCATGAAAATCTGACTTTTCCATGTTTAAGAGCTATAATTGGGTCCCCAGTGCTTCTATCAATGTAGGAAATGTGAAAAAGAACAAACCAGTAACGTAGTTTTGGTAAACCATTCTCTGCAAGCATGTGAAAAAATAGGTAATTGACATCTGGGTCCCCTGGTGATGTCAGAATGGGGTAAAACCTCCCCTTAATCTGCTCTATCCAACCACGGCCCTGCCATTTAACCCAGAGATCAGCTCATTTGCATTTTAAAGGACACACCCAGAAAGAGCACTTTTTTGCTCACACCTCCAAAGTGGCAATTTTAACAAATTATAATAAATTATCTATATGGTATTTTAAGCTTAAACTTCAGATACGTACTCTGAGGACACCAAAGATTTATTTGACAAGTCTTGTGAAATGTCTCCTTTAAAAAGTAGAGATAAAATACTGTAAAAATTGTGAAAATCTGGAAAATAAAGTTTAGATATTTTGAAAAATAAAAAAACGATGTTTCTTTTTTATTTTGTAAAATTGCAGACTATGTTAGCTCATGTGCATGCTAATATTTAAGTAAAAGAGGGATTCTAAACCTAAGACACTCATAAATTACCTGTGTTATTGTATTTTAATCGTTATATAACATAAATGTTGTTTTAATTAATATAAAACAAAAAAAGCAGCTTTCTCACTGAAGGTTTTATACCTTTGTAAACACTAACAAGCAGAGATGTTGTTTTTTAACTTACCATCATCCAAAACAACAGCATCCGACAGTGAGCTGTCATCAGAAATACCAAGATCTGAAATGAAATTACAAGATTATTTTCAAACAAGGTTATGCGTAACCCTTCTAATAAAATATAGATTAAATAAGAAACAGGGCCCAAACTGAGTGTCTGACCTCTCTGCCTGGACGAATGACAGGTCTGTGGAGAGACGCAGCCGTGGTTAATGCGATGTTTCAGCACAGCATCCTGTAGCTCTTTCAGTTTCCTCTCTTCACGTTTACACTGCTGCAGTCGGCTTTTCCTCACTGGTTTGCTGATGTGCTCCTCCAGGGAAAGCTTACATGCCGCCTCGTAAATTTGCCGTTGCAGTGCAACGTCAGACTCCAGCGCATGCAGCTCAGACTCCTACAGACAAGCATTTTAAGAGGCAGCCACATAATTACGAGCTAAAAATTATAAAATATGGATTCAGTTAAAACTAGTTGTTTAATCCTATAAATACGTGGAAAGTTCTCCGTAATTTATTCCCAGTGCTGTGAATAATAACACTTGATACTGTGTAAATCTAGCCAGGTACGGTCAAGTAACAGCAGCAAGGCTATTAAAATAGTCTCTATGCAGAAAGTGCGGCCCGTACCTCGCCGTCTTGAGAAATAAAACCCTCATCCAGTTTAAAACGGGCTCCGATTCGTCTCCGGACCTGCGGAGGCTTCTCGTCGGGCAGGAGAGGGTAATCCGAGGGCAGTTTTCCAGTTAATTCCTGTTAAAACAAAGATCGCTTTTACGACAAAGAAAATCAACTCTGTTTGTTCGTCAATACTAAACAAAACAAAATCTTTGCTGGGAGCAGATGCTCGTCTTGACATTGTTGAAGCGTCCACAAAAGGGTTTCTATGGTGTAATGATCAGGCCCTTAAATCTTTTCCCTGCTCGGCCAACAGTGAATGACAGACATGTGGGCTAACATGCAAAGAAGCATCTGTTCTTGGCCCTTCGCTTTAATGTCTCTATTGAAGGAAGCGAATTTGATTTACGCCTACAGACCAGCTGACAGAACAACATCCTATTATGAATCATTATGCGTGAAATACAATTTGTCTAATTTCATTTGCATGGAATATCACCTGTTTTTAGGTTATTAAACTATGAAAAACTTTATACTTCATGTCTTTGACTATTACTGAAGTTGTTTTTCAAAGTGTGATGATGTCACTCACAGCCTCTCTAATGCAAAGTTTCTTTAGCTCCAGGACACACATCTCCAGACGGTCTTCGAGGGCCTTCTGCTTCAGCCTCATGGCACGTGTGTGAGCGCTCATGTCTTTCACCGGTGATGTGGGGCTGTCTGGCCCTGGACAACAGGGAAGATTTAGTTACACTAGGGCAAACACATATCGGGCACAATTTTTAGAGCTGTGGCCTGCTATGGCACATTGAGCAGTGGTTCTCAAATGGGCAACCCGAGTTTGAGTCTTGATGGTAAAGAGACCTCCAAAAGCTTTAAATAAGCTTAGTAGGTTGAAATCAATTTAACTAGAACAGGTTTTAATGTCAGTGCAACCTGGTTTACTTAAATGTATGTCATTTTTTTCTTGCCTTCACCACCATATTCACAGTGTTGGAGACTGATAGCATGTTCACAACTTTTAAATAGCTTAGATTTATCATAAACAGTACAAATAAAATCAAAAACCACTCACCAGAGTTTAACATGATTCCACTATCAGAGTCACTGATCTCCTCTTTACAATCCATGACTGTTTTATATTTATATAGTAAATGTCCTGGTCCAGTCTCCAGATGTGACCTGTAGATAAAGAAATGAAAGAGATTGGATTTGATTTCAAGCGCTCTCCATTTAATCCAACTCCCCACAGTCCAGCAACCACTAAGCAAATTTGCTTTCCAAATAGTGGTTTGTGGTCGCACAATTATGTAAAAACCAACCTCCGGAGGTGAACCCTGCACAGGGAGCTCAGCGTCTCCGCATCTGATGCTTAAGACAAAGCAACTGGTCTATTTTCCCCTGTCCACCCCTATTTCAATATGCACACACGCTTACTCCCCCAAAAGTCTGAATGGCTCAAAACACAATAGCAGTTGACCGCACACATGCAGGGGTCTTATCCTCCTCCACGGCACCATGGCGACCTGGATCACTATGACCGAGCAAGCGTGTGTGAATTGTGATGGAGTGTGTTTAGGGGGAACACTAGATGCCCTCGAAGTCAACAGATGGCAAAAGGGACTCTCCCCTCCTAAAGGCTGCACCTGTTTCTCTCCAAACCCCCCCTCGCTTTAGTCTCCAGATTTTGAAGTATAACAATGTCTTCGTGCAACATCGGCCCTAGGCGGGAGATGCTGATAACTCAGATAACCATGTCAGGGGTTCTCCTATTACGACGAATAAAAGTGCAAGCAATGTTCTTTTGACTTTGAACAGATAACATTTTGGCATCTCAGATTGTCTCAGAAATTTGGACGTCTTACATTTCAGGGCCCTTAAAAAGAAAACCACACAAAGAGAAGAGACATGTGGCTATAGCAATTATTGTGTTATTGTAAATGAATCCATCTATGCATCTGGGAGAGTTATAGATTGACAAAACTTTTTACCTGATAATGTTAATTGTTAGAACAGGCAGGAAACTTACATTTTCCTCCATTAACATTACAATGAATTATATACGATTATTATATAAGATTTAAAGTAATATTTAGCTCTTTTTATTGCAACACTACTCTGAGGTAACTTTTTCCCAGAAGAGATGATCAGCGACCCTGGTATATAAAATGAGCAAAGGTGTCACACAGACCAAGATCTAGGACAGACAAGTGTATTTATATAAATGCTATTTTAGGAGAAATCTGGATGCCCACCCACATCATTAGGGAAAACATCTTTGCTAATGGGTCTTATCATTACTCTTCCTGAGCAGTGAGGAAGTCTGTTGATATGAGAAAATCTGACAGGATGTGACTGTGGAGCTACTAAAGGCTCATCATCATTTAATCCTGTAATGCTTGTGGATAGATGCAAGATGGCACAATAGAAACTCCAGTGACTGAAAATATACCAGTAAAGCTCTGTGTCAACAAGCCAGAGCGGGCAGTTTGCTGAGAGGACACTATCTGCATTGGCCAGTAAGAGAGAGCGGCTGATGAAACCGCTGCGGGAATTAGGTCACTGTAACAAACTACGCTATAAAAAAATCCTGTTAAAGCTACCGGTAAAAAAACTGGCAGCTGTGGTTGCCAGAAATTCACTTTAAAAATTACAATGATCACATGCAGGCATTTTGGAGCCTGTATATTCTGCAGTGCACATTAAGCAAATTGTTAAGATGCAAAACCCTCTAAGTACATCTGACATGTTTTCTTATATGTTTAGGTTCAGTTTCACTTTAATGACAATGAGTCAGTAATTCAAATGCCTTATTTTCACAATATCACTTCATTAGTCATTTCATTGGTTTTTAACATTTAAAAAAGTTTTTTGCTGCAAAACCCTCTAAGTGTCTCTGACATGTTTTCTTATATGTTTAGGTTCAGATTCACTTTAATGACAATGAGTCAGTAATTCAAATCCCTTATTTTTACAAATGTCACTTCATTAGTCATGTCATTGGTTTTTAACATTTAAAAAAGTTTTTTGCTGCAAAACCCTCTAAGTGTCTCTGACATGTTTTCTTATATGTTTAGGTTCAGTTTCACTTTAATGACAATGAGTCAGTAATTCAAATGCCTTATTTTCACAAATGTCACTTCATTAGTCATTTCATTGGTTTTTAACATTTAAAAAAGTTTTTTGCTGCAAAACCCTCTAAGTGTCTCTGACATGTTTTCTTATATGTTTAGGTTCAGTTTCACTTTAATGGCAAAGAGTCAGTATTTCATATCCCTTATTTTCACAAATGTCACTTCATTAGTCATGTCATTGGTTTTTAACATTTAAAAAAATCCTGCAAAACCCTCTAAGTGCATGCAAGCTTTTTGTCAAAAACCTCTAGTTCTTTAGAGAAGATATAGTAAACAGTTGCAAAATCACTGAGGATGCAACTATGTCAAAAAAAAAATTCTATTCTATTCTATTCTAAGTCTATAGTGTAGAATTTGTCTATTTTTCTTGCTTTATTTAGCAAAAGGCAACTCATCCTATTCTGAGGTGGTCTAACTGCAGTGAGCTCCACCCTGCAAACACATTAGACCAGCAGACTTGATTACAAAAGCTCATTAAACTCGATGAGCCGACAGGACGCAGTTTTCTCGACAGTGATCTTAGCAAAAGGATAACACTACAGATCCACCCATCCTCTCAGCGCAGTCAAGCGTGAAGATGAGCCATCAGTTTTCTGTAGTCTGCAATTCCCATGTGCTGTCTACTGCATCTCGAAATTCCCCGACACCCTTTCCTGTGAGTCTGTGGGGCTGTGATCTATTGGAATGCCAAACCAGCCAAATTTCAGTCCTGCTGTGGCCAGGTTTGGAATTCCCAGAGAGGGCTGGAGCTTGGAAAGTCTGACAGGAGACTTGAATGGGAACCAGAATGTATACAGAGCCTGTTATTATAGAGATGCTGAATCGTGTGGACGCAGATGTTATGTGAGCAACAGAATTTACTGTGTGACTTATTTCCGCAGCTGGTGCAAAGCCAAAAACCAGTTGAATGCTAATGAAGCCATCCAAAACACGGTAGAGAGAGGGATGGGGAAAGAGAGATAGAGACTTCAAAGGAGAGCAAAATCCAAATGAATGACTTTGATCATGCCAATCAATGAAGATGAAAAGATTAAACAAAACACATGACAAGCTCTGTGAAGTGAAAACACATTAAGCTAATACCTTTAGAAAGTAAAAGTTTTCTGTCCCACCTTCCTTTATGAACAGACATCGATAAGCAGTCAATCTGTGTCACAACTTATTAATTCAAAAACAGACCACCCTTATCTGCATTTGTTGACAAAGTGAGGGCTGTATACATAAGCTAATTTAGTCTTAATTAATTTACATTTCTCTTTATGTGTTTGTGACACGTTTAATCCAAAATAATTTATAATGAACATCTAACTGGACGTCTGACTTTTAGATCAACTGATCTGGATCAACATTTAACTAAATATGCACACGCAAGTCGCAAAAACAAAGATGGTTTAGGGATTTTAGAGCATTTAGAGGAAATAAAAATCCTTTAACAGTGTTTGTTTACATAGGAGACAACCTCAAAATAAATTATATCAGCAAAGTCAACTCAGACTTGCTTTCTAAACAATCTGTTGTACTATGCATGATTGATTGAATAAAGGTTAGATGATCTCGTAAGTAATGGTAAAACTGAATTGGTCCATACATCCAGGAGCCTATTATACAATGACCAGTCTTTTAATGTTTACTTTAAACATCTACTGTTTACTATAGGACAAACAATAAATCACGTAAATGCTTACAAACTTAAATGTAGCCTTCTAGAAAATGAACTAAGCATGTGACAGAATTATTACGTACAATAAATGTGTTTACTACTATAATACAGATGCAATTCAGTGCTGCTCTACTTCAACCTGATTTAAATGCAAGTGTAGTATGCCTCTGGGAGAAAAAATTAAATAAAAATTATGCATAGTCATCATCGTACCTTTCTTTGCAGTATCCAGCCCAGTGCACCTCTCTCTCTTCACTCCATAATATCGCATATAGGCGTGAGCCGGCAGAATCCACAGTGATGATGGGCTGCGGCGTATTGCCTGTACTCAAACTGGGCGAAAGCCGCTGGACTGTACCATCGCGCATCTATATGGGGGGATTCTCACACGCCTAAAACATTTTTCCAGTTGGTATTGTTGACGCCACAGGACAAAAATTACAGTGGGCTATTTTCTTGTCTAATGAAGTAAAAAGCAACAAATGTTATTACGCTTAAAAACAAATTAGGAGATAAAAAACAGGACCGCACCACCGCATCTGTCCCCTTTCCTCAATGTTTGCTAGGATGCTTTGGAAGCGCGTGTGATCTTTTGAAGGCAGCGCACGCTTCTTTAGCAGTGGGCGTGTCTGAACGTGAATAGAGCCAGCGGGAGAAGAGAAAGACAATAAAAGAGTTAAACAAGAGACGGGTGCCCGAGACAGCTGGCAAATAGTGCTGTGGACTTTATGAATAGCCTCTAAAATGGCACACAGCCACAACTTTGTTTTTCTGCATAGCAACATGCTTGAAAGTGTACAGCGGGCAAATTTGTTGAAACATAGGACGTTACTGTCATGAGGTTATGAAGATGTGATGTATATATGGCGACAGCACAACATGGCTCGAGTGGCTTCTTTCAAACGGTCCTTTGTTGCTTCCTATTTGCATCCTGTTGTTACCTCCCTGATAAAATGGGCCACGGCAGATGGTCGGCTTTCTTTCCCCTCGACTTTAAACATCAGATAATTAAACATGTCTTAATTTCCATGTTAAAGGAAAAGTCCACTGAGATTTCTGTCCGCATGCGCAGAAGCGGCACTTGTAAAGTAGGGAGACACAAAGATGTGGGAATTTCTGAAATGAGGAAAAATTGCTGCCGCCATCATAAGGGTGTGAATAATATTCAGTTTATATTTTTAGCCTATACTGTTCCAAAAGCTTAAAAAAAAACACTATGTGTGAACAAATGTGAACTCATTACTCTTCCTTATAACTCAATTTAATAAATTAATCAACACAATGTAACATGTACAATACATATTTAATTTCATTGAAAATTTACAGATCATCTTAACAAGTTTCAAATATGGGGGTTAATTACAAACAACATTCAGCCTCTGTATGCCACTCTTATATTACACCAAAACATTTTTTTTTATTAAATTACAACAATACACATATTGTAAAAATGAAAAGGCGCGTCTTCTCCACTCAAGCTTCTGTTTTAATCTGCAATCTGTATACGCCGCAGATTTTCTTTCACTCGTACAAATTCTGGAACATTCTTCTTATCTTCTAGACGCCTCTTTTCCTCCATTTCATACTGCAGAGACATTTTAAACAGCAATGAACCTTCTAAAACACTTATTACCCAGTCTATGAAAACCAATCAGTCATTTGTGAGTTATCATTTTCAAAGTAAAATAATCCTACATAAATGTAAAGAACATTCGTTGAAACACCTTGATATAATATTGACAGTCAAAATAAGGTCATGTAAAAGATTTGATGCTGATCTCAGAATTAAATTATGAGGTATACCCCTAGTTTCACAGACACGCTTAAGATAGTCCTAGACTAAAACACGCGTTTAAACGTTCTCAGCTGAAAATAACTTGCAACCCATTTTTTAAACCCTAGTTAGTGTGTAATGTTGATATAATAGCACAAATAATACCTGTAAAATGATAAAGCTCAAAGTTCACTGCCAGGCGGTATATTTTCTTAAAGCCTACAGCGAACAGCCGGTTTGGACTACAGTCCTCTTTTTCCTACTTTTAAAGAGTAACTAAACCCTAAACCAACTTTTTTTAGTTAATGATCTGTAAGAATGATGCTTTATTAGTGCTGTTCATTGATTTTAGTAAGTTTTTTGACATTTGGATATAAAGTGTTTCAATACTACAATATATGGTGTAAAAACGTCTGATTGCTGCCCTCTTCAGGTTGAACAGTGGCTACTGCAGTTGAATTTTCCCATTGGATGTTGGGTCCAAAAAAATGACTCGTGACGTAAGCAGATTCAAGCTCACCACGGCCTTGTTACGATCTCACCACACACTTGAGCTTAGTTCGTCCCCTCTATCTTCGTTGGGATCTGCCCACTTTTCTTGCATTTTTCAAATATTGCCAGTGGGTGGAGTCAGGCTCTGAACAAGGGTTTAGTTACTCTTTAATGACGTCAGTAGAACAGTTTTTTTTTTACTAAACTCCGCCCACAGGAATATGTCCACAACTAAGATAACGACAAGCTAATGCAGAGTTCAGACTGCATGATTTTCAAACTAGTCGGGTCACAGGTGTGACCTTTAAAATATGCCAGTGCCATTGTTTTGTTTCAAGATACACACCAGTAACATGTGTGTCAAAGGCATGTTTATAAAAAAAGCTTAAATGTCTTAATTTAACTAAGGCCTTGTCGGTGTAGTGAATGCTGATGATGTTGCGCTAACATCTGTTGCAGCCATCACAGCCTATGATTCACTACGCATCATTATCATACAGTCTACATGCTTGTCATACCCAAATTTAAACGTTAAATGATGCAGAGTGTGATAAGGGAATGATTTTAAAGGACGGTAAAAATCCTGCAGTGTATCCCAGGCTTTAGCCTGTTAATGTTACAGACAGGGTCACAATGTGTCAAACTTTGACACGGTAATAAATACAATACTCTGCATGCACTGATAAACAAAACTGTGGCAAAGAAGCTAAATTTACCACCAGGAGAAACTCTCCTGACTTTCATTTTGGTAAAAAAAGTGGGTCAGAACCTCCTGCAGTTTTTGTTGCCTCTTCCGGAGCTCCTGTTCGAGGTCTGAAGGAGGTCGAAGTGCGAGTTCCTCCTCTCTGTGTAAGTCAAGCCTCCTCTGCTCTAACACACGCTTCAGCTCTGGTTTCTCCTCCAACAGCAGACCTCTGAGAAATAGCCACATGTTCAAATCACAAATCTTTAAATGTACCTTAACCTATTTTTTAGGTTTTACTTTAATATTTATTAATTATTCATGTTTAATAGGATTTAAATAAGGATACGTTTACTTTGTGTTTTTCCTTATTTGCTGCAAAAAAGCAACTAAAATACATTTTCATCAGGAAAGGATTATTCACTCACTTTTTATGGCCAAGCAAAAGCTCCTTATGGAGTTTCTGGCGACTGGGACTCTCATTGAACGAACCATTCAGTTTTCTGAGCTGAAAGACTTCTTCCTCAACACCTGTGCCCTCCTGGGCCACTGAAAGATGACACACATAATTCTCTATAAGGAGAAAGACAGAAATCAACTTTTGGACTCAACTATACAAATCATAGGGTATTAATGCTCTTTAATGACGCTTTAATGAGATGCAAGTGAATATATATACAGCAATACCTGTGTGATGTTTATTACAGATTAAATATAAAATGCAACACATATCCAACACAGACAGTGACTGTACCTTTTCTGTGATGTCTAAATCCCGGCTGCTGGAAAATTAAAATAAAGATCAGTACAATTCAAACAAACATTTTTAGATGTTGTATAAATGTATATATAGAAACAAATTACAACTTCAATAACTAGTGTTGTCCTGAGGAAACAGAAGAATCAAAATAGCTTAGTAGGCTTTATGTCCTAATACAGGTTAATGAACCAAAAGACTATTAAAAGTGCAAGACAGGAACTTTATTTTCAAATATTCAAATTACTAACTAAACTCAGTAAAATTAGTAAATGTGTCTCATGTAGAGTGAACATGAAGACAGATGAATTAAACCTTTAACGTTTGTGAATTAGCTCTACACTGCATTTGGAAGCAGTATGCTGCTTGAGAGTGCCTCCACGTATATAAGGGTAATCGCTAATCTTCCCAAGAACCAGGAAGTCTCCATTTCTGAATGAGACATTAAGCTGCTGGGCATCCTGCCCACCATCCTCAGTCCACAGCAGGGTGTAGAACCAAGACAGGAATAAACAAGCTTGCTCTGTTCTCACAGTGACACACTCAGGAGCCCTCGGTGTGTCCGCCTCGGTGTGTCCGCCACGCCAACCACACCCTACCCAAACCTCTTAATGCATGACTCTGCAGGTGATGTTGACCATACTGTTTAATATTAATTTGCCAGACCCAGATGAAAAAAGAAAAACCTCATTACATAACAGCCAGTCGGAATTTGTGGCATTTAAAAGGAGACTAAATCGCATCTTTCTTCAGCAGGTTAACTACATTATTTCTTAGTTTATAGATTTATAAACTGTCTGACTTGTTAAAGCCTTGATATTGTTACTTCATTTTAAGCTCCAAGGCAGAAGTCTCAAAACATTATAAGGTTGTGCTTGGAGCTTCATAAAACTGCTAAAAGTTGGGATACACATCACCATGGGATGTTTATCTGTATAAAAAGGTTTAATTCCACTTTTAAAATTAACAATGCAAAATAGCTGGACATCATAAATATTTTGACTATATCTATACAACACATTTTAATTAACAATTGAGGAACTCAAGTCTTTGTAGGAACCAAAATGCAATAATATACCCAACATAAAACGAGACTAGCTTTCTCTAACAAACCCTAGCAGCCAGTAAAGGTTCAAAATAATCCTTTGTTGATCAAATAAACTTAATTAAGAAACACCCATTCTTAACACTTACCTCGATACATACAGTTGATTGCTTATTGGTTGGGTTAAGATCCAGCATTATGCAGTCTAGAGAGTGTGATCTTCAGTGATTGCGTTTACTCTGTTTATGTTCAGTAATGCTGCTAGTAGACATATCCGTTCAAGCTCATTACGACATTCAAGATTAACCTGCACCTAGGAGCACGCGGAATGTCAGATTAACTAATTACCGCAGACATCACATGAGTGCTCTTCTATGAACTTTTAATCATTTCATTAAGCAAAATGATAATATAACACTTAAACGCACGACCATCAGCACTTTTATCTTAAAAATAAAGAAGAAGAAAAATGTTAGCTTTATGAGCATACAGCAGTAAGAACTTATATTGGAAGATTAAAGTGCCTTACCGTTAGCGACCGCACGAGGGCACTGTGATTTTTGCGACTGTGTAAATGTTTCCCAGCATTCCACACTTCTATATAATGACGTCAAACAGGAAGTAAGTTCATTTGTGTGTGAGTCGTGTGTGTGAGGTGAGTGTTCGACTGCGTTTGTATGTTTTGTGTTTATGTTTAAAAAAAATCTACACCGTGATCTTATTTGATCTGATCCTTGTTGCCCTGCTCGGATTCAGAGATGATAGTAACCGACTCGCGAGCTCCTGTAGCGATGATCGTGAGGCATTTTCACATAACTCGGGGCAACTGCAGTTCAAGCTGTGGTGAGAAGTGATGAATCTGATCAGATATACAAGAGCAGACTGGTTATTGGGTTTTTACCCAGTGATTTCTGTTTGTTCAGTGAGTATATAAGCGATCCTGATCTCACCATAACTTTCAAAAGTGAATCCCCGTAGTAATGTGTTGAGCATCACAGAGCTGCACGCCACGGAGGCTTATTTTGTAAACCTTATAACTGTTAGTAAACACAGACTGCGTTGTACATTTTTAAACTTTGTGTTTTCTCCTATCATCCCAAAGAGAGACCACACCAGAATATTTTTTCCCTTTTTATTACTGTTTATTTGTTTTATTGTTTTATTTAGGAGGGTTTCAAACTTTTACGTGGAGTAAAAGCCGCCATCATGCTTCCTTGAGTAACCTCGGTTTGTAGAGGCCGAGTGGTGGGACTCTGTAATTAAAAATAAACTTTAAGATACCACACTAATGTACATATATTCATTTTAATACTGTGATTTGACATTTTATTTTTTGTTTAATAAAGTAAAATCACACCCACCTATTGTCCCTTTAATACTGTGTATGGAGGCTTTCTGTGAGTCGACCCACACTTTAATTCCTTTGTATTCGGCCTCACGTACTGGAACTTCTGAATTCTTGCTGTTTTATACGATATGGGTGGGTAATGAAATAAAGTTGAAACAATGTTTATACAATTTGTCTTATTTTATCATTTAAAAGTAGCGTACTTTAAATTTTGATAGGATTTATTCATATTGTCAGTGCTTACCCATTGTCCTCTGAAACGGTTTCTTTCTGTGTCACAGTATGGCTCTTGTTCTTAAATAATCCAATGTGATGATTATATATCGATTTTAGATGGATGTCCAGACTGTCTCGTGGTGCCTAGTAACACGTCAATTAATAAAATCACTAAATCCGATAAAATGGGATTAGGATAAGATTTTATAAAGGGTATTGTGTTTTATGTAATAACCAGTTATGTAAAATCGTCCGATGTATAAAGCAACTCACTGTATTATCCCGATTAAAGATATTTCGACGGGAACTAGACATTGTTTCCGTGTTGTAGAGTCTCCTCCACGGTTCATTATTTTGAGCAAGATGTGTTGGTTCCTCATAAAACAATTTCTGCACATAAAGTAAAAAAAAACACATCTAAATAAAATAAACCATTAAAGGATGTTTAAACATCATTGTATATTGTGGACAAAATAATTCTGTAACATTTACTGGTTTAAAGAAAAGAGGCTATTCAATTTTTACATTTAACATCACATTTAAACCAGCCTACCTGAATTTCCTTACTCCCTGTGAAAGTATTGTCGTTCTCATATCGCGGGAACGGGAAAGGATCTCGTTCTCGTGGCATATTCCGGTAATATGTCCAGTTTATTGCTGGAATGTTCAGATCTGTGGTTTAGGATCTTTTCGACCAACAATTGTTGTTTCTCCCATCGTTGCCTAGAAACCAACTTTGAGAGTCAGTTCTGTCGCACCACACAGCGCGAGGCGTTAAAAATTGATACGCAAGCTTTATAGATCTCATTTGGGTGTACACTTTTACAGTTAAGATAGTTACTAAAGTGAAATCTAAGAAATATGCGTGTTATTAGTAACAACTTCACGTTTTCATGTGAACAAACCTCATTATCTTATTTCTTTAATGTTACTCACTTTGTCTCAGTAGTCTTTTAAATAAAATCTGTATGTTGGTTTTTACAAACGTCAAAAAAGTAAGTTGTAATACTTTTCAATCCCAATTTTTAGATGAAATGACACGTCTTGCAGTTAGCTTTAACTGAACGCTATCCAAAAGAAACTGACCAATGGGAGAGCGGAGCGCGTACGCGCGTGCTCTCTGCAAACAGTGTCTGAATAAAAAGCGCTGCAAAATTACCAGAACTGTTTCTGTTTTGTTGAACACGCAAAAACAACTACTTTGAAAACAGACTATTCTTTCAATTTCAAGAATGCATTCTATAGTTGTCAGTTTCTGGCTCTTCTTACTTCTAACGGAGGCAACTGAATTGCCCAGCTGTAAAGAGGTAGGATAGCAGCTTTTCCAACGTTTTTTACATAATACAGATATGTATTATTTCTTATTTTATGTATTTTATCCTGTTAATAGCTCTGTCAGGCTGAGAGTATATTCATTTACTTGCATTTTTTTTTTTTTTACAATTGTGGCGGGTGGAGACACATCATTTTAATATAGGCTACCTAACCTGTTGACAGGCTGCACTAGCACACTTTCACAGAATAAAATTTTTTTAGCTAATCCGGTTGGCTTGTTATATTGTTGAATACTGATTATTATAAACCCAAAACATTATAATACCAATATCATGACTGGCAGGTTACAACATTGACCAGTATTTTTTAATGTGTGCTTAAAGAATGCTTTGTGGATGTGTGTTAAACAAAATCCAGCTTAGACTGTTACTTTAAACAACATCTTTGGGAACACCAATACAATGTTATACAGAATGGTCATGTCTTTTTATATTCTTTTGCAATTAAATTTCAATTTATTTGATTTCATGATGGTACTTCTATGTAAAATTAATTATCCCATTGTCAGAGGTATAAATTTAATAAAGGACCATAAATGGAAATAAATCATATATTTTAAAAACTGAAATGCAGAGCTAGTTTGAATGGTTTCAATACACTTGTACTTTTCTTTATTGTGCACATGTGCAAAACAAATTCTCATTGATTCTCCTTTACACCTCCTCCCTGTGTTCATGTTGCCGGGTGCATTAAGAAGTAGTCTGATCAACTAGCATTCGGTTAGGACTAAACAGTATTACCTATTGGATTCAAACTCAACCAGTCTACCTTTAAATGTATGACTAATGAGCTGAAAGAAGTTAGATGACTATTTTATAAGACTAGTCTAAGCAGTTTATGCCACCAAACTGCCCACTGTTCCCCTCAAGGCATAGTCATGTTTGAATAAGTGTGAGTGTGTTCATAGAACTGGGCTGCCCAAGAACCTTATCAAAACCAGATAAGCTTGTCTGCTGTCTTTTATAGCTGTGTGAAAAGGGAATCTGCTCTTGACAAGCTGCTGTATTGGTCTCCCTATATGGGTACCAATTTTGATGCTGCAGTTTAATAGTTTACCAAAATATATTATAAATGTTCTTGGTAAAATTGAATTGTACAACAAAATATTTACACACTATATAAAAACAGGGACTAATTATCTGGCTTGTTCTAAACCTGTCCAGGTGCAAGTATTCACACATGACAGATGCATCCTTATGCGGTGTTAAACAACATTACTTGTAAATGATTGACAGTTATGCCAAACATACGGTCTGACTAAAAGAAGGTGAAGAGACCTTGCCGCTGACCCTGACATCACTGAACATGTTTTCTGTGGGTGTAAGAGATACATCAGATAATCTGACCCCTAGGAGACACCATGGAAACAAATGTCATTCTGCTCTGTTGCCTTTTTTCTTTACATGTATATGGATGTGGGGATTATGTTGTGGACAGCTTGTTGAGGACATTGGAAATCTGAACACAGACACACAGACTCTCTCTCTCTCTAACTAATTTAGCTGCACTAACACAAATCACTTAGTGTGCCTGCATGGTCACTTGTTCTATCGTTGTGAGGTTTTGTTAACTATTAATCTTATTTCTACCCTGGCAAGTCATTCAGGTTAATTTAGGTTCCTTGCTAACTGCCCTGTTTTTTTTGCAGTACCATAATGGAGTCTCTTGTCAACAATACAAACCATTTAAAGTTACAATATATATTTTTTAAGCAGCACCCTTATATAATCTTATAAATAAATTGTTAAAGATTATTTCAGAAGGCAAACTAAATAAATAAGGATGTTTGGAGGAGTTACCCTTTATTTACCAAAGATTTTATTTTATCAGCCTCTCCCCTTTCCCGTAATGCTGCGTAAATAATACCTACAGAAAGCTGTTTGCTTAGACAAGGATAAGAAGACATCGTTGAGGTGCTTGATCACATGGGTGGGTCAGGCTATATGTAAATATTGATCTGACACGATTAAAAGGTGGCTGGTTTGATAAAGAGAGGTTTGCTTACTAGATACATTATAAGCCTTAAATGACATCAATGCTTTTACTTCTAGCTGTGAGTGATGTTCTATAAATCAGGTTAACATGAACTAAATATATTACCAGTGAGTGATCACTAAAACTAAAGTGTTACATCTCTGAAGTGTATTAGTAGCCTATTTCCAACTGCCAGAGTGTCAGTTTTACCTTCAACCAAACTCTGAGGTCCATCTTTTAAAGGAGCATTTCACCCATAGAAACATTAATCTTTATTGAAAGTCTGTCATATTTGTAGTCGAAATGTAACATACATTTAGAATTTGGTGCCTATTTGAACGAGAAAAGGGGTGTTTGTAGTCTCACCCCCACAACAAAGATATTGGACTTCCTTCTTTCAATGATGCAAAATGATGATTTTTACATCATTGAAAGAAGGAAGTGCAACACTGAAATCTGTATTTCTCTTTTCTCAGCAGCAACTGAGGAAATGATGCTTGACCATTCAAAAACATGACTGGGGTTCTAACTATACAAAGCTTAATTCAAATGGGTGAAGTGTCCCTTTAACCGAGTTTAAAAACTGACCTCATATTGTTGTGTATGTCCTAAGGTATATTAGTGTAATTGTTGCTGTGTGTTTTATTATTTTGCAGTCAGACTATCATTTTGAATACACAGACTGTGATGTTTTGGGCTCTCGATGGAGAGTGGCAATACCCAACAAGCCAGACACCTGTACTGGTCTACCTGATCCAGTCAAAGGCACTCAGTGCAGTAAGTTTTATCAGACTTAATCTTTTTCTGTTTTATTATGGGTTCAAATGAAGATCAGAAAGATTGTTAGTTAACTTCAAACTGCTTCTTGTCAGCATTCACCTGTAATGAAGGAGAATTTCTGGACATGAGGACTCAGGAGTGTCAGAAATGTGTCGCCGGGACCTACTCTCTCGGGACGGGCATTGCCTTTGATGAATGGGACAGTTTGCCTGCTGGCTTCATCAGCCATGGCATCAATATGAATTATGGAGATGTTTACACAAATTGCTCCAAGTAAGTGACTATATATATATATATATATATATATATATATATAAGTAATAATACAATAATCATTAAACTGTAAAAAAACTTTGCTGCCTTAAAATTTTTTGTTAAATGTTAAATCAACTCAGATTTACAAGTCTTGTCAACAGAGGTGAGTTGTCACAACTTATAAAATAATTTAATAAGTTATAACAACTCACATGTAGTTATAAAAACTCATCTCTAGTCAAGATAAATAATAGTAAGTTGAAATGACTTGTAAATCCGAGTTGATTCAACAAAAAATTTTAAGGCAGCAACGTTTTTTTACAGTGTATCTCCTTTATGACGGAGATGGCATTTTGTGGCTTTTGCATCTGAGCTCCTCAACTTCATATACACTCTAAAAATGGTTGGGTTATTTTTGACCCATAATGGTTAAATATTGTACAGAACACGTGCTTGGTTAAAAATGTAGCCAATTCTGGGTTATTTTAACCCAACTGTTCTGTTATTTTAACCCAACTGTTGGGTTATTATACCCCTTGGTTGCATAACAACAAGCCAACATTGGGTCCTTTTTAACCCAGCACGGTGTCATTTTTAACCCAGCACGTGTTCTGTTCAATATTTACCCATTATGGGTCAAAAATAACCCAGCCATTTTTAAAGTGTATGAAAGTACTTCATGAGTCAGGACCTTAAATGATGCAGAATTACATTAAACTGACATTGTTGAAAATTGGTTTATCGGGAATGCATTGCATATATCTCTTGCTTTTTTCAATGAAGTTCAACATGGATCCCAAAAGGCGAATACATTGCCTCAAACACCGATGAGTGTTCTTCAACTCTCTCCTATTCTGTGAACCTAAAGAAGCCAGGATCAGTGGCTTTCCAGTACCTCTATCCAGACAACAGCATCTTTTTTGAGTTCTATGTAAGTACTGGTAAATGTAAGGTTTATGTAACCACTTTTTTGTTCATGCACTAAATACATTACAGGAAGACTTGCAGAAAATTATACCTATACCTGTCTGAACTGCATTTAGCAAACATCATATAAGTCATGTGTTTGTGTATTTACATGCACAGAAATTATTATATATCTTGACACATGCACACATGATCAGTGTGTGTTTTGTGTGTGTTAACAGGTTCAGAATGACCAGTGCCAGTCTACAGATTCTGAAGACCGCTGGATGAAGATATCAGAAAGTGACTGGGATTATCATTTTGTACGTATGTCTGTATGCGATGGTTGGACCTACAATACTGGGCTTACAATTTAGAAAAGCTTGACATTTACCTCATTTTGAGGACACTACAGTTGTCCTTGTAATAAAAATACGTAATATATTAAAATGAAAATGGATAAAGAACGAAATGAAAGGTGTGTGTGTTATAAACATTACACATTACATTAAAGCATCAAGACCTTTTTGTGCTTTCCATCCAGGTGCAACTGAATAGTGGAAACAATGTCTTGTACTGGAGAACCACAGGTTTCTCTCTGGCTGGACGTACTGCCAAACCGGTTCTGCTGAAGAACATTGCCATCTCAGGTTTTCATCTATTTCAAATATTTGTGCACCTCCCTAAATTAACGGTGGATATATTCTGCTATCTTTTGAAATAAAAATGTAAATTTTCTGCACAGGGGTATCTTTTACATCTGAATGTTTTCACTGTAAGCCTGGCACCTACAGTGATAAACCAGGAGCCGCTCGTTGCATCCCATGCCCTGCCAATTCTTACTCTAATAAAGGAGCCATAGAATGCCAGCCATGTGAAGAAGATACGTTTTCAGGTGTGGCAGATTTTATAGTTTCTTTTAAAGCAAAGAAGCAAGATGTATATATATATACAATATTTTGTTATTAGACTAACACACTTATAATCATTTATACATAAAAAGAATATATATTTTACTAAACATTTCAGCTATATTACACTGCAAAGGAAATATGTAAATGACTTGCACACCCCAGTGCTTATACACTATAGGATTTGCCTTTCTGTAGAGGCGTGTTTTATCACTTTATCTTAATGTGTGCTCTTTCCTAACGCCTCTGGCTTTTTCCTCTCTCTCTCTCTCTCTCTCTCTCTCTCTCTCCTCTCTCTCTCCTCTCTCTCTCTCTCTCTCTCTCTCTCTCTCTCTCTCCTCTCTCTCTCTCTCTCTCTCTCTCTCTCTCTCTCTCTCTCTCTCTCTCTCTCTCTCTCTCTCTGTCCTGCTTGTTTATGCATGTGTTACTTCAGGGATTGGATCTGGAACTTGTATACAGCGGCCACCCTGCAAGCAAACTGATTACTTCTATACTCACACACCTTGTGACTCAAGTGGTCAGGTACCATGGGAAACACAGACAGACTTTTGTTTCAATCAGTAAATACAAAAATATTAAGCCTAATTTATATATTTTTTAAATATTTATAAATCTTGACAAAAATGGTCCAGTTGCGTAGTGAAGTGTGCATGATCTACCGTCACATTATTACGGTAACATTCAGATGAAACGATTGGTTGTCCATTTATTTTCTAAATGATCTGTTTCTGTTGTGTTTCCAGACAAAGTTGATGTTTAAGTGGATCGAGCCTAAGATCTGCGGTGAAAATGCAGAGGAGGCGATGCAGCTCCCAGCCTCAGGAGAGATGGTGGCCTGCTCGCCCTGCAATCCTGGTTTCTTCTCCAGCAACAATTACACTTGTGAACCCTGCCCAGATGGTTTTTATTCAAATGGGACAGGTAACACATGCACATCCCACGGGACAGACAACAACACACTAAAAGCAATAAATAATTTGGTTTAATTACTAAATGTATTATAGTATATTATTCAAAAGCATCCATAAAGCAGCAAAAAAAGTGTTGACCCCCTTTCTTATTATTTTGCATGCTTGTCACACTTTAATGTTTCAGGTCATGAAACAAATTTAAATATTAATCAAAGATAACACAAGTAAACACAACATTTTAAGGTTTTTATTATGAAAGGAAAACAAACCCACATCGCCCTGTGTGAAAAAGTGCTTGCCTGCCAAGGATAAAACATAACTTAATTGTGGTTTATCACACGTAAGTTCAGTTTCTCTTGCCACACCTAGGTCTGAATACTACCACACGTTCACAATCAAGAAATCACTTAAATATGATCGGACTGATCAAAATATCCTCAAAAGCTAAGAAATTCAGGAACAAATAAGAAAGGAAGTTATTGAGCTCTATCAGTCTGGAAAAGGTTATAAAGTAATTTCTAAAGCTTTGGGACTCCAGCGAACCACAGTGAGAGCCATTATCCACAAATGGCAAAAACATGGAACAGTGGTGAATCTTCCCAGGAGTGGGCGACCGACCAAAATTACCCCAAGAGCGCAATGACGACTCATCCAAGAGGTTGAAAACTGCTGCTGAGCAAACAAAAAATAACATAAATGCTTGTCTCAGTTTTGCCAGAAAACATCCCCAAAACTTTTATGAAAATGGACTGACAATGATGGTGTGATGGTCAGGAACACTTGCTGTGATAAATGGAAATCTGCTGTCTACCAAAAAATCCTGAAGGACAATGTCTGGCCATCAGTTCGAGACCTCAAGCTGATGCGAACTTGTGTTCTGTTTCTGATCCAAAACACACCAGCAAGTCCACCCCTGAATGGCTGAAGAAAAACAAAATGAAGACTTTGGAGTGGCCTAGTTAAAGCTTACGTAACACGCTGTACCTATAGTACCTATAGAGTAGTATGACATCCTTTATATCTCCTAAGAGTTTTTAGTTTAATCAGATTTATAAAAGAAAGATTAGCTTTAATGAATCTTTCCGATAACGTACGAAAAAATGAAGAAGGAGGAGTTACTACCGCGGGAGGAGCGAGTACGAGTCATGCAACACTATACAAACTGTTTTAACTTATGATTCACTACATGTTCGTGTCATTTATATAATATGCACGTGACTATTTCCAGCATTACTTACCGCGTGCAACTCGTCATGACCCGGTTGGGAAAATCCACCGCATCAAACACACACGCAAAACTCTGCTGCTACCCCGGATAATAAACTATATCCATTGTTTTCATAAGGCTGGCTTTCTTCTCCTTACATCCAAAAACACACTTGCCATTGTTGAGTTTTGAAATTAAACAAAGCTGAGTGGCGTGATAAGAAGTTTGCAAGCTCTAGCGTCTCCCGCTGATTGACAGGTGGGCCGGGTTTTTCGGGGGAAGTGCCCATATAAAGAAGTGATATGTATAGAACACCCCTGATACGTCAGTTGGACCTGTAATCGAAAAAAACTTTCCGAAACTTGTACGAACCCTGACGAAGCGCATTTGGCACAGAAATACTCTGTAACATGTCCAACTGCTTTTTTGACACTTTGCCTACGTTTAGCATGAGGAAACAGTTCTATAACTGTGTTAATAAGTCAGAATGCTTGAAATACCATTAAACCCCCCTTTTAAAGTCCTGACTTCAATGCTGTGGCATGACCTTAAAAAGGTGGTTCATGCTCAAAAACCCTCCAATGTGGCTGAATTACAACAATTCTGCAAAGATGAGTGGGCCAAACCTCCTCCACAGCGCTGTAACAAACTCATTGCAAGTTATTGCAAACGCTTGATTGTAGTTGTTTCTGCTAAGGGTGGCCCAACCAGTTATTAGGTTTAGGGGGCAAGCACTGTTTCAAACAGGGCCATGTGTGTTTGGATTTTGTTTTCCCTTCATAATAAGAACCTTTATTCAAAAACAGGATGTTGTGTTTACTTGTGTTGTATTTGATTCATGAGTTCGCATTAACATGTAATTGATAGGGAATGAGATAAAGCATATTTGACGTGCTGTTCGAGGAGAGGGCTTCCCGAACTCCCTCTCTTTAACTGTGATAAATTAATCTAGATGAGAGTGAGGTGATGGGGTGGAGGAGGGATGCTGCAAAAATCTGTTACGGGACAGGTGAGGGACTGCCATTTACCTCTTTGCACTGATTGGTTGGATCACATGACCATGCTCCTCCCGAACTTTGTTAAATAAACTTTATTTAATATTTAAATTTGGTTTATGATCTGAAACATTAAAGTGTGACACACAGGCAAAACAAATCAGGAAAGGGGCCAACACTTTCACACCACTGTATGCTCATTGACACATTTGTTAACCTGTCTGTTATGTATGTTCAGAATGTTATGAGTGTCCTGCTGGAACAGAACCTGTTGTTGGTTTTGAGTATAAATGGTGGAACCAGATGCCCAGCAACATGAGAAGTTCTGTATTCAGCATAGAATACAGCACCACCGAGAGGACTACAGGTAAAAATTATTTTGGTGACATCTGCCACAGTGACCACCACATGACCCATGGCTGCCTTTAAGGTCTTAAAAAGTTTTTTAACAGGACACACTGGGTAGTGGAACAGTTCGGAAAATAAACAATGCACGCCTTTTAACAAGGCAAAATCTTAACTGTAGGCTTTGAAAAGCGAATTCTTGAGCTTTATCATTTTGAAGGTATTACTTTTGCTCTAAAAGCAATGTTGCACACCGACTAAAGTTTAAAAAATGGGATCAGGAAAAACGTGATTAAAATCCGTCTGACAGCTCAACTTATAAATCATTATTATAAGCTTACTGTTATGCAGCTTTAATTTTAAGAATTTTCAGGGGTCCTCTGGAGTCACTCTTTCTCAAATGTCTTTATAAATGTGTTTTTAAGTTATGGGTGTTTTGTTTAAACAGGCTGGGAGGTAGCAGGTGACTACATTTATACCACACCAAGTGATCGAGACTCCGACTACATGTTATTGACTCTCCAAGTACCTGGATACAGGTGAGCAGATAAACTCATAGCATACACTGCCCCCAATGGCTGTAAACCGCTACTGCACTTCTATAAGATCTCAAAACGTCAGTAATAAATACAAACTATAATACAAAAAATTAAATTTATACCTAATATGTGTTTTTTTTCTTTAATCTTACAGCTTGCCTCATTCTTTGAGTAAAGACAGCGAGAGAGCTGAACTTTCCAAAATAACATTTGTGTTTGAAACCAACTGTACAGCTGATTGCAAACTGTATTTCATGGCTGTAAGTATAATAATCCATATTTCATATAGTACATAAAAAATAAAAGCCTAAACAAACTTGGTTGAAGTCAGGATAGCTGAAGTTATTAATTTTTCTGAGACCTTAAGGGACCGTTTCACAGATAGAGTTTTGTCCCAGACTAAAATGCATGTTTAAACTGCAAACACCTACTGACATATCTTAACATATATCATTGTCTCCAGTATTTTTATTTGTAAAATATGTTTGTAAAGGCTACTTCAATGTCCTAATATAACTTCTCAGGGGCAAAATGAATGGAACAATATGGTTGTGGAGAGGTGGAATGGCACTAAAGGGAAGCAGTCATACTCTTATCTTATTAAGAGTAACCACACTATCAGCTTCACCTGGGGTTTTCAGCGCACCGGGATGTTCAGCATGGTGAGACCAGGATCAGACTATGTCATCTACAAATACATAAACATGCCTCTCATCTATTATTGTCAGTGTTGTATTGTAACTTGTCAACGGCATTATTTGATGAATTATATTCTATAATAATATATTTTTGCTCTGTTTTTTTCCTGTTAACTAGTAAGGATTTATGTAAAGTCTTTAATCTATCTGTGTTACAGGAAAATAAATACAGCAGTGACATTGCTAAGATCTACTCTGTTTACATCACCAATGTGATTGGGGGTGTGGCCTCTGAATGTCAACAGTGTGCTTTGGCAGCTTTTGACACCGACTCCCCCTGCGTGTCCTGTCCCCCAGGACACTACATACAAAATGGCACTGGGGTGTGCAAAAGCTGCCCGACTAATACTATCATTAACCCTGAGCAGCCAATTGGAAAGCAAGCCTGCATCCTTTGTGGTCCTAATACTTACAGTAATGAAGTAAGCAATATGTTTTTTATTTATATCAAGAATCATTGTGTGTATTCATATATAGTATATATAAAAGGTGGTTAAACATTTTGTTAAAATACTTTATAAAAATAAGACCTTGGTAGGTAGATGCACTCACTATTTCATACAGAAACAATTTCATAGAGCCACTTCACATGCATTTATCCTCTGTGTTTTCAGGGCCGTACAGCGTGCGTGAGTGATTGTACTTTAGCTTTGAATCATAAAGGAGAAATCCTGCGTTATGATTTCTCTCCACTGGCACGTGTTACAGACTTTCAAAGCAGTCCGAGATTCACCAGGAAAGGGCTGCAATACGTCCACCATTTCAGTGTGGTGCTGTGTGGAGCACAGGTAAGAGAATGAAGACTAAGTTTGCAAAAACATTCACAGATTGTAAACATGAAAGCTCTTCTCATTTTGTATGTGTGTTGTATCTAGGACAGGGGTCTTGCGTCCTGTGTTGACAAT
Organism: Paramisgurnus dabryanus; assembly: GCF_030506205.2. Taxonomy (NCBI): domain Eukaryota; kingdom Metazoa; phylum Chordata; class Actinopteri; order Cypriniformes; family Cobitidae; genus Paramisgurnus; species Paramisgurnus dabryanus. Next base: position 14,494,758 of record NC_133347.1, read on the forward strand.
GTGACTGAAAGCAGGAGAGAGGTGAAGGGTTACATCTGTCAGTCCATCATTGTGCCTTCTGAAGTCAGAGGTCAAAGTGTTGTGTCCTCTCAACCTTTTAGTATTGGAGACACTTTAATAGGTAAACGCTACTGCTGCTTTGAAATCTGTACAAAACACTATTATAAAATAATCATTATATAGTCCTTTAATAGTAAATGCAATGCTTTAAATATTCAGGAGTGACTACTGACTCCGAACTGGATGATGTTTCGTCTTTGGACAGCAGCTTCCCCGCTGAATCTGAGTTACCGGATGTCATATTTTACTACAGGTGAGAATACCTGCGTCCAGATAACTATGCTGATGGCTCAATTCATCCCAGTGCTTTGTCACAGATGATGTCACCTCTCAGTATCTCATTGGTTTGATATTTCAAGTTATGTTCTGTGTCAACAGATCTAGAGAAACAACGCAAGCTTGTAAAAGTGGAAGATCGACCTCTATTAGGCTCCGATGTGATCCGACTGTAACATTAAAAGAACATATTTCCTTTCCAAGGTACATTGTAGGAACACTTATCCCCTTTTATCATAAGCAAAATATCAAGGCAGTGTCAAGATTGTTGTGAGCTAGACTTTGAAATTCACATGTATGGTTAATATTGTATAGTATTAGACAGAGCTGACATCTAGTGGTGAGAGAGAGAAACTGCACAGTAATGCACAGTAATGTCCTCTTCCAAATTAAAAAAGAAAGACCAGAGGATGCAAGAATATGTTTAATATATTTTTTCATTATCGTTTTTCTATGTGTGTGTAGTAATTGCTCAGAGGGCACCTGTGATGGCTGCTCTTTTCATTTCCTTTGGCGTTCCCAGCATGCCTGTCCTCTCTGCTCTGAGAGGAACTTTAAGGAGATTGAGAGCGCCTGTATCCAAGGAATTCAGGTATACATGACCACACTACTGAATAAACCTACATATGAATGAATCTCCATCGAAATGCAGAACAAGTCAATAGTAACAGCTAAAATGTGTGGTTCTCAGAGGACCACCTATGTGTGGCAGCAACCCCTGAGATGTACAGGTGGGGTGGACCTGCCTCCACAGAAGGTCAGTGCCTGTGTGACCCTGGATTTCTGGCTGAAGTTAGGTGTCTCTGTTGGAACCGTGGCTGCAGCATTACTCATTGCCATCAGCTGCTACTTCTGGAAAAGGACACGCAAGTGAGACACTGTAGCTTTCATATAGCTTAACATGGCACTAGTAAATTGCGAGATTAACAGCAGTACTTGTTTCCTCTCGGTAGACTGCAGTATAAATACTCAAAGCTAATGATGACTACTGGAGATAAGGAGTGTGAACTCCCAGCTGCAGATAGCTGTGCCATCATGGAGGGAGAAGATGCAGAGGATGATCTCATCTACCTCTCCAAAAAATCTTTCTTCACAAAGATCAAGTCATTTTCCAGAGAGGTGAGGCCATAAGAAGTGCCAACACACAGTGGACACTATCTAATCATTTATAGTCCTGCGATTAGACAAATACTAACAACAACAATCATTTTTAATATGTATTATGATATTATTTTTAATAACAGTAGGCTACACTTATTACAAATGTTTGTTCTTTACAGAGAACATCAGATGGCTTTGATTCTGTTCCTCTGAAATCCTCTACAACACATGAGATGTATATGGACTAGAACCAGCAGGAAATTTGATAACTCGCTGTAAGGCACTATAACACCATTACTGTTTCCCAAAGAGACTGAGAAAATCTTGACTAATCTTTCAACAATACGTCGATAGTCCTGTACTTGTTTCTTCAGGGTCTCCCATGGATTCATCAAAATCAAACACAGACTGATGGCATATTATGATGATTTTAAATTTTTTTTAAATACAGACATTTCTTACACACCAGTCCTAAATCTTTCTTTGGCATTTTTAATGTTTAAATGTATTATTCACACTAAAGGTCATTGTTTATGCTTAGCAATTGCTAATGTTAAGCAATGATGATATGAAAATCCAAATGTCATTTATGTGTCCTGTAATTTTTTTTAATCTTATTTGGTCAATGTATTGTTAAGTACTCAGTGTATATGAAATCTAAGTGTTTTTTAATGTGTTCCCTTTAAGTTTTTGCTTTTAATGAAATATTCAACATTTCACATGTTGTCTTTTATGTTGTGTGGTCCTTTTCTCGAAATGTATATATGGCTCTTTATCGTTTTATATGTTTATTGGTTTGAAAACCTTGTTTTGTTATCTTACAGAATATAAACTTCTCTAAAAACTTGTGTTTATTATGTTGGCTTGAGAAAGCCAACATACTGTTGTTGCACTTAAACTTATTATTATTATTATGTTGGCTTGAGAAAGCCAACATACTGTTGTTGCACTTAAACTTATTATTATTATTATTATTATGTTGGCTTGAAAAAGCCAACATATTGTTATTGCTATTAAACTTATTATGTTGGCTTGAAAAAGCCAACATACTGTTATTGCTTTTAAACTTATTATGTTGGCTTGAAAAAGCCAACATATTGTTATTGCTTTTAAACTTATATCTTATTATTATTATTCTTCTTAGCACCCCAAAATTTCTGACACTAACTCGTCCTAGGGCTTTCAAGCTACATGCACCAAATTTTCCACGGACCTTCAGACTGGTCTGACTTAGTGTGCTATATCTTTTCTAACTGATGGGACCTTCCGAATTCCTAAACGGGGCGCTCAAACACCCCAAATTTCCCATTTACTTAACATGGAGACAAACTTTGACGGGCCATAGCTGCGAGTGAGAAACTTGTAGAAACTTGTGGCTTACCACATTTAAGGAGGCTGACAGGCTCTGTAAGAACATACATCACATTAAGGTGTAAGCTGTACCCCTGGGGTGTAAGAGGCCCCCAAAATTTCCCATTGACTTATAATGGGGCAGGAAACATGCCCATATAAGGGAGTAAAAGCGTCCCAGATGGAATATCTTCACTTTAGAGTGTCGTAGAGACATGGGGGTGGGCTCATTTTACTCAGTCATCCAATAGGTCTCTTAGGATCGCCCCAGAGCTATTAAGCCACGCCCCTAGCAACAATTTTGGGTACCCTAGCAACATCTCCCATAGACTACCATTATAAAAAGCCCAGATGGATATCTTTACACCAGAGTGTCATAGAGACATAGGGGTGGGCTCATTTTACTCAGGCATCCAATCAGTCTCTTAGGATTCCTACTGAGGTATTAAACCACGCCCCTAGCAACCAATTTGAGCACCCTAGCAACATAATAAACAAAGCCTTATATCTCTGGATCTGAACATCTTAGAGACATGGGGGTTAGGTCTTTGGGTCATGTTAGCTTCATGCTAGCTCCATGCTAAGTCATACTAGCTTCATGCTAGTTTCATGCTAGCTTTATGCTAATTTCATAATAAATCTTGCTAACTTCATGCTAAATCATGCTAACTTCATGTTAAATCTTGTTAGCTGCACGCTAAATAGTGCTAGCTTAATGCTAATCATGCTAGCATCATGCTAATCATGCTAGCTTCACGTTAAATCATGCTAGCTTCATGCTAATCATGCTATTCTCATGCTAACTTCATGTTAATCATGCAAGCCTCGTGCTAGCTTCATGCTAGCTTCATGCTAATCTTGCTAGTTTCATGCTAGCTTCATGCTAATCATGCTAGCATCATGCTAGCTTCATGCTAATCATGCTAGCATGATGCTAGCTTCATGCTAATCATGCTAGAATCATGCTAGTTTCATGCTAATCATGCTAGCTTTATGCTAGCTTCATGCTAATCATGCTAGCTTCATGCTAGCTACATGCTAATCATGCTAACATCATGCTAGCTTCATGCTAATCATGCTAGCTTCATGCTAATCATGCTAGCATCATGCTAGCATCATGCTAGCTTCATGCTAATCATGCTAGCATCATGCTAGTTTCATGCTAATAATGCTAGCAACATGCTAGCTTCATGCTAGCTACATGCTAATCATGCTAGCATCATGCTAGCTTCATGCTAATCATGCTAGCTTCATGCTAATCATGCTAGCATCATGCTAGCTTCATGCTAATCATGCTAGCATCATGCTAGCATCATGCTAGCTTCATGCTAATCATGCTAGCTTCATGCTAGCTTCATGCTAGCTACATGCTAATAATGCTAGCATCATGCTAGCTACATGCTAATCATGCTAGCTTCATGCTAATCATGCTAGCATCATGCTAGCTTCATGCTAATCATGCTAACATCATGCTAGCTTCATGCTAGCTACATACTAATCATGCTAACATCATGCTAGCTACATGCTAATCATGCTAACATCATGCTAGCTTCATGCTAATCATGCTAGCATCATGCTAACTTCATGCTAATCATGCTAGCATCATGCTAGCTACATGCTAGCATCATGCTAGCTACATGCTAATCATGCTAGCTTCATGCTAATCATGCTAGCATCATGCTAGCTTCATGCTAATCATGCTAACATCATGCTAGCTTCATGCTAGCTACATACTAATCATGCTAACATCATGCTAGCTACATGCTAATCATGCTAGCTTCATGCTAGCTTCATGCTAATCATGATAGCTTCATGCTAGCATCATGGTAGCTTCATGCTTATCATGCTAGCATCATGCTAGCTTCATGCTAATCATGCTAGCATCATGCTAACTTCATGCTAATCATGCTAGCATCATGCTAGCTTCATGCTAATCATGCTAGCATCATGCTAGCTTCAGGCTAATCATGTTAGCTTCATGCTAGCTTCATGCTAATCATGCTAGCTTCATGCTAGCTACATGCTAACATCATGCTAGCTTCATGCTAATCATGCTAGCTTCATGCTAATCATGCTAGCATCATGCTAGCATCATGCTAGCTTCATGCTAATCATGCTAGCATCATGCTAGTTTCATGCTAATCATGCTAGCATCATGCTAGCTTCATGCTAGCTTCATGCTAGCTACATGCTAATCATGCTAGCATCATGTTAGCTTCATGCTAATCATGCTAGCTTCATGCTAATCATGCTAGCATCATGCTAGCTTCATGCTAGCTTCATGCTAGCTACATGCTAATCATGCTAGCATCATGCTAGCTACATGCTAATCATGCTAGCTTCATGCTAATCATGCTAGCATCATGCTAGCTTCATGCTAATCATGCTAACATCATGCTAGCTTCATGCTAGCTACATACTAATCATGCTAACATCATGCTAGCTACATGCTAATCATGCTAACATCATGCTAGCTTCATGCTAATCATGCTAGCATCATGCTAACTTCATGCTAATCATGCTAGCATCATGCTAGCTACATGCTAATCATGCTAGCTTCATGCTAATCATGCTAGCATCATGCTAGCTTCATGCTAATCATGCTAACATCATGCTAGCTTCACGCTAGCTACATACTAATCATGCTAACATCATGCTAGCTACATGCTAATCATGCTAGCTTCATGCTAGCTTCATGCTAATCATGATAGCTTCATGCTAGCATCATGGTAGCTTCATGCTTATCATGCTAGCATCATGCTAGCTTCATGCTAATCATGCTAGCATCATGCTAACTTCATGCTAATCATGCTAGCATCATGCTAGCTTCATGCTAATCATGCTAGCATCATGCTAGCTTCAGGCTAATCATGTTAGCTTCATGCTAGCTTCATGCTAATCATGTTAGCTTCATACTTAAACATACTAACTGCCAGATAGCCTACTAAACTAAACTTCTGTCAATCCGTTTTAAACGTTCAGGCTACGCTTTTTCAAGCCAACATAAAGTTTGTCCTCAAACTTTAATATCTAGTTATTATTATTCTTTCTTCTCCTCCCAAAATTTCTGACACTAACTCGTCCTAGAGCTTTCAAGCTACATGCACCAAATTTTCCACAGACCTTCAGACTGGTCTGACTTAGTGTGCTATATCTTTTCTAACTGATGGGACCTTCCGAATTCCTAAACGGGGGGCTCGAACACCCCAAAATTTCCATTGACTTAACATTGAGACAAACTTTGACGGGTCATAGCTGTGAGTGAGAAACTTGTAGAAACTTGTGGCTTACCACATTTAAGGTGGCTGACAGGCTCTGTAAGAACATACATCACAATGGGGTGTAAGCTATACCCCTGGGGTGTAAGAGGCCCCCAAAATTTCCCATTGACTTATAATGGGGCAGGAAACATGCCCATATAAGGGAATAAAAGCGTCCCAGATGGAATATCTTTACTTTAGAGTGTCGTAGAGACATGGGGGTGGGCTCATTTTACTCAGTCATCCAATCAGTCTCTTAGGATCGCCCCAAAGCTATTTAGCCACGCCCCTAGCAACAATTTTGGGTACCCTAGCAACATCTCCCATAGACTACCATTATAAAAAGCCCAGATGGATATCTTTGCACCAGAGTGTCATAGAGACATAGGGGTGGGCTCATTTTACTCAGGCATCCAATCAGTCTTAATAGGATTCTTATTGAGGTGTTAAGCCACGCCCCTAGCAACCAAATATGAGCACCCTAGCAACATAATAAACAAAGCCTTATATCTTTGGATCTGAACATCATAGAGACATGGGGGTTGGGTCTTTGGGTCATATTAGCTTCATGCTAGCTCCATGCTAAGTCATACTAGCTTCATGCTAGTTTCATGCTAGCTTTATGCTAATTTCATAATATAGCTTGCTAACTTCATGCTAAATCATGCTAGCTTCATGTTAAATCTTGTTAGCTTCACGCTAAATAGTGCTAGCTTCATGCTAATCATGCTAGCATCATGCTAATCATGCTAGCTTCACGTTAAATCATGCTAGCTTTATGCTAATCATGCTAACCTCATGTTTTCTTCATGCTAATCATGCTAGCCTCATGCTAGTTTCATGCTAATCATACTAGCATCATGCTAGCTTCATGCTAATCATGCTAACATCATGGTAGCTTCATGCTAATCATGCAAGAATCATGCTAGCTTCATGCTAATCATGCTAGCATCATGCTAGCTTCATGCTAATCATGCTAGCATCATGCTAACTTCATGCTAATCATGCTAGCATCATGCTAGCTTAATGCTAATCATGCTAGCATCATGCTAGCTTCATGCTAATCATGCTAGCATCATGCTAGCTTCATGCTAATCATGCTAGCATTATGCTAGCTTCATGCTAATCATGCTAGCTTCATGCTAATCATGCTAGCTTCATGCTAGCTTCATGCTAATCATGCTAGCTTCATGCTAGCTTCATGCTAATCATGGTAGCTTCATGCTAGCTTCATGCTAATCAATGCTAGCATCATGCTAGCTTCATGCTAATTTCATGCTAATCAATGCTAACATCATGCTAGCTTCATGCTAATCATGCTAACATCATGCTAGCTTTATGCTAATCATGCTAGCATCATGCTAGCTTCATGCTAATCATGCTAACATCATGGTAGCTTCATGCTAATCATGCTAACTTCATGCTAGCTTCATGTTAATCATGCTAGCATCATGCTAGCTTCATGCTAATCATGCTAACATCATGCTAGCTTCATGCTAATCATGCTAGCTTCATGCTAGCTTCATGCTAATCATGCTAGCTTCATGCTAATCAATGCTAGCATCATGCTAGCTTCATGCTAATCAATGCTAGCATCATGCTAGCTTCATGCTAATCAATGCTAACATCATGCTAGCTTCATGCTAATCATGCTAGGATCATGCTAGCTTCATGCTAATCATGCTAGCATCATGCTAGCTTCATGCTACGCTTTTTCAAGCCAACATAAAGTTTGTCTTCAAACTTTAATATCTAGTTATTATGTTGGCTTGAGAAAGCCAACATACTGTTGTTGCACTTAAACTTATTATTATTATTATTATTATTATTATTATTCTTTTTCTTCTGAGACTAAAATTTCTAACTCTAACTCGTCCTAGAGCTTTCAAGCTACAGCCATCAAACTTTGGACAGACTTTCGGTCTGATCTGACGAGGTGTGCTATATCTTTTCTAACTGATGGGACCTTCCGAATTCCTAAACGGGGCGCTGAAACACCCCAAAATTTCCATTGACTTAACATTGAGACAAACTTTGACGGGTCATAGCTGCGAGTGAGAAACTTGTAGAAACTTGTGGCTTACCATATTTAAGGAGGCTGACAGGCTGTGTAAGAACATACCTCACAATGGGGTGTAAGCTGTACCCCTGGGGTGTAAGAGGCCCCCAAAATTTCCCATTGACTTATAATGGGGCAGGAAACATGCCCATAAAAGGGAATAAAAGCGTCCCAGATGGAATATCTTCACTTTAGAGTGTCTTAGAGACATGGGGGTGGGCTCATTTTACTCAAGCATCCAATCAGTCTCTTAGGATCACCCCAGAGCTATTAATCCACGCCCCTAGCAACAATTTTGGGTACCCTAGCAACATCTCCCATAGACTACCATTATAAAAAGCCCAGATGGATATATTTGCACCAGAGTGTCATAGAGACATAGGGGTGGGCTCATTTTACTCAGGCATCCAATCAGTCTCTTAGGATTCTTATTGAGGTATTAAGCCACGCCCCTAGCAACAGAATATGAAGACCCTAGCAACATAATAAACAAAGCCTTATATCTCTGGATCTGAACATCGTAGAGACACAGGGGTTGGACCGTTTTACTTGTGGCTTGAAGTGTAATCATTATGGGATGCCAATTTTCTCCCTAGCAACCAAACTTAGTACCCTAGCAACGGAATAAACAAAGCCTTATATCTCTGCTTCAGAACATCATAGAGACACGGGGGTTGGACCGTTTTACTTGTGGCTTGAAGTGTGATCATTATGGGATGCCAATTTTCTCCCTAGCAACCAAACTTAGTACCCTAGCAACGGAATAAACAAAGCCTCATATCTCTGCATCAGAAAATTGTAGAGACACTGGGGTTGGACCGTTTTACTTGTGGCTTGAAGTGTGATCATTATGGGATGCCAATTTTCTCCCTAGCAACCAAACTTAGTACCCTAGTAACGGAATAAACAAAGCCTTATATCTCCGCATCAGAACATTGTAGAGACACGGGGGTTGGACCGTTTTACTTGTGGCTTGAAGGGTGATCATTATGGGATGCCAATTTTCTCCCTAGCAACCAAACTTAGTACCCTAGCAACGCAATACATGTTAGCTTCATGCTAGCTTCCTGCTAATCATGCTAGCTTCATGCTAGCTTCATGCTAATCATGCTAGCTTCATGCTAATCATGCTAACTTCATGCTAGCTTCATGCTAATCATGCTAACTTCATGCTAGCTTCATGCTAATCATGCTAACATCATGCTAGCTTCATGCTAATCATGCTAGCATCATGCTAGCTTCATGCTAATCATGCTAGCATCATGCTAATCATGCTAGCTTCATGCTAGCTTCATGCTAATCATGCTAGCATCATGCTAGCTTCATGCTAATCATGTTAGCATCATGCTAGCTTCATGCTAATCATGCTAGCATCATGCTAGCTTCATGCTAATCATGCTAGCATCATGCTAGCTTCATGCTAATCATGCTAACATCATGTTAGCTTCATGCTAATCATGTTAGCATCATGCTAGCTTCATGCTAATCATGCTAGCTTCATGCTAATCATGCTAGCATCATGCTAGCTTCATGCTAATCATGCTAACATCATGCTAGCTTCATGCTAATCATGCTAGCATCATGCTAGCTTCATGCTAATCATGCTAACTTCATGCTAATCATGCTAGCTTCATGCTAATCATGCTAACTTCATGCTAATCATGCTAGCATCATGCTAGCTTCATGCTAATCATGCTAGCATCATGCTAGCTTCATGCTTATCATGCTAACATCATGCTAGCTTCATGCTAATCATGCTAACTTCATGCTAATCATGCTAGCTTCATGCTAATCATGCTAACTTCATGCTAATCATGCTAGCATCATGCTAGCTTCATGCTAATCATGCTAGCATCATGCTAGCTTCATGCTAATCATGCTAACATCATGCTAGCTTCATGGTAAATCATGCTACCTTCATACTTAAACATACTAACAGCCAGATAGCCTACTAAACTAAACTTATGTCAAACCATTTTAAACGTTCAGGCTACGCTTTCTCAAGCCAACATAAAGTTTGTCTTCAAACTTTACTATCTAGTTATTATTATTATTATTCTTTTTCTGAGACCAAAATTACGAACACTAACTCGTCCTAGAGCTTTCAAGCTACATGCACCAAATTTTCCACGGACCTTCAGACTGGTCTGACGGAGTGTGCTATATCTTTTCTAACTGATGGGACCTTCCGAATTCCTAAACGGGGGGCTCGAACACCCCAAAATTTCCATTGACTTAACATTGAGACAAACTTTGACGGGTCATAGCTGTGAGTGAGAAACTTGTAGAAACTTGTGGCTTACCACATTTAAGGAGGCTGACAGGCTCTGTAAGAACATACATCACAATGGGGTGTAAGCTATACCCCTGGGGTGTAAGAGGCCCCCAAAATTTCCCATTGACTTATAATGGGGCAGGAAACATGCCCATATAAGGGAATGAAAGCGTCCCAGATGGAATATCTTTACTTTAGAGTGTCGTAGAGACATGGGGGTGGGCTCATCTTACTCAGTCATCCAATAAGTCTCTTAGGATCGCCCCAGAGCTATTAAGCCACGCCCCTAGCAACAATTTTGGGTACCCTAGCAACATCTCCCATAGACTACCATTATAAATAGCCCAGATGGATATCTTTACACCAGAGTGTCATAGAGACATAGGGGTGGGCTCATTTTACTCAGGCATCCAATCAGTCTCTTAGGATTCCTACTGAGGTATTAAACCACGCCCCTAGCAACCAATTTGAGCACCCTAGCAACATAATAAACAAAGCCTTATATCTCTGGATCTGAACATCATAGAGACATGGGGGTTGGGTCTTTGGGTCATGTTAGCTTCATGCTAGCTCCATGCTAAGTCATACTAGCTTCATGCTAGTTTCATGCTAGCTTTATGCTAATTTCATAATAAATCTTGCTAACTTCATGCTAAATCATGCTAACTTCATGTTAAATCTTGTTAGCTGCACGCTAAATAGTGCTAGCTTAATGCTAATCATGCTAGCATCATGCTAATCATGCTAGCTTCACGTTAAATCATGCTAGCTTCATGCTAATCATGCTATTCTCATGCGAACTTCATGTTAATCATGCAAGCCTTGTGCTAGCTTCATGCTAGCTTCATGCTAATCTTGCTAGTTTCATGCTAGCTTCATGCTAATCATGCTAACATCATGCTAGCTTCATGCTAATCATGCTAGAATCATGCTAGTTTCATGCTAATCATGCTAGCATCATGCTAGCTTCATGCTAATCATGCTAGCATCATGCTAGCTACATGCTAATCATGCTAGCATCATGCTAGCTTCATGCTAATCATGCTAGCATCATGCTAGCTTCATGCTAATCATGCTAGCATCATGCTAGCTTCATGCTAATCATGCTAGCATCATGCTAGCTTCATGCTAATCATGCTAGCATCATGCTAGCTTCATGCTAATCATGCTAGCATCATGCTAGCTTCATGCTAATCATGCTAGCATCATGCTAGCTTCATGCTAATCATGCTAGCATCATGCTAGCTTCATGCTAATCATGCTAGCATCATGCTAGCTACATGCTAATCATGCTAGCATCATGCTAGCTTCATGCTAATCATGCTAGCATCATGCTAGCTTCATGCTAATCATGCTAGCATCATGCTAGCTTCATGCTAATCATGCTAGCATCATGCTAGCTTCATGCTAGCATCATGCTAGCTTCATGCTAATCATGCTAGCATCATGCTAGCTTCATGCTAGCTTCATGCTAGCTACATGCTAATCATGCTAGCATCATGCTAGCTACATGCTAATCATGCTAGCTTCATGCTAATCATGCTAGCATCATGCTAGCTTCATGCTAATCATGCTAGCATCATGCTAGCTTCATGCTAATCATGCTAGCATCATGCTAGCTTCATGCTAGCATCATGCTAGCTTCATGCTAATCATGCTAGCATCATGCTAGCTACATGCTAATCATGCTAGCATCATGCTAGCTTCATGCTAGCTTCATGCTAATCATGCTAGCTTCATGCTAGCATCATGGTAGCTTCATGCTAATCATGCTAGCATCATGCTAGCTTCATGCTAATCATGCTAGCATCATGCTAACTTCATGCTAATCATGCTAGCATCATGCTAGCTTCATGCTAATCATGTTAGCTTCATGCTAGCTTCATGCTAATCATGTTAGCTTCATACTTAAACATACTTACTGCCAGATAGCCTACTAAACTAAACTTCTGTCAATCCGTTTTAAACGTTCAGGCTACGCTTTTTCAAGCCAACATAAAGTTTGTCTTCAAACTTTAATATCTAGTTAGTGGTGCTTGCATTTATGCAAAGCATCACTATTACTATCTTGCATACTTATTAGTGGTGCTTGCATTTATGCAAAGCATCACTATTACTATCTTGCATACTTATTAGTGGTGCTTGCATTTATGCAAAGCATCACTATTACTATCTTGCATACTTATTATTATTATTATTATTATTATTCTTCTTTTTCTGGACACTTTTTCGGCGCGTAACTCGTCCCGCACGCTTTGTCGTAGACCCATAAATTAGGGCTCAAATCGACCGGCTTATTGAGGAGAGGTGTGCTATGACTTTTATAAGCGATCGGGTGCAGGATTTCCGAAAGGGGGGCGAAAAACCACCCAAAAAATCCCATTGACTTAACATTGCGCCCAACTTTGACGAGTCATAGCTCTGCTCGAGGATTTTGTAGAAACATGTGGGTTACAACATTTGAAGAGGGTGGTAGGCTCTGTAAGAACATGGATCACAATGGGGTGTAAGTTGTACCCCTGGGGTGTAAGAGGTGCCCAAAAGTGCCCCAATGAAAAGTCAATGGGGCAAAATCCCATAGACTTACCATTGCAAAAATTTTGACGGGTCATAGGTCCGAGCCAGGATTTCATAGAAACATGTGGGTTACTAAATTTGAAGAGGGTGCTAGACTCTCTCAGGACGTCCCCCACAATGGGGTGTAAGGTTACCATAGCAACCATTTTGGGCACCCTAGCAACCTATACCATTGACTGCCATTATAAAATGCCCGGATGGATATCTTTGCACCACAGTGTCATAGAGACATGGGGGTGGGCTCATTTTACTCAGGCATCCAATCAGTCTCTCAGGATCCTTACAGACTTACTAAGCCACGCCCCTAGCAACCACTTTTGAGCACCCTAGCAACATAAAATACAAACAGTTATATCTCGGCATCAGAACATCGTAGAGACACGGGGGTTGGACCGTTTTACTTGTGACTAGGGGTGTAACAATTGGGCACATCATTGGCCACTCCCAAGCCACGCCCCTAGCAACCAAATTTGAGCACCCTAGCAACCGAATAAACAAAGCCTTATATCTCCGCATCAGAACATCGTAGAGACACGGGGTTTGGACCGTTTTACTTGTGACTCGGAGTGTAATCACTGGGCACATCATTGGCCACTCCCAAGCCACGCCCCTAGCAACCAAATACAGTACCCTAGCAACAGAGTAAACAAAGCCTTATATCTCCGCATCAGAACATCGTAGAGACACGGGGGTTGGACCGTTTTACTTGTGACTCGGAGTGTAATCACTGGGCACATAATTGGCCACTCCCAAGCCACGCCCCTAGCAACCAAATACAGTACCCTAGCAACAGAGTAAACAAAGCCTTATATCTCCGCATCAGAACATCGTAGAGACACGGGGGTTGGACCGTTTTACTTGTGACTCGGAGTGTAATCACTGGGCACATCATTGGCCACTCCCAAGCCACGCCCCTAGCAACCAAATACAGTACCCTAGCAACAGAGTAAACAAAGCCTTATATCTCTGCTTCAGAACATCGTAGAGACACGGGGGTTGGACCATTTTACTTTTGGCTTGGAGTATAATCATAAATTGTCCCCTGAAATTTGCCACGGCAAGCACCACTCACATTTTCTTCAGGAAATGTACCTATCTAGTTATTATTATTATTCTTCTTTTTCTGGACACTTTTTTGGCGCGTAACTCGTCCCGCACGCTTTGTCGTAGACCCATAAATTAGGGCTCAAATCGACCGGCTTATTGAGGAGAAGACTGCTATGACTTTTATAAGCGATCGGGTGCAGGATTTCCGAAAGGGGGGCGAAAAACCACCCAAAAAATCCCATTGACTTAACATTGCGCCCAACTTTGACGAGTCATAGCTCCGCTCGAGGATTTTGTAGAAACATGTGGGTTATAACATTTGAAGAGGGTGGTAGGCTCTTTAAGAACATGGATCACAATGGGGTGTAAGTTGTACCCCTGGGGTGTAAGAGGTGCCCAAAAGTGCCCCAATGAAAAGTCAATGGGGCAAAATCCCATAGACTTACCATTGCAAAAATTTTGACGGGTCATAGGTCCGAGCCAGGATTTCATAGAAACATGTGGGTTACTAAATTTGAAGAGGGTGCAAGACTCTGTCAGGACGTCCCCCACAATGGGGTGTAAGGTTACCATAGCAACCATTTTGGGCACCCTAGCAACCTATACCATAGACTGCCATTATAAAATGCCTGGATGGATATCTTTGCACCACAGTGTCATAGAGACATGGGGGTGGGCTCATTTTACTCAGGCATCCAATCAGTCTCTCAGGATCCTTACAGACTTACTAAGCCACGCCCCTAGCAACCACTTTTGAGCACCCTAGCAACATAAAATACAAACAGTTATATCTCGGCATCAGAACATCGTAGAGACACGGGGGTTGGACCGTTTTACTTGTGACTAGGGGTGTAACAATTGGGCACATCATTGGCCACTCCCAAGCCACGCCCCTAGCAACCAAATTTGAGCACCCTAGCAACCGAATAAACAAAGCCTTATATCTCCGCATCAGAACATCGTAGAGACACGGGGTTTGGACCGTTTTACTTGTGACTCGGAGTGTAATCACTGGGCACATCATTGGCCACTCCCAAGCCACGCCCCTAGCAACCAAATACAGTACCCTAGCAACAGAGTAAACAAAGCCTTATATCTCCGCATCAGAACATCGTAGAGACACGGGGGTTGGACCGTTTTACTTGTGACTCGGAGTGTAATCACTGGGCACATAATTGGCCACTCCCAAGCCACGCCCCTAGCAACCAAATACAGTACCCTAGCAACAGAGTAAACAAAGCCTTATATCTCCACATCAGAACATCGTAGAGACATGGGGGTTGGACCGTTTGACTCATGACTCGGAGGGTAATCACTAGTGGATGCCATTTTTTTCCCTAGCAACCAAATACAGTACCCTAGCAACAGAGTAAACAAAGCCTTATATCTCCGCATCAGAACATCGTAGAGACACGGGGGTTGGACCGTTTGACTCATGACTGAGAGTGTAATCACTAGTGGATGCCATTTTTTTCCTTAGCAACCAAATACAGTACCCTAGCAACAGAGTAAACAAAGCCTTATATCTCCGCATCAGAACATCGTAGAAACACGGGGGTTGGACCGTTTGACTCATGACTCGGAGGGTAATCACTAGTGGATGCCATTTTTTCCCTAGCAACCAAATACAGTACCCTAGCAACAGAGTAAACAAACCCTTATATCTCCGCATCAGAACATCGTAGAGACACGGGGTTTGGACCGTTTGACTCGTGACTCGGAGTGTAATCACTAGTGGATGCCAATTTTCTCCCTAGCAACCAAATACAGTACCCTAGCAACAGAGTAAACAAAGCCTTTTATCTCCACATCAGAACATCGCAGAGACACGGGGGTTGGACCGCTTGACTCGTATCTCGGAGTGTAATCACTAGTGGATGCCAATTTTTTCCCTAGCAACCAAATACAGTACCCTAGCAACAGAGTAAACAAAGCCTTATATCTCCGCATCAGAACATCGTAGAGACACGGGGGTTTGACCGTTTGACTCGTGACTCGGAGTGTAATTTCTAGTGGATGCCAATTTTCTCCCTAGCAACCAAATACAGTACCCTAGCAACCGAATAAACAAAGCCTTATATCTTCGCATCAGAATATCGTAGAGACATGTGGGTTGAATTGTTTTACTTTTGGCTTGGAGTATAATCATATATTGTCCCCCGAAATTTGCCACGGCAAGCACCACTCACATTTTCTTCAGGAAATGTACCTATCTAGTTATTATTATTATTCTTCTTTTTCTGGACACTTTTTTGGCGCGTAACTCGTCCCGCACGCTTTGTCGTAGACCCATAAATTAGGGCTCAAATCGACCGGCTTATTGAGGAGAAGACTGCTATGACTTTTATAAGCGATCGGGTGCAGGATTTCCGAAAGGGGGGCGAAAAACCACCCAAAAAATCCCATTGACTTAACATTGCGCCCAACTTTGACGAGTCATAGCTCCGCTCGAGGATTTTGTAGAAACATGTGGGTTATAACATTTGAAGAGGGTGGTAGGCTCTTTAAGAACATGGATCACAATGGGGTGTAAGTTGTACCCCTGGGGTGTAAGAGGTGCCCAAAAGTGCCCCAATGAAAAGTCAATGGGGCAAAATCCCATAGACTTACCATTGCAAAAATTTTGACGGGTCATAGGTCCGAGCCAGGATTTCATAGAAACATGTGGGTTACTAAATTTGAAGAGGGTGCAAGACTCTGTCAGGACGTCCCCCACAATGGGGTGTAAGGTTACCATAGCAACCATTTTGGGCACCCTAGCAACCTATACCATAGACTGCCATTATAAAATGCCTGGATGGATATCTTTGCACCACAGTGTCATAGAGACATGGGGGTGGGCTCATTTTACTCAGGCATCCAATCAGTCTCTCAGGATCCTTACAGACTTACTAAGCCACGCCCCTAGCAACCACTTTTGAGCACCCTAGCAACATAAAATACAAACAGTTATATCTCGGCATCAGAACATCGTAGAGACACGGGGGTTGGACCGTTTTACTTGTGACTAGGGGTGTAACAATTGGGCACATCATTGGCCACTCCCAAGCCACGCCCCTAGCAACCAAATTTGAGCACCCTAGCAACCGAATAAACAAAGCCTTATATCTCCGCATCAGAACATCGTAGAGACACGGGGTTTGGACCGTTTTACTTGTGACTCGGAGTGTAATCACTGGGCACATCATTGGCCACTCCCAAGCCACGCCCCTAGCAACCAAATACAGTACCCTAGCAACAGAGTAAACAAAGCCTTATATCTCCGCATCAGAACATCGTAGAGACACGGGGGTTGGACCGTTTTACTTGTGACTCGGAGTGTAATCACTGGGCACATAATTGGCCACTCCCAAGCCACGCCCCTAGCAACCAAATACAGTACCCTAGCAACAGAGTAAACAAAGCCTTATATCTCCACATCAGAACATCGTAGAGACATGGGGGTTGGACCGTTTGACTCATGACTCGGAGGGTAATCACTAGTGGATGCCATTTTTTTCCCTAGCAACCAAATACAGTACCCTAGCAACAGAGTAAACAAAGCCTTATATCTCCGCATCAGAACATCGTAGAGACACGGGGGTTGGACCGTTTGACTCATGACTGAGAGTGTAATCACTAGTGGATGCCATTTTTTTCCTTAGCAACCAAATACAGTACCCTAGCAACAGAGTAAACAAAGCCTTATATCTCCGCATCAGAACATCGTAGAAACACGGGGGTTGGACCGTTTGACTCATGACTCGGAGGGTAATCACTAGTGGATGCCATTTTTTCCCTAGCAACCAAATACAGTACCCTAGCAACAGAGTAAACAAACCCTTATATCTCCGCATCAGAACATCGTAGAGACACGGGGTTTGGACCGTTTGACTCGTGACTCGGAGTGTAATCACTAGTGGATGCCAATTTTCTCCCTAGCAACCAAATACAGTACCCTAGCAACAGAGTAAACAAAGCCTTTTATCTCCACATCAGAACATCGCAGAGACACGGGGGTTGGACCGCTTGACTCGTATCTCGGAGTGTAATCACTAGTGGATGCCAATTTTTTCCCTAGCAACCAAATACAGTACCCTAGCAACAGAGTAAACAAAGCCTTATATCTCCGCATCAGAACATCGTAGAGACACGGGGGTTTGACCGTTTGACTCGTGACTCGGAGTGTAATTTCTAGTGGATGCCAATTTTCTCCCTAGCAACCAAATACAGTACCCTAGCAACCGAATAAACAAAGCCTTATATCTTCGCATCAGAATATCGTAGAGACATGTGGGTTGAATTGTTTTACTTTTGGCTTGGAGTATAATCATATATTGTCCCCCGAAATTTGCCACGGCAAGCACCACTCACATTTTCTTCAGGAAATGTACCTATCTAGTTATTATTATTATTCTTTTTCTTCTGAGACTAAAATTTCTAACTCTAACTCGTCCTAGAGCTTTCAAGCTACAGCCATCAAACTTTGGACAGACTTTCGGTCTGATCTGACGAGGTGTGCTATATCTTTTCTAACTGATGGGACCTTCCGAATTCCTAAACGGGGCGCTGAAACACCCCAAAATTTCCATTGACTTAACATTGAGACAAACTTTGACGGGTCAAAGCTGCGAGTGAGAAACTTGTAGAAACTTGTGGCTTACCACATTTAAGGAGGCTGACAGGCTGTGTAAGAACATACCTCACAATGGGGTGTAAGCTGTACCCCTGGGGTGTAAGAGGCCCCCAAAATTTCCCATTGACTTATAATGGGGCAGGAAACATGCCCATAAAAGGGAATAAAAGCGTCCCAGATGGAATATCTTCACTTTAGAGTGTCTTAGAGACATGGGGGTGGGCTCATTTTACTCAAGCATCCAATCAGTCTCTTAGGATCACCCCAGAGCTATTAAGCCACGCCCCTAGCAACAATTTTGGGTACCCTAGCAACATCTCCCATAGACTACCATTATAAAAAGCCCAGATGGATATCTTTGCACCAGTGTGTCATAGAGACATAGGGGTGGGCTCATTTTACTCAGGCATCCAATCAGTCTCTTAGGATTCTTATTGAGGTATTAAGCCACGCCCCTAGCAACAAAATATGAAGACCCTAGCAACATAATAAACAAAGCCTTATATCTCTGGATCTGAACATCGTAGAGACACAGGGGTTGGACCGTTTTACTTGTGGCTTGAAGTGTAATCATTATGGGCTGCCAATTTTCTCCCTAGCAACCAAACTTAGTACCCTAGCAACGGAATAAACAAAGCCTTATATCTCCGCTTCAGAACATCATAGAGACACGGGGGTTGGACCGTTTTACTTGTGGCTTGAAGTGTGATCATTATGGGATGCCAATTTTCTCCCTAGCAACCAAACTTAGTACCCTAGCAACGGAATAAACAAAGCCTTATATCTCCGCATCAGAACATTGTAGAGACACGGGGGTTGGACCGTTTTACTTGTGGCTTGAAGGGTGATCATTATGGGATGCCAATTTTCTCCCTAACAACCAAACTTAGTACCCTAGCAACGTAATAAATGTTAGCTTCATGCTAGCTTCCTGCTAATCATGCTAACTTCATGCTAGCTTCATGCTAATCATGCTAACTTCATGCTAGCTTCATGCTAATCATGCTAGCATCATGCTAGCTTCATGCTAATCATGCTAGCATCATGCTAGCTTCATGCTAATCATGCTAGCTTCATGCTAATCATGCTAGCATCATGCTTGCTTCATGCTAATCATGCTAACATCATGCTTGCTTCATGCTAATCATGTTAGCATCATGCTAGCTTCATGCTAATCATGCTAGCATCATGCTAGCTTCATGCTAATCATGCTAACATCATGCTAGCTTCATGCTAATCATGGTAACATCATGCTAGCTTCATGCTAATCATGCTAGTATCATGCTAGCTTCATGCTAATCATGCTAGCATCATGCTAGCTTCATGCTAATCATGCTAACATCATGCTAGCTTCATGCTAATCATGCTAGCATCATGCTAGCTTCATGCTAATCATGCTAGCATCATGCTAGCTTCATGCTAATCATGCTAGCATCATGCTAGCTTCATGCTAATCATGCTAGCATCATGCTAGCTTCATGCTAATCATGCTAGCATCAAGCTAGCTTCATGGTAATCATGCTAGCATCATGCTAGCTTCATGCTAATCATGCTAACATCATGCTAGCTTCATGCTAATCATGCTAGTATCATGCTAGCTTCATGCTAATCATGCTAGCATCATGCTAGCTTCATGCTAATCATGCTAACATCATGCTAGCTTCATGCTAATCATGCTAGCATCATGCTAGCTTCATGCTAATCATGCTAGCATCATGCTAGCTTCATGCTAATCATGCTAGCATCATGCTAGCTTCATGCTAATCATGCTAGCATCAATCTAGCTTCATGCTAATCATGCTACCATCATGTTAGCTTCATGCTAGCATCATGCTAGCTTCATGCTAATCATGCTAGCTTCATGCTTATCATGCTAGCATCAAGCTAGCTTCATGCTAATCATGCTAGCATCATGCTAGCTTCATGCTAATCATGCTACCATCATGCTAGCTTCATGCTAGCATCATGCTAGCTTCATGCTTATCATGCTAGCATCAAGCTAGCTTCATGCTAATCATGATAGCATCATGCTAGCTTCATGCTAATCATGCTACCTTCATACTTAAACATACTAACAGCCAGATAGCCTACTAAATTAAACTTATGTCAAACCGTTTTAAACGTTCAGGCTACGCTTTCTCAAGCCAACATAAAGTTTGTCTTCAAACTTTACTATCTAGTTATTATTATTATTCTTTTTCTTCTGAGACTAAAATTTCTAACTCTAACTCGTCCTAGAGCTTTCAAGCTACAGCCATCAAACTTTGGACATACCTTCGGTCTGATCTGACTCGAGTTGCTATATCTTTTCTAACTGATGGGACCTTCCGAATTCCTAAACGGGGCGCTGAAACACCCCAAAATTTCCATTGACTTAACATTGAGACAAACTTTGACAGGTCATAGCTGCGAGTGAGAAACTTGTAGAAACTTGTGGCTTACCACATTTAAGGAGGCTGACAGGCTGTGTAAGAACATACCTCACAATGGGGTGTAAGCTGTACCCCTGGGGTGTAAGGGGCCCCCAAAATTTCCCATTGACTTATAATGGGGCAGGAAACATGCCCATAAAAGGGAATAAAAGCGTCCCAGATGGAATATCTTCACTTTAGAGTGTCTTAGAGACATGGGGGTGGGCTAATTTTACTCAAGCATCCAATCAGTCTCTTAGGATCACCCCAGAGCTATTAAGCCACGCCCCTAGCAACAATTTTGGGTACCCTAGCAACATCTCCCATAGACTACCATTATAAAAAGCCCAGATGGATATCTTTGCACCAGAGTGACATAGAGACATAGGGGTGGGCTCATTTTACTCAGGCATCCAATCAGTCTCTTGGGATTCTTATTGAGGTATTAAGCCACGCCCCTAGCAACAAAATATGAAGACCCTAGCAACATAATAAACAAAGCCTTATATCTCTGGATCTGAACATCGTAGAGACACAGAGGTTGGACCGTTTTACTTGTGGCTTGAAGTGTAATCATTATGGGATACCAATTTTCTCCCTAGCAACCAAACTTAGTACCCTAGCAACGGAATAAACAAAGCCTTATATCTCCGCTTTAGAACATCATAGAGACACCGGGGTTGGACCGTTTTACTTCTGGCTTGAAGTGTGATCATTATGGGATGCCAATTTTCTCCCTAGCAACCAAACGTAGTACCCTAGCAACGGAATAAACAAAGCCTTATATCTCCGCATCAGAACATTGTAGAGACACGGGGGTTGGACCGTTTTACTTGTGGCTTGAAGTGTGATCATTATGGGATGCCAATTTTCTCCCTAGCAACCAAACTTAGTACCCTAGCAACGGAATAAACAAAGCCTTATATCTCCGCATCAGAACATTGTAGAGCCAGGGGTGTTGGACCGTTTTACTTGTGGCTTGAAGGGTGATCATTATGGGATGCCAATTTTCTCCCTAGCAACCAAACTTAGTACCCTAGCAACACAATAAATGTTAGCTTCATGCTAGCTTCCTGCTAATCATGCTAGCTTCATGCTAGCTTCATGCTAATCATGCTAGCATCATGCTAGCTTCATGCTAATCATGCTAGCTTCATGCTAGCTTCATGTTAATCATGCTAGCATCAAGCTAACTTCATGCTAATCATGCTAACATCATGCTAGCTTCATGCTAATCATGCTAACATCATGCTAGCTTCATGTTAATCATGCTAACTTCATGCTAGCTTCATGCTAGCTTCATGCTAATTATGCTAGCATCATGCTAGCTTCATGCTAATCATACTAGCTTCATGCTAATCATGCTAACATCATGCTAGCTTCATGCTAGCTTCATGCTAGCTTCATGCTAATCATGCTAGCATCATGCTAATCATGCTAACATCATGCTAGCTTCAGGCTAATCATGCTACCATCATGTTAGCTTCATGCTAATCATGCTAACTTCATGCTAGCTTCATGCTAATCATGCTAGCATCATGCTAGCTTCATGCTAATCATGCTAACTTCATGCTAGCTTCATGTTAGCTTCATGCTAATCATGCTAGCATCATGCTAGCTTCATGCTAATCATACTAGCTTCATGCTAATCATGCTAACATCATGCTAGCTTCATGCTAATCATGCTAGCTTCATGCTAATCATGGTAGCTTCATGCTAATCATGTTAGCATCATGCTAATCATGCTAACATCATGCTAATCATGCTAGCATCATGCTAGCTTCATGCTAGTCATGCTAGCATCATGCTAATCATGCTAGCATCATGCTAGCTTCATGCTAATCATGCTAGCATCATGCTAGCTTTATGCTAATCATGCTATCATCATGCTAGCTTTATGCTAATCATGCTATCATCATGCTAGCCTCATGTTAAATTATGCTAGCTTCATGCTAGCTTCATGCTAAATCATGTTCGCTTCATGTTAAATCATGCTAGCTTTATTTTAAATCATGATAGCTTCATGCTAAGTTGTCAAACTCTACTCTCAGACTAGGCTTTCTCAAGCCAACATAAAGTTTGTTCCGACGAACTTTTCTATCTAGTTGTTTATTAAACCCTGATATTAAATAAATGCACTACTTAATAGACAAGCAATGTCAGAAAGACGGATATCTCATACATTATAAAGTAACATCACAACTATTGGCTCGACATGGACACATACTATGGTTTCCATAGTAACTGTAAACAAAATGTCATTGAAACTATGAGCCCGTGCAGGTCCAATATCATCTAAGTAAAAAAAGATGCCGAAGAGAAAGGGAAACAAGGGGAAAGGGTGAGGATGAACAATATTTGTCTGCATCCAATATATCTCAATATCTGACGATTAAGTCATATTTATAGCATGCATTCACAAATGTTTTTACGTATTGACAGAAAAGGTAAGAAAGAAGGCAAGCATGAGTCTAAGGTCGACAAGGAGTCCGAGATGGAAAACTTGAAAAGAAACGCTGAGTTATGGGAGGCGAAGTTTAATATCACGGAAATATCGCTTGTGGAGTATCGCGAGGCTGCTCGCACGCTCGCCAGAGCCAACGAGGAGCTCACGACTCAGCAATACAGAACAGAAAAAGACACGGAGGATATTATTGCTTTTCTGAAGAAAACAGATCAAGAAAAAAGAGGAATGGTGTGTGTGCAATTGTTAAGTGATTTCTGCTTACTTTTCATTGTCATATGAGGGTGATATTAGAATGTAAGGTAGCGTGCACACTAAGCTTTTACGCCGGCGGCCGGCATATGTTTTAAATAGTTTCTAATGGAAACGCAGGGTTTTTCAAAATTACCATGAATTTACTAGAATGAATTTCCCAGTAAATACAAAAATGTGCTGTTCACACACGCAACGAAGTTAATTTTTTTCCCAGCAAGATATCATTCACACATCAGTATCAAAATACCGGTAAACTCTGTAAGAAAGCGGAAGTTATCTCTGGCGTGGGGTGAGCACAGTGTTATATTTGTAAACAATGGTGGGTTATGACTTCATATCCATGGTCGGTATTTTGTTATTTTCACATTTGTGGCAAACGCTGACAGTCGTCAAGTTGTTCGTGGCCAAACAACATTGCATTAGGCGACGTCAAACGGAACGTTCATCTTAAACAACAGTACTGTTTGCAAATTAGGCTTCACAGAGGGTGTGCTAAGGACATTGGCAATTCTGCAAATAGATGGTAGGTGAAGAGATGTGGACGTTTACTTAAAGGCGGAGTGCACAGTGTTTGAAAGCCAATGTTGATATTTGAAATCACCTAACCAAACACGCACCTACCCCAATAGAATCTGGACCTTCTTTTGATAGACCCGCCCCACACATACGCAACCCAGGCAAAGATGTTGGTTAGAAGACACGCCCCTTACTGCTCATTGGCTAGAAGAATGTTTTGGTAGTCTACCCGATTCCCTTTTCCAAAGCGTTTTAAGAAATTGTGCACCCTGTCTTTAAGGTGTTTGACGTCGTCTGTTTTAAACGTCGGTAATCTTTATTTTTTGTTCAAACATAAAGCTTACATAAATTACTGGTAATCTTACAACCCTTTCTTACTGGTAAATTGACAGTTAAGTTAGCGCTATATGCTAGTTGATGTTATATGCTAGTGTCAGAGGTGTAAAAAGTACTCAAAAATTTTACTCAAGTGAAAGTACAAGTACTGAGTGTAAATTTTACTCAATTAAAAGTAAAAGTATCTGGCGAGAATCATACTTGAGTAAAAGTAAAAAAGTACCACATTAAAATTGTACTTAAGTACAGTGGCGTGTTTACCCACCACGCAAACCACGCAATTGCGTGGGGCCTCGCGGGCTTGGGGGGCCCCCTACTGGCCACAAGGTGTGGGAAAGTATGTCACGTTTATTCAGACCCGAATCTAGGGTACGGATAAAGCACGCGTGAGCGAGAGATGTGGGAGTATGCATGTAGAATAATATTTGCGCTCATCCTCGCGAGGGCACATATAGGCTACTTCATGAGCAAAACTCTACGGGAAAGCGCACCTCTGCTCAGCGCGCACAAATGCAGCCACAAAGTGCTGGAATGAGCGCTCGCTCGACTATCTCTGTGCTCTCGTAACTGCACAACATTCACTCGATGGTCAAGTTTACTTTAAAGACTTTGGGCTTCACACCTGTGATTGGTGGTTCGGTTCCACACTCGTACAGGTATAAACATGATAAAGACACCACGCAGGGGTTTTAATCACGTCGAAAATAGACGACAAATCATATTCTGGTTCTCATCATTGTCATTAAAATCTCATCTTTAGTGTATTTCTAGTCTATATGCTTGTTGTATCTCACAGTAAGTTTGTTTTTGCAATATGAACATAAGAGTTTTATGTGATTCTGTGATTCCCATCCATAAATTCAAGCAATAACCAACTTACAATGTTGTTTGCTGGTGTTAATTTGTTCAGTTTGTTAGATCAGTATGAATCTTAATCTAATGCTTCCTCTTTTTCCTCATTTAGTTTTTTTTAGTAAGATTTCAGACACTGAAGTTGCAGTTTTAAATACATTATTTTAAATACATCCTATAATACATTTGCAAGCAAAATATATATCTGAGAGGGGCGTGAAACATTTTTTTAAACCAAAAATTTTTGTCATACCAAACTAACAATTTAGTGTTATTTTAAGCAGTGTAAAACAAAATAAACCAGGTTTATATATCTCACTTAATTCTATATACTGAATATTATTGTTGTGCAATTCAAATGAAAAACCTTGAGCAATGCTGGGGCATGGGGGCCCCGGTTCTTGGACTTTGCAAAGGGCCACCAAAATGGTAAACACGCCACTGCTTAAGTATTAAAAAAGTAAAAGTATTTGGAAGAGATTCTTGTTTAGGCTTTTAATCTCTAAAAACATGTGAATGAAACACATACAAGGTTTTATCCTGCTTTACAACTGTTTGTATTTAATTGTATTTATTTATACCACAGGTTTGTTGAATGCTTGATTCTGATTGGCTGAGAAATGTTCCATGGGTGTTGATTATTTTTTAATAACCGCACACCTAACCTTTAAAATGTCTTAAAAATAGGCACCAGAGCAATGTTTGTGGTAACCATGGTATAAGCGGAATAAATGGCTCCGGTCGTTTGATTTATTCGCAAATAATGCACACCCGCGGTGTAACGCATTACCACGTAGGGTGTGCATTATTTTCTTATTATTCAACAGCCCGTCGTCAATTATTCCTTACTTATCAAACTACAGTATAAGACTACCTTTTCAGTATGCAACATGCTACTCAAAGTTGTAAAACCTCAAATTTACTTAAGCAGAAGCTAATTTCAAAATTCAAGCTCTATCAAGCCTCTCACAGGCAGCTGATGCAGGAAGAGGTGTATTAGACCTTGTTCACACTGTCAGTCCAAATCCGATTTTGGGGTATATCCGATAGGAATCCAATCACATTTAGAACGTGTGAACGGCCAAAAACCACATGAAATCCTTTTTTCTAATACTTTTCAGGCTACATCCAGTGGTAGTTTTTCAAATCGCATTTTCGGAAATCCATTTCAGTCTGACCGCCCTGATCGCATTTGTGTAGCTTTTTGGTTGTATTATGCTGTTGTGTCACGTAAACACGTCAGAAGTCGAGGCAGATTGCCGTGCCAGCGCGACGTCATTGCCATAGAAATAGTGCAGATAATCCGGAAAATGGCAGAACGTTACAGGACGCACAGATCAGATCTGAACAGTTGTGATACACAATATGGACAGTGAATCTGTCAAATTGGATATGCACCAAAATCAGATTTGGACTGACAGTGTGAACAAGGTCTTAGTCTTGATAGACAGGCTGCAAATAGCAGGGAACATGTCACACAGGAACACACTTCATGTGTTGATGGTTTCAAAGAAGCAAAAAATCTTCATCATCAGATGAACTGTTGGCCAATTCCTTAGAATTGTCCAAAGGATCCAGAATGAAATACATTTAAGTTAAACTGGCCATCAGCCCAATTCAATTGTTTTGGTAAGAGCAAGGGAAAATAGAATGAGGGGATCTCTAAAAAATAAGTACTTTTTGATTTTTAAATAAAATTGTAAGGAGTAAAAAGTACTTTTTTTCCTTAAAAAATTTAATTAAGTAAAAGTAAAAGTAGTGATTTTAAATTGTACTCAAGTAAAGTAAAAATCCCCAAAAATAATACTTAAGTACAGTAATCAAGTAAAATTACTCAAGTACTTTACACCTCTGGCTAGTGTTTAGGCTGAAGTTCTACTATTGACTTTACAGTTAACCCCAAACTTACCACTACTGTCCATTAACAATCTCTAAACAATTGATTATTCCTCAAATTCATTATATTCGTCTGATAAAGGCTCAAACATAAGGTCGGTTTGCACACACTGACAAACAGCCAATTACAGCAGAGCTCAACATTATTATTCATGAACCTTTCAAATAAGGTAAGAATAGACCAATTCATTATAAGGGCAAATCCTAAGGTTCTAGTGGACATGTAAAACCGGCTCGGGATAGTTTTTGCACTCAATAAAGCCACATACCTTCTACGTAAATATCAGAGAACAATTTAACATATAATTTTAGTGCATTCTTTGGCACCTTTAATACCCATTCATTTTGCATATTCATAAAATATATGTATACATGTCTGTGTCCTAAGATTGCTGCATTAGAAGAGCAACTGAAAAACGATAAAGAAAAAGCCTCAATTGAAAAAGATGCCTTGGTAAGCAATTTTTACAGTAAATTACTGCTTTGTTGAATTCTGACACCATAAACCCTTTAACGGTAAATCTGTATGTTAAATGATCTGGCGAATGTATCTGCATTGCTGTTATCATAAGTTTCACTTCATGAGTTTACATTAACTGGCTGTTGCAGATCGCTGAATGTATGCAGAAGATTGATAGCGTAGAAGAGAAGTTTAGGCAGAGGTCAAGTGACTTCCAGAGGATTCCCGAAGAGATCAAAACCATCAAGCATTTCAACAAAATAAAGGCCCATCTGGAAGAAGAACTGATCAATGTACTGCACCATTTATTAAATACAAATCACATATGCGAAGCAGGATGAATCAAATATGAAAAATGAACTTCTGTGTTTTTGTTCTTGCAGATGAGAGAAAAACTGCGCATTGATAACCGTGAACACAGCAATAGTCAGATGAGATCTCAGTACAAGTACCATACTGCAAGGGTGAGAAAACCCAGCCATGACCTATATCCCTCAATAGGAAGATACTGTAGCAAATTGCAATTTTAATTAAATTTTAATTTTGTATTTTTAATGTTATTTTGACTCTAAACATTAATCAACAGTATCTACAGTGTATCTTTTTTAATATAAGCATATGTGCCATTAAAATGAATCAGTCAGCTATTTGCTTTTTTAGATTCACCTTGATAAGGAGGCAGAGCAAAAAATCGCTCAGCTGGCAGAGCTATCACATCATGAAGCCACAGTGTAACTCCTTTAATAAATTCTTTAGTCATTCATTACATTCCAGTTGCGCATATGATTTTGTTTGTTAGTGTATCTTGTATGCATGATTCAAATCAGCTTCAGTGGCTCCCAACAGGCAGCTGGATGCAGCGTCACATATTGTGAGCACGGAAAACATGCGATTGAAAGAAGCACTGAGTTATCACGTAAAAGAGGCTGAGGAACTGAAGAGGACAAATGTAGCTTTAACAGAGAAGAACTCCTCCCTTGCTCTACAGAAGGTGCACATAGCACAGACAGTATCTGTTTTTTAACACCAGTCCAATAATTTATACTGACTGTCCAACTTATTGTTTGCAGGAGACGAATGAACTAATGAGAAAGGAATGTGAATCTCAGGTGAGAGCCCAATACGGTAAGATCTCTGAGCTGAAGGCTAAACTGGACACACTTGAGCAAGCTCAGAGCATCATGGCAGGAGAGAAGGGAAAAGTGGAACACCGTGCTGTGGTCAGCATCCAAGCAGACAGCCGAAATCTTAAGAGGCTGGAAATGCTTTTAGCTGCTCGTGAGAAGGAGCTGGTGCAAGTGAAACGTCTAGCACAGAGCGTTATTGAACAGCGCAAAGAACTCGAGCTCTTCTTTCATGAAGCTCTCGACCACGTAAGGCAGGAAATAAGAACGCAACAACAGCATTACAGGTTAGCTGTAGTTATGCAAACTAGCCAGATTGAATTTAGATTATAATGGGACATGAGGTAATCTTAACTAAATCCTGTGTGTGCAGACAGGAGGCTCTGAAGGCCTATCGCTGGAGAATGAATGAGGCTCGATGTGGAAGGTTGGAGTATCCTCGCATACGGACCTTCACTAATGTCCCACACAGCACCAATGATGTTCACACTGACCTAGAAGAGGCGGAGAAATGGTGTGCATGATTTTAGTACCAAGCACTTTTTAAATGTATCTCTTATCTAGATCATTGTGATAACAAAAAGACATTTTAATGCCTGCTTTTGTACACTTTTTATAGTACACTTAAATATAAATGATTTAAAGCTAATAAACATAGAGTAAAAGCTAAAATGTCTACTTTTATGGGTTAGGATTTGGCCTTTAGAACTGACAACACTGTCATTTTTAGGAGTAATTTGAAAAGTTCTGGTGTGGACATTTCGGATCTGACCTGGGAGCAGAAAGAGAAACTGCTCAAGCTGCTGTTTGCTAAATTAAACGGACAAAAAATAAGGTATGAAATTACATTCATCTTTCTTTAGAAGTCAATACTTAAGAACCATAGTATAATACGCACTTTAAGTTGCTTTGTATAAAAGTGTCTGCCAAATGTGCAAATGTAATACAGTTCTCTGGATTTATTTACGTTGCACATATTCAGAATCAGGTTGCCAAATACTCAACGAATATTTTTACATAATATGACACTTACATTTATGCATTTGGCAGGCAGTTTGATGAAACAGCAGATTTGGGCTATACACATTGTATCAGTATGTGTTTCCCCTGGGATTTAAACTTATGACCTTTGTGCTGCTGGCTATGTAGCAACAGATAAAACAGTGCTACATGGCAATACTCATGTGTTTTCTACAGTTTGTTACTGTTAATTTTTATTGTTGTTGTTTTTTTGCTGCTGACAGAAAGCCAGCTCAGCTCCCAGCTCTACCAACTTCCTTATCTGAGAGGGTCCAGGTTAACAGTGATGCAGGGTAAGGCCGCACCCAATGAGAAATAAATATCTTTAAAAAAAATACTTTTTCTGTTTCATCTTTTGCATATAGATAATTCTGGTTGGAATATTATGAGCTTTCAATAACTGTGACCCTGTCTGTGAACTTCAGGCTAAAGTCTCATATTCTGAGGTTGATTTCCCTCATTGATTTCAATCTTGGACATGGC
Source organism: Paramisgurnus dabryanus (assembly GCF_030506205.2). Classification (NCBI taxonomy): domain Eukaryota; kingdom Metazoa; phylum Chordata; class Actinopteri; order Cypriniformes; family Cobitidae; genus Paramisgurnus; species Paramisgurnus dabryanus. The sequence goes on from NC_133347.1 coordinate 14,525,195, forward strand.
CTTACTCAGTCAATATTAACCCTTATAAGTCCCTTGGGGTCATTTTGACCCCAAATACACTTTTCTTTAGTTAAAAAACCCTCCCTTCATCTCAGTGGAATATGATTTTGTGACTTTTCTAGATTCTCGATATTCATATGAAAAACCTGGGCTTGATTCGGTTGTTCTGAAGATGTGTAAAAAAATGTTACCCAAAAAGGCCCTTGGGTGTCAAAATGCCCCCAATTGAAAATGAATGGGAAATGCAAAAAATTCATTTCTAATTGTATAAAAAATGCATCCAGAATAAATTTCAACACAGAAAAGAAGGCCTGGTACTAGAACCCAAATGCAGTATAGAAAAAACGTGCTCAACCACACACACACACACACACACACACACACACACACACGCACGCACGCGCGCACACACACACACACACACACACACAGTCAAATTTCTGTGGCATTTTGTAAAAACAGACATTTCAAAATGCATCAAAAACTACAAAAAATCCACTATTTGAAATAATACATTTATTTTTAATGTCCTTTCTAATGTTTATATATACATAAATTCACAAAATGTATCACTAAAGTAGTGATGTGAGCAGTTGGCCACATTCAGTGAAATGAATAGGTCTCTATGGGCCTCTGCTGGTCAAAATTATTTATTTCCTAAACTGTAATTCTTTTATGTTTTTTTTCTCTAACCAGCAGATGGCCAAATTCAACACATAACATCTAGATCAATAACTAAAACAATTTAAATAAAATTTACATCATAATTTATGTGAATTTTTCATAAGAAATTAATATTTTACCTGCAAGCTAATGGTGTAGTTGAGGAATTTAGTAGTAAACAGGTACAAAAGTACTTCACATCTCCCAAAACATAGCATTAATGTATAGATGAGAAGTAAAAAAAATATATATTATTTGTATCATTAAAACTTTCTATATTTTTTGTAATTACTCTTTCAATATCTAGGGTCATTTTGACCCCCACAGAACTCTAATGCAAACAGGAAAATCGGAGCTTACATATATATCAAGGTTATATTTTCACAGAATGTTCTTTACATTATGTAGAAGGATTTATGGAGAAAACAGTAAATCACAAAAAGTGACTTTAGCTGGGTTTTTTACAAGCAGGGTCACGTTTATACTGCTTTTCTATGTTTTTTAATGCTATTAGTAATTTGATGTGTTTTTTTTCAGGTTTACTAAGGATAAGCAAAGCCTGACCTTTATAACCCAGATGCCAACGGCAAATGGGACTTCTGACCCCTGTGTCCTACCAGCCATTTAAAGCACCTCACTGTTTAACTTCATACAGTATTCTACTCAGATATCACACCTGAAAATATGTTTTGCTACAAATGGACAAATGATTATGTATCCGGTTTCATCCTTCCTGTAAAGAAAAGATAACTGAAGGACTGCAGCGAGTAGGATTCAGGGTTTTTAATGGATAAATGCATAAAGATAAAATCTAAATAAAACATAAAAGCGCTATTGTTTCCAAAAAAGCCTGTCAGAGAAAGCTTGTGAAAATAAATATTTCTTACCTTTTTATATTCTGTATAACTATTTTCCAATACAAAGAACCTTTTGTGTACAGAAATTAAGTACATTTGAGCAAATTTTGTGTAGTGAGAGTGTAGTGAATCTGTATTTACAGATATCTTGAATCTTCTGTTATGTACGAAAAATAAAGAAAAAAGAAAACAATGCATTTCTGTCTTTTTATTTTGTTGTTCATCATCGTACCACACTTTGTGCTGTGTATTTAAAAGATATACGTACATGTGATCTTACGTACAGGGGGCGCTCTCGTAAGCTCCGTTTCCTTTCCTGTGACTTTCATTTGTATTAGCAAGCAGGGAGAGACGCACACGGGATAGCGCGTGAAATCACCGCGACCCGGAACCGAGCAACTTTCCAACACTCACATTCCAAGCATATCTGGATCCACTGGCATGAATTAATCTCAACGAGTCGATTCGTTTCGAGCATACGCGTGCATGCTCGACCCGATAAGGTTGTTTACTACTTTAAATCTCGTTGATTTTTGCACGACAGCTCAACTGCCTTGAATCACTGGCGAAGCGAGGAAAAGCAGAAGTGTGTGAACTCGCCCCGGGGGCTCGTTCTGCAGGCATGTCGCAGAAAGAAAGACCCACTTTCTACCGACAGGACGTCAACAAAACCATATGGGAGGTCCCCGTGCGCTATCAGAACTTGTCTCCGGTCGGCTCTGGTGCATATGGATCCGTTTGGTAAATATATTTCTGTTGTTGTCGATGGCGGAACGTATGTCCCATTTATTCTCACGGGCCCACGGTGTTGCACCGCGTTAGCAAACTTGCTAATAAGACTAAAGTCTGCTACACAAGAAGGGTCAAGAGTCGCCGAGTTATATTTGGTTAATCGTGTTTGTTTTTTGTAATTTATCTTTTTTTTAATGCGTGCGTTTGTGGTGAAAAACATGCAAAGTCAAGCATGTTGCATTTCCCATCTCGCGCGCATGTATGCCACTTGTTTGGAGGTAATGGACCTTTACCGCACACTGTATAGTGCAATGTTTTTAAATGTGATTCTGTACACCGAGTTAAACGTCTTAAGGTGGTTTAAAATATAAAATTACATTTGTTTATGCACTGTTTTGAGTTATACAGGATAGTGTGGTCTTAATGGGGACATCTGGTGGGCTCTGTCCTGAATGAGGTCACCCCATGCAGCATGGCTGCATTTCATATCCAAGTGAGCTGCCTACCTAGGGCGGCGGTTGCACTGTAGAGCGATAATAACTATCGTAGTCGCTGTATTCCTTCGCTGTTCACGTTTCTGTTTCTACGAGTTAGCTCTGCTTGTAAAATCACCATCGTTGTCGATGATTCAAAGCACTTAATTACTTGTTTGACGGTTGTAAGACCCAAATGATGGAGTTCAACATTGAGCTCATCTTATTTGTGATGCCTCTGATTGCTCATCATTATTATTAATGGTGAGTAGGGTTGTCACGATTATAAATGTGCAAAACAATAAATAATTAAAAATAGGAAAATTAATTGTCATACACATTGCCATATTTTCTGTGCTTTTCTTATCAAATGCCACACATTATTAAACCTCCTTTCTAAATTAACATTGCAACATAAGATTAAATTACTCCGTGCATTGTTTGAATATTAACGTACATATAAGTAATTTTTCAAAAATGTGACAATTCTGTAAATAGCAGAAATAATCGCTATAAAGTTACCATAACAGAAAGTAAAGTAAAGTAAAGTTCTAGGCCCGTATTCATAAATTTAATCTTAGTGCAAAGAGTTGCAACTAGTGACAGAATTCCAAGAAAATTCTTAGAAATCCGGGCGTTTCCCTTTAAAATGAAAGAAAAGATCATAGTAAAAAAAAGAAGCAATTTAAAAGGCATCTTAACCCTTAAAAATTGTTAGGAGTATTGACGAGGACTTTTGAGATACTTAAGAGTTTTTGTAGCAGAAGGGAAAGTGGACAAAACGCGAAGAGGGAGACAAAAGGTATTGCACACAATGCATTACAGTGAGTTAATAAGACACAATACATTAGATCGTGGCGTGCAGGGATCATGTTTGTGACAGATCTTATTAGAGACATGCTTTTCTGATGAGATGCGCATGACAATCACATCCTATATATTGCCCCGCCCCTGCGTGCGTGTGTGTTTTACACAGAAAAAAGTATACCTGTAACACACTTAATAAGTGCAGAGTAAAAATGTTAAGGACAGCTGGCCTTGTTTTTCCAAAAGTGCGCAATGTTTGTGGTTGCCTGAAATAGTCATGCTTGGGTCAAATTTCTGTGACCCTGTGATTATTTAATACTTGTGACAGCACTAGTGATGAGGAAGTTTGTTGGTGGTTTGTGCTGAGATTTCCTCACACTCGCCTGGGACTTCTTTAATTGAACTAAAAAAAATATTTTGTGTGTTCTAGAAACATGCTGATTATGTATTTGAGGAAGTCAGTAATAGTTTTCAACAAATAAACACTTCTGTTTTTTTTGTTGTTGTTAAAATCATAACAAAACCCATGCATTGCATCACTCTTTAATGTTTGCAAATCATTTCAGAAGGGTCTGTGTGATATTAAACAGCCAGGTGTTTTAAGGCCATGCTCATTTTCTAAATGGCTCCTTTTACTGAGGGTAGACAGGTTGTTTATGCACCAAAGTGACTGTTAAAAGTTTTGATGCTAGGCAACCATGCTATCTAGATTATGTTTCACTGGAGCCTTATTGTGTCCGTGTAATTGAATATTTGATGAACAGATTGCATGGAGTTTGAAGTGCCATGCTCATCTCTCAGTCTCTGCAGTATATTTAGCAGCTACATTATATCTGAAAGTAGATTTTAAAACATTAGGCCTATAAGTTAAACTTTAGAAAAATATGCTTGGTACTTCGTGTCCTAGCCTGTTTATGATGTGATTGCAGTACGTATGTTTCCCCCTTTAGTTCCCTTTGCAAATCTCTGTGGTTTTCTCCATAAAGGAAGTGAGAACCTACTGTAGCTGATGTTTTTCTTTTTAGGGACAGAAGCATTCATTTCAAGTTAGTGCCCTTGATTTGCATGCTGACTTTAACATCTAACAATCTTTAAATTCTGTCCTGCTGCAGCATGTTTGAGTTCCAGTTATGCAACAAATCTGCGTCTTATGCAAAGCGTGACTGCATGTTTGAATCATATTTTCCTGTGTTGCAGCTCAGCGTATGATGAAAAAACTGGGTTGAAGGTGGCTGTTAAGAAGCTGTCACGGCCATTTCAGTCCATTATCCACGCCAAACGCACCTACCGGGAATTACGGTTACTCAAGCACATGAAACATGAGAATGTGAGTTTAAATCCTTGATATTGTCAAATCCATAAGACTTAAATGGATTGTTCTGCTAAACACAAGGGAAGATAGTTTTAGAAATGTTGATAATCAAGCAATTTAGGAACACAATTAATTTCCATACTATGGAAGTCAATGGTGCCCCAAAACTGCTACAAACATTGCTCAAAATATCTTTTTTTGTGTTCAGCTGAACAAAATAATTTATACAGGTTTGAACCAACATGAGGTTGAGTAAGTGATGAAAGAATATACATTTTACTGGTGAACTATCCCTTTAAAGATTATGTTTAAGTCATTGAAATGATTAAAGGATTTGTTCACTCCAAAAATATAATTTTCTCATTATTACTCACCCTCACTATATGACATAGTTTCTTTAGTAAAACAGAAAATGTTCTCAGTGACATTTTTTCATTATAGGTGCCAGATAAGCACCACATGTCTATGTATATAAAGCCATACAGTATATATTTTTTAAAGATAATGTTATTCACTGTTTTCCCTTTCCACTATTATTACTGCACTGCATGTGGATTTAGATAAATTAATTTGGTAAATGGGTAAGTTACAAATATGTAAGAAATAATTCATGACGTGGCGTGGAATATTAGAAAATAATTCACACCCAAGCTGGTAATTTCACTGCGGGTGTTCATTATTTTCAAATGATTAAAAGGACCAGACTCAAATTAGGGATGCACCGATAGGATTTTTTTGGGGCCGATACCAATACCGATTTAAACAGACAAATTCTGGCCGATGCCGATACCGATATTAAACACTTGTATACAATACTATACAGTTGGTCTATTAGCTAGTTTATTTCTGCATCAAAAAATTTTTACTGAACATGGATTGGATCTAATTAACATTCAACTGACCAACATAATAAGAGAGGCACAAATTAAGCTAAAACAAATATAAAAAGACAGCATGACAACCTTCAAAGGTGGTTTTTGCTATTCAGCATTTATTTTATTAACAACATTAACTCATTTTTTTTTACATATAATGGAATTTTTTATGCAGTTAATTAATAAACAATCGGTATCGGCCTTTCTCGTGCTATTGCCGATATGGCGATGGTTTCAAATTCACCAAAAATCGGCCGATAAATATCGGCGGCCGATACATCGGTGCATCACTAACTCAAATATTTTGCTTATAACATGCTTACCCCATACATTGCTCTGGTGGTTATTTTTAAGGCATTTAAAGGATTAGTCAATTTTCTTAAAAAAAATCCAGATATTTACTCACCACTATGTCATCCAAAATGTTGATGTCTTTCTTTGTTCAGTCAAGAAGAAATTTAGTTTTTTGAGGAAAACATTCCAGGATTTTTTTCATTTTAATGGACTTTAATGGACCCCAACACTTAACAGTTTTAATGCAGTTTAAAATTGCAGTTTCAAAGGACTCTAAACGATCTCAAACGAGGCATAAGGGTCTTATCTAGCGAAACGATTGTCATTTTTTGCAAGAAAAATAAAAAATATTCACTTTTAAACCACAACTTCTCGTCTTCCTCCGGTCCTGTGATGCACCAGTGCGACCTCACACAATAAGTCATCACGTCAAGGGGTGACGGATGAGGTTTAAAATGGCCCGCAAATGTGTGTTTCATGTATGTAACACGTGACCTTTCAACATCATTACGCAATTACGTGAGGTCGCGCTGGCTCGTCACACAGAGGATGAAGAGAAGTTGTTTAAAAGTGCATATTTTCTATTTTTCTTGCCAAAAATAACAATCGTTTTAGACCTCGTTTGAGATAGTTAAGAGTCCTTTGAAACTGCAATTTTAAACTGCATTAAAACTGTTAAGTGTTGGGGGTCCATTAAAGTCAATTAAAAAAATCCTGAAATGTTTTCCTCAAAAAACAAAATTTTTTGCCATGAAAGACATCAACATTTTGGATGACATGGTGGTGAGTAAATTATCTGGATTTTTTTAAGAAAATTGACTAATTCTTTAAAAGATTAGGTTTTTGTTATCGTAAAGAAATGCATAGCCGTGGAACATTTCTCAACCAATCAGAATAAAGCATTCAACAGCCCCGTTGTATTATATTTAGTAAACTAACATAAAAACTTATATTTTTCTTATAATATTCATGTTTGATTTTGCAAGTTCATAGTTGCCATCTGAATATGACCCCTGGGCATGATGGGCTGATTTTACAGTTTGGTTAAATTTAGCAATCTAATAAATATAGTCTTTAAAGGAGACATTTCACTTTTTTAGACTTTTTTTAAGATATCAAATACATTTTTGGTGTTCCAGGTATGTGAAGTTCTAGCTCAAAATATCATATAGATAATTTATTATAGCATGTAAACATTGCCATTTGTGAGTTTGAGCAAAAATGTGCCATTTTTGGGTGTGTCATTTTAAATGCAAATGAGCTGATCTCTACACTAAATGGCAATGCCGTGGTTGGATAGTGCAGATTAAGGGGCGGCATTATCCCCTTCTGAAATCACACTGGGAGCCACATTTCAATGACCTATTTTTTCACATGCTTGCAGAGAATGGTTTATCAATACTAAATTACTGGGTTGATCTTTATCACATTTTCTAGGTTGATAGAAGCACTGGGCACCCAATTATAGCACTGACTAAAAAAGTCAGATTTTCATGATATGTCCCCTTTAATAGACCGCACTAGTGTCCTGTCTGTGCTGGATATTGTCATAAAAGCATAATTCACAACGGTCTGTACTGCACAATTTTTCAACAAAGTTGTAAAATGTCAGTAAGTAATGGCATATTTACAGTAAAATATCAGTTTATAGCTGACTTTGGGTAATCTGGAAATGGTCTCATAATATAAATCCTTGTCTTTGTGTCTTTTGCTCCTAGACTGAAATATAATTTCCCTCGATGTAGCCTTGAAAACGATTTAGCCATAATTCTGTCATATAGGTTTAAAACTAGGTCATTCTTTTATTAGTTTCTTAATAACATTTAGATTTTTCCATCTGACAGGGAATAGATGTTGTAATTCCAGATTTGCCTTGTCAGGTTATGGAATGAAATCTTACTGCAAGACGGCACATGCTGTACTAAACAATCATCATTTGTGCTTCTAGGTAATCGGCCTTCTGGATGTTTTTACACCTGCGACCAGCCTCGAAGAGTTTAATGATGTGTAAGTTTATTCTGTTACATTACTAAGCAAAATATCCAGAAGTATGACAAGCTGGCTTTGATTTCATTATGTGTAACAAATACATTCATAGCAAGAAATTATTTTATTTCAGAAGCATAAGAAAAGAAAGTTAATAGTCAACTGTCTAATCGGGAACTACTTTTTAAGTGTAATGGGGGCGATTATTTACATTTCATCCTGGCATGCCGGTTTGATCTTTTCAGGAAGGCTTGGCTTCCAGTGCTGGCAACATTGCAGTATATTGACTCTTTAACCCCAATAACTAATACATTAAGCAAAATAACGCGTTATTAATCCCACATTCTTTGTTACATGATCATAAGCGTGTTTTCAGATGGGCTCTAACGGTTTTATGGAGATTGGGGTTTCTCACAGAGACAAAGCTATTTGTGCTTGTTGGCTCCAGCCTAGCAGCCAGGAGTTAGTGGGGAATGCTGCCGAGGAGCCAGGTTGTAAAACCAGATGCTGCATTCACTTAAAATCAATGTTACTGCTAAAAATAGTCCTGACTCACAGTGATGGAAGAAGGGCATCCATACTCTCTCACCCACCCGCCTTCCAAAACTAGCAAACCCGTTTGTGCAGGAACAGGGTGCTTAACTCTGCCAGGAAAACAAGCACGCCATGTCTTCCTGTAAATATAGACATTTCCAGTGCTAGGTGACATCTCTGTCAGGGTTTGTGTGTGCGTGTGTGTGTTCTGCTGTGTTTGTGTGATTGCACTGCATCGGTAAGTTGTTTTATTTGTGTGTGTGTGTGTGAAAGTTGTCGTCATTTTCTTAATATCTGTAATGCTGTTTTTAGGCCATAAATCTGTGTGGGGGTGGAATATATTTGTTTATTATTCCTAATGCTGAGTGTGTCTGTTGGGTGGAGAATGTTTTGGGGATTAAGCGGGGCTTATTTTAAGCCCTGCTGTGTGTCCAACCACAGTCTCTGTTTGACCTGTAGCCCCGCCTCATTGTCAAAACTTGTAGAAAGATCTTTGTGATACCATGAGGTTTTTGTATACACAGTGTAGTGTAATACAATTTGGGAGGCCAATACAGTTTTACATCGGATATATATCACTAGTATAATATCAATCTTTAACGGATATTATTTTAATTCTTCATTTTTGTTTCATTGGCTGTCAGAGATATCTTGTGTTTTATGCAAACACTCTTATTCACTACAATATGACATACATAAAGCTTATCGGGGTTTAAATCCAGCTCGCATAATTTTTCAATCCCACCCCCTCTCTTCTCCTTACAGTTTTATGGATTCGCTTCTACTTGCATTGTTAATAAATTGATAAAATTAGGAACATAAAAAATGCATGCAGCTGCTTCTGTATGTTTTCTTAAACTGATCCGACACACTTGGCTGTTGGCACTAGCCAACATATCTCTATGACCGAACGTCGTGCTTTAGCTTGAATCACTGTTGTTAAAATAAAAAAGATTTGCCAGAACAGGACATAATGTTCCCTTCATTTTAGGTCTAGCTGTCACTTTAGAGATGATTGGGTACAACAGTTGTTGATGCTTACATTTCTCTTCTGTTCTGGTTGGCAGGTACCTGGTGACTCATCTCATGGGCGCTGACCTAAATAATATTGTAAAGTGTCAAAAGCTGACCGACGATCATGTACAGTTCCTTATTTATCAGATCCTGCGAGGACTTAAGGTGACATTACATATTGTATTTGTAACAAACTAAAAAATAAATGTCAGATTTTACTCTAATATCATCACACAGAAATTGCAGCTTTCAACATGTTTATTGTTATGGATGTTTATCATCATGCCTTAGTTTTTGTTCCTGTAAAATTAAAGTTTCTGTGAAGTGATTATTTTTATTATGATATTATTTTAATTTTGCTGCGTGTTAGTGTAAACCACAAATCTGAATGTTGGTTTCTTTTTATCAGTACATCCATTCGGCAGACATCATTCACAGAGTAAGTATTTCCTCTGGCACAGTACAAGTGGCCTGCAGGCTTTTTTGGCAGTTTTCGTGACAACCTTGCTGCATGCCCAAGCTCTCTTTTGTCTTATGATTATAAAGTAATTAAATATTTTTAATTTTATATAGAATTGATTTGTCTCAAAGGGATTCAAAATTCACACAAAAAGTGATATTCGGTTACCATTTACTCACACTATTTGTAGTTGTTTGCTGAATAATATAAAATAGTATGAAATATATAATGTAAATAAAATATGGTATGAAATAAGCAGTTAATTAATATTCACTTATTGTTTTCCAGGACTTAAAACCCAGTAATCTGGCAGTAAATGAAGACTGTGAACTTAAGGTGAGTCGTTGGTAACAAATTTGTTCAATTGTCACTTACTTCAGACTCACTGTGTTCTGTAAATTCAAAAGTTTCTCTCCTCCTTCCTCTTTCACTTTCTTAGATCCTTGACTTTGGTCTGGCTCGACACACAGATGATGAGATGACGGGGTATGTGGCCACAAGGTGGTATCGTGCACCAGAGATCATGCTTAACTGGATGCACTACAACATGACAGGTAATGCAACTCCACCCATATGTCATACAATAAAGGTCAACCAGTTTATTGTTTGCTGATACAAAATGCAGGAATTTTAAAGAGTGTAATATAATGTTGCTGTAAGTAATCATGCTGATTCACAAGAAAACAGCTGACACCACCTTTAAATACAACAATAATATTTATTAACCTGTATTTAAAGGATCTGAAAACCCTTTAATAGAATAAAAGCATTATTAGACCAATATAATTCTAGCACTTTTGAAAAACATCTATAGACCATTTCAAAAGATGTAAACAACACTGGTCTAGAAACACTTCCTGTTTCATTTTGTGACTGTTTTTTATTCATTTCACATATATAATTATCTTTAGGATGTTTGTTTAACTTTTTGGTTCAGTTCTATATGCTCTGTTGGACGTATTTCATCCCAATGTTTATCTAGTGTTAAAAAAATTAAACAGGAAGTGCTTCTGGACCAGTGTTGTTTACGTTTTTACCTAAAGTTTTGAGATGATGGGATTATATCACAAGTTCTGCATGCAATTTTCTCATTAGCTGGGTTTCCATCCAAACAAAAAGCGAATCTTTTCAAAATGCGCAAAACATTAGGTGTGTTTCCATCAAGTTGTTAGAGCGAATGATGGTGGTATTGGCACTTAGTAACCAACAGTAAATAAATCAAGGCACGCTTAGAAAATGGAGACAGGACTGCATTTAGTTACGATTGAAGTTATAAATTCACTAGCAGTGCCGCTTGGAATTGCTAAACTGGATGCTATGCACAGAAGAAGAAATGCTGAATTTTTGAATTGCAGACAGTAGCAGCAAGGGCATTACGACAATGTCAAGTAGAGGTCTTCACGGGTCCACTTAGATCCGAAAACCCGAGGTCCGACCCGAGTCCCGATCGGGGTTCGGGTCTAAAAGTTTCACATGTGCCTCGGACACGGGTCGGGTACAATAATAGCAGCATCGGGTCTCTTGTAATTTAAAAATGAATGTGTTTTTTCTGAACGGACCCGAGAAGACCCGAACTCTCTCGCCTGTGTGCGTCAATGTCCTTTTCAAACCTCTCATCTGTTTGCCAAGAGCGCTTGCGACATTGTGTGGTTGTCGGAAGGTTCATTTTCGTTGAGACAAACATGTCAGTCAATTATAAATGTACATTTTAGCGGTTACGTTGGTGTCGTCGTCAGATAACAAAATAAAACGAATGGAGCAGCTCGCCAAATTGGTTGCAAGGCCACCGGAGTTTCTTTCTTTCTGTCTGACTGCTGCGCATGGGTCTGCAGAATGCACACACGTCAGTGCCGTTTACATTCGGTTCCAGTCGTGTTAAAAAAAAAATTTCACTTGTTCGGGTCGGACTCGGGTCTTATTTTCTCGGGTTTGTCTCGGGTCGGGTCTTTCTTTAAAATTTTTTTATTTATGCACGTCGGGTTCGGGTATGAAGTGATTCGGGTCATTTTGGGTCGGGTACATTTCTTTGGACCCGAGAAGACCTCTAATGTCAAGCCCCATATATAGGAAAAACAATGTTAGCTGATACAACTAGATGATCAGTCACTTGGGTTTAATGTTTGCTACATCAGAATTTTATTCGGCAAATGCATTTTCATCTCCCATCATTCGCATTTAATCTCTTTCACACAAGTCAAAAACCACCTCAAACAAGGGTAAACACTTTTTTGCAAATTAAAGGGACAATCCACTTTTTTTTTTAAATATGCTCATTTTCCAGCTCCCCTAGAGTTAAACATTTGATTTTTACCACTTTGGAATCCATTCAGCTGATCTTCGGGTCTGACGGTACCACTTTTAGCATAGCTTAGCATAATCCATTGAATCGGATTAGACCATTAGCATCGCACTCAAAAATAACCAAAGAGTTTCAATATTTTTTTATTTAAAACTTGACTCTTCTGTAGTTACATAGTGTACATCATAACATAGCTGCAGCAGGCACAATGATATTACACAGCGCTTGAAAATAGCCCCCTGCTTTTGAAAGTAACCATGGGGACTATTTTCGGACCGTGCGTAATATCACTACGCCTGCTGCAGCCATGTTACAGTTAAAGGGACACTTCACCCATTTGCATTAAGCTTTGTATAGTTAGAACCCCAGTCATGTTTTTGATTGGTCGAGCATCATTTCCTCAGTTGCCGCTGAGACAGGAGAAATACAGATTTGAGTTTTGCACTTCCTTCTTTCAATGATGTAAAAATCATCATTTTGCATCATTGAAAGCAGGAAGTCTAATATCTTTGTTGAGGGAGTGAGACTACAAACACCCCTTTTCTCTGTCAAATAGACACCAAATTCGAAATGTATGTTAAATTTTGACTACAAATATGACGCACTTTCAATAAAGATTAATGTTTCTATGGGTGAAATGCTCCTTTAAGTCCTTGATTATTACGCCAGAATGAGAGTATAGTTCCTAGCCATATTGGCCTAGAAAATTGCAACTTTTAATTTTCTGTCGGTCTTAGTACACAATGTAACTACAGAAGAGTAAAGTTTTAAATAGGAAAAATTTCGAAACTCTTTGGTTATTTTTTAGTGTAGTGCTAATGGTCAAATCCGATTCAATGGATTATGCTAAACTATGCTAAAAGTGGTAGTGCCAGACCCGGAGATCAGCTGAATGGATTCCAAAACAGTAAAAATCAAATGTTCAACTCTAGGAGAGCTGGAAAATGAGCATATTTTTGAAAAAAGTGGAGTGTCCCTTTAAGGGATTTTTATTTGAAATTTGATATATCAGTTACTCGTTTCCTATGCGATACATCAAAATGTGCATAAAATCAGGGGGATGGAAACCCAGCTATTGAAAACACTGTTGGATCAGGAAAAAGCTGTCTGGGTAAGGGGATTGAACTTGCTCTTTCTGTGCTGATGTTGGTACCTCGCTTTGTTTTTCAGTGGACATTTGGTCAGTGGGCTGCATTATGGCTGAGCTGTTGACAGGCAGGACTCTGTTCCCTGGCACAGATCGTATCCTTTTCCTCTTGTTTCCTTCTTGCTGACATACAGTATGCATACTGCAGATTGCATCACGGTTCGGAGGCAGAGAAGTATATCAGTATTATTACATGATTTCCTGGCTCATGAAAACCGGGAAAATCAAAGTGTTGGTTTTCAGATTTAGGCTTTGATGATTAATAAAATGGATATTTTAGGGTTATCTACATTTGTTTGTAGTTCAGTTTAGCTGTTATTATATTGCCTAAATATTGCTTGTATATTTGTGTAGAGTAAACCTTAACATCTTATTTAATCTTTATCTGTTGTATTGGAAACATTAGTCCACAAAATATAGTTTACATTTATTAATTCCAAAGATTCACCGCAGCAATATCTGCTGAAATATTTTCCAAAAAGCTGTATCCAGTAATTAACAACTAGTAATGTATGAAAACTCATTTGACAGAAATGGTGGAACCCTTGATTTAGTGCTTTTAATAAGTTTTTTTTGCCTTATGGTGATTTAAATGTTTTCATCTTCTTGCAGTATGTTCTACTATGGCACAAACTGACACATCTGTATACCTTTCCTCTTTTACACTCAACTTTTGTCTTCTTTGCTTACGTAAGCTCCACCTTCAGACCATGCCCCATGATGCAACAGTGTTTCCAAGGATGTGTGATCTATCAGTATGAGAACATAATAAGCTGTCCTGCAGGAGATGACATGCCTATCTTTGCCTTCGGCACTCTTTTCTATCCCTTATTTCCATCCCAGTGACGATGTTTTTTCATATTTCAGCACTTGCAGCGTGCTTTCTTTCTAGCTTTGCAAATATGACGCTCTGCCTGCTCTTAATGCATAGGGCCTTCAGCCATGGAACAGAAACACTTGCCAAATATTTTACACCTCTGTGCTGCTACCTCAGACTTGCTTTTGCTGTGCTGGTTGAGAATAGTTCATCTCTGCCACTTTTTATTAGCTTGCATGTCTTTTACACAAATGTGACCAAAGCTTCTCTGCTTCCCTGTTCTTAAACACACTTGAAACGGGAATATTTTGTCTTTTACAGGCATCCTCTTTTTCCACAGTGAGCTTTTATTAGTGTTGCCTTAAAAGACAATCTTCAAAATGAGATGCCGTTTATAAAGCTCAAGACTCCAGATCTCTCCTGTTAAGCCACAATAGTTTTCCTATATGTCTTTTTACTAGACATCGATCAGTTGAAGCTCATTATGCTCCTAGTTGGAACTCCTGGACCTGAGCTTTTAATGAAAATATCATCCGAGTCTGTGAGTTATTTGGAGGTTCTTTTATATCGCATGGCTAGAGAAGCTTGTGTGTGTGCTGATTTTTGAGAAACGGAAACTTGATGTCCGCGTTTGGAATGTCTGACTGAATCTAAACAACTAAAATTAACAAGCCTGATTTTATCTTTCCTGTTTGTAGCTGTGCAGTATCTCTTCTTAATCTATGTTACCTATTATACACTTCCTATCCAAAGCATGACATATTCTCCTGTGTGAATGCAGTTTGCATGCCAAACTGCATCTTTCTCTTTCTTTCTTTTTTCTTTTTCTTCCTTTCCTAGAGCAGTGGAGAACCGCAATGTAATGTCCGTAAAATATTTAAAGGGGACATTTCACAAGACTTTTTTAAGATGTCAAATCTTTGGTTTCCCCAGAGTACGTATATGAAGTTTTAGCTCAAAATACCATATAGATAATTTATTATAGCATTTTAAAATTGCCACACAAAAATGTGCTTTGGGTGTGTCCTTTTAAATGCAAATGAGCCGATCTCTGCACTAAATGGCAGTGCTGTGGTTGGATATTGCACATTAAAGGGGTGTTATTATCCCCTTCTCACAAGGGGAGCCAAATTTCGACCTATTTTTTCAAATGCTTGCAGAGAATGGTTTACCAAAACTAAGTTATTGGGTTGATCTTTTTCACATTTTCTAAGTCTATAGAAGCACTGGGGACCCAATTATTGCACTTAAACATGCAAAAGTCATTTTTTATGATATGTCCCCTTTAATAGATATGCATTATGCTTAATTTAAACTCCTTGACCTGGACTTCAAAGATATAAACCAGCTTCAACAGATAATGCGACTGACTGGAACGCCACCTTCCTCTCTTATTAGCAGGATGCCTAGCCATGAGGTGAGCTCGCTGTGGCCCAGCTCCCATGTGCAGAATACCCATCATGCCCTTCACTTCTCATTATCTTGATTCTTTTATATTTTCTGTACAGTAAATACATGCACATATAGAATTAATGCGTTTAACAGTTGCAGTATCGATAGTAGGATCTTCTCCACTCTTTCTGGGGGTGACTGCTTGGTACTCTGTCATGCATTTATTCAATGATTTGTGTGAGCTAAAATCCCTGTCGTCGCCACTACAGACACCTATGCTTTCTAAAGCTGTTTGCTTGTTGCATTATTCATTTGGCACCGCATACTAACACCGTGGGTTTTATGATTCACAAGGTTAGCAATGTATGTGAAAAACAAGCTGTTGATGTTGTCAATTTGCAAACTGCTAACATGCATGATTTTTGATCTTGGCGTGTAGAAAACAAATACAGCTTAAAGGGATAGTTCATAATTTTCTCACGCTCAAGTTGTTCGAAACCTGTATGAGTTTCTTTATTCTGTCGAACACATGAAAAGGTATTTTGATAAATATGGGTACAGTCAACTGTGTGCTTACCGTTTGACTTCTATAGTAGGGAAAACAAATTTGTGTGCGCACCATTATTAATCAAAATAAATTTTCTTGTGTTCAACTGATTAAAGAAACTCGTACAGTTTAGAAAAAGTTAAGCGTGAGTAAAGGATGGCAGAATTTTAATTTTTGGCTCAACTATCCCTATAACTTTTAAAATTTGATTGGCTGATTTGCTCACAATTCATTTGTTTCAATCCACAGGCTCGTACTTACATCAGTTCCCTTCCTCACATGCCCAAAAGGAATTTCGCTGATGTCTTTATTGGGGCTAATCCACAAGGTAAAGAGGCGTGTGGGCTTGTGTGTATATATTGGGAAATTAATATAAAAAAGTATTATATAATTTAAAAAAATAAATAAATAAATATTGTAAATAAGGTACTTGTATTTATTTAATATATTTGGAAATTTATACAGATCTGTGTTTTTGTTCAATATTTACTATTTATCAACACAAAGAACTCCGATGCAAAACCCTCTAAGTCCGTATGACATGTTTTGTTGTAACTTAGCTTTTTAACCAAACTCTTAATGGATTCTTCCTACAAACCGAACTATCTGAATGGCCTATGACCAGGAATAAGTGCATTTGAAGTAAAAGTATTTGATGAATTTATAATACATACTGAAAGCATTCGGTCAATATCATCTTATTTTTGACGTATAGGTGACGTTTAGCGGCATTTGGATCTGAGCTCTTTATATGCAGTCTTTAGTGTGTGCATTTTCTGATAAGTGCTAATGATTCCTAGTTACATTTGTTATTTCTACCTTTATAGCTGTGGACCTTCTGGAAAAGATGCTAGTTTTGGACACGGATAAGCGCATCACAGCCGCTGGGTCTCTGGCACACCCATACTTTGCCCAGTACCATGACCCGGATGACGAGCCTGAGGCTGATCCATTTGACCAGAGCTTTGAGAGCCGCGAGCTTGATATTGAAGAGTGGAAACGTGAGTCGAATAAAGAAGACAATAACGCTCTGTTTAAGTGTAAAATAGCACTTTTTGTGCAATTTTGTGTAGTATGCCATTTTGTGTAATATGCAAAATTGACTGTTCTGTTAATCTCCTTTTGGTTCTCAGGATATCAATACAGGGATATTTTATGTGCCCTATTTCATAAAATTAAAACATTAAGGGGTGGTTTCCCGGACAGGGATTAGTTTAAGCCAGGACTAGGCCTTAGTTTAATTATGAAATAGAACTAGTTTTTAACAAACATGCTTTACTAAAAACATTACTTGTGTACATTTTGAGGCAAAATGAAGGGCACTGATATATTTTAAGATATGTCAGTACAAGTTGTTTTCAGTTTGGACAGCTCTTACATTTATTTTAGTCCAGGACTAGTCTAATCCCTGTCCGAGAAACCACCCCTTAAAACAATAATTGAAGAGTTTGGTTCCAAAACAAGATAACTCGGATTTTAATCAAAAAGTTTAATTGTGCTACTTAGCTGTGTTTTTTTTACTTATGAAGGCTTAGATCAAAACAAACCAACTGCAGTTTGATTGATATTAATTGGAATGCACAATAAAAAAAACATGATTTTTGAAATATTTCTAATTTTGGAACTGAACTTTTAAATAATTCTGCATTACTAATGTTTTTGTTTAAACTGTAAAGTTGCACAGTTTCTTATACAGTTTTGATGTACGCTTCATCTTAATTTGTTGGTTTGACGCACAGGTTTGACTTATGAGGAGTTGATAAGTTTTGAACCGCCAATCCTTGATGGAGATGAAATGGAATCTTGACCTTCTCTGCTGGATGGCAATCAAACCACCTTTACTACTTTTACAGTAATGCTGTAATTTGCAGTATTTTTATCAGCCAGTCAGTATGACTTTCGTCCTTTCATTTATTTTGCCCTTTCACTTTTAATTTTAGTTTTAAATGTTGTCTGCCGAATTTGCAAGGCCCAAATAGAAGAAACACATGTGTAATGATGAATCATATTACAACGTAAATCTTTTCAAAATTTGTAAGTGTGGTAGAATTAGTGTACATCACAAGATTATCAATTTTTTGTTACTTGGGTCAGTTTTACGATGTTCATGTATAACATTCATGCAAGTCCTGATGTAAATGTAATATTTCCCTGAACTTACGTTTATTTAGTTGTGCTGTTATGATTTTCCTTTAGTAAACCATGTATCATGTTTGCAATATATTAAGAGGATTTGTTATCTAATAAGCATTATTACAACATACAGTTTGCCCCTCATGACTCAATTTGATAAAAGTTGGACTGGTATGAAAATTTTGTTTTTGGGTATTGGTGATATATTCATGTTATTTGTAAATACAAGTTTCAGTCTCATGCAGGTGTTTTTCTGAACTTTTTCACATCTTTGTGTATGTTTGTTAATGGTTAAAGAGTGTGTGTGTGTGTGTGTGTGTGTGTGTGAAGTGAGGTTGCTACTGCTGTATGGAATCTTCAAGTTGATTCTGACCTAAGTAGCAATTTTTAAAATGTTATTAATTGAAACCAGAGTAAGATATTTATATACTGTTAAGGAGGTGATATTTATGAATTTAAAAGGCTGCATATGTCTTTAGCACCCATATCAGACTAAGAAAACATGAAATTAAACACACCATTGTTTACTGAAAATAAAGGCCGGAATTTTTCAGAAACTTAAGCTGTTTTGTTTTGTTGTATGGTCATAATTCAATTTTGATTATATGTGCACACTGTGTCGGTTTTTTTTTTTTTTTAAAGATTATGACTTAAATAAATTTTTATTTTGACCACAAGAATTATTTTTCTAAGGACCTTTTTAAAAAGTTAACCGTAATAATTATAATATTCTTGCAATTCACTACTGAATGACTCATTGTTAGTATCTTGGTAAATTTTAATACTGTCTCATGATTCGCCCTCATATGTAGTCGCTTTGGATAATAGCGTCTGCTGAAGTAATACATTTAAATAGTTTGACCCGAGCTGAAGGATCTCGTTTGGCAGGTAAACACGTGCATGAATTAGTTACACTGAACACATTACATCATTCGTTTTGAAACCATGACATCTTTTGACATCTTAAAACACGTCGTGAACGCGCAGACGTAAAGACTGAAACGCGCGCATGCGCTCTGTCACCCAAGCCGCCAACTAAGGGGCCAACATGGAGAGAAAAGGTAATCTCTTCCTCCACTTTCTATTAATAATATTTGCATTTTGAAACTGCACCGACTACACATGAGATAAGATGACTAGTTTACATTCAGACTCGAGTTAGCAGTGTCGTATCAGAGCAGACAACGACGCGTTTTGCCTTGTCTTAGGACGCACGAGCTGGTGTCTTTAGCTTTAGCATCTAGCTAAGACTGCAGCTCAAATGAGCCAATATTGTTTTCCTGACGCCTTCACTGTTTTAGTTTGATGTCACCGTTGCTTAAACGATTTAACTTTTCTATGTGTATTTGACGTTAAGTGCATGTGTCAGCGCGTGCACACGTACTACGTAGATGAGAGTTGATATCTGCTTTTCATATTTCTCAGTCGTGGAAACTTCAGGAATTTCTGATTCAGCCTCATACTTGCATCCCAATGTTCTTGCTGTTATTAAAACTAATGAAGGCATTACATGTTATTAAACATTTTTGTTTACACTCATTTAAATATTTTACTTTACGATATCTGTAAACACATTGTGTTTATTGTTTATGTGCGTTACATAATAACCGGTCTGAGTGTTTCCTGTTGTACTGTCAAGCTATATTTGTTTGTCATTGAGTACACGGAGCTTATTTTTTTATTATGGTTGATGTATTTATAATTAATAAATAATGTTTAAATTTACTGTCCTCTATGCGTTTGCATCTCTTGTCACTCCAGTACTGGCACTTCAGGCGAGGAAGAAAAGGGCCAAAGCCAAGAAGTCGACCAAAAAGTAAGCTGTGCTTAATTCTCTTTTCCCATCAATGCTTTTTTTAGTTACATTATATTTTTATTTTGAGGAAGTAAGACTTAACCTTAGAGTAGCACTGGCTGTCTGCTTCTGTGTATTGCGTAGAGAAACCATTGATGATTCTATTCTGGAATGTACAATAAAAGGTTTTACAACTATAAAATGGTTACAGTACTGTCCAATTGTTATTTATAATGCTTAAATCCTTAAAATTTGTCCAAGTCAGGGTATATCTGGCTGATTTGACGATAACAGATACTCCTAGGGTGCAGAATGAGTCATCAAGCACATTATTCAGTACTAGATGCTCAAGCATGGCTGGTGTTTAACTGATAGTCGGTTAACATTTAAGCAGATTTTATGCATCTATGGCATGCTTAAGCTATTAAGTTCCACTCACCTTCTTTCACTAATCCCTGTGATGATATAAGAGAGGTGCTTTATTTTCACAAACGTTAAACCAAGCATGGGCAGATGCAATCTTGTTGTGCATGTTACCATGGGACCAAGTGCTTAAAAATACAATCTCAATTATCTCATTGTTTATTGAACCTGCGTGTGCAATAGAAAACAAAACACTTACTGTTCTGCCGGTGCCTCTGGGATTGAATTGACTAGCATTTTGGCTTTTCTATTTACTCGTTTAGCTTTTAATTGAAAGGTGTTTTTATGCAAGGCAGTATTGAACTGGTTTGACAAATCTTGTTGTTACATTACATTTGTTGTCATCTAAGAATTTTCCATTAGATCCTTTATACAGTAAGATTTCAAATGACTGCAAAAAATAAAAAACAACGAGGCTTTTGAAGCATAAATGATAAGAATTCCTATAGGCAAACTGGTACATAAGAATGCATTAATACGTGGCTGTTGACCTAAATAAAAATGTACCATCATTCCTCAGGCCAGCACATCCTCCACGTGGGGCATCTCAACAGCAGCCCCCAACAGAGACCCCGATACAAGAGCCCGATGAGGAAATCCTTGGCTCTGATGATGAGGAGCAAGAAGATCCTAATGACTACTGTAAAGGTGAGAGACACATAGCTAAATAAATCTCTTTTGACAGCTCAGGTGAAATGTGACTGATATTTTCTAAAATGACAGAAAGGAGAGCAGCATTCCTCTTTTTGTTTTACTTGCTATATGCTGATTTCTGTTATCTTTATCAATGTTAAGATAAAGTGATCTAATTCTTGATACATTTGTGATTTGCAGATTTGTATTTCTAAAAAAAGATGTCTTTTTATTTATTCAGGAGGCTATCACCACGTCAAAATAGGGGACCTATACAATGGTAAATACCATGTGATCCGCAAACTAGGATGGGGACATTTCTCCACTGTGTGGCTGGCCTGGGACATCCAGTAAGACCTTTGTCAAATTAAAAAGCATTACTTTTTAAAAAACAGTGTTTCTCTGTAAGTTCCTTCCATGCACTTCTTTATTATTGCCCTGTTTTTGTATGAATCAATTATTTTGTCTTGTGATTTTGTCTGTAGAGACAAGCGGTTCGTAGCTATGAAGGTGGTAAAGAGTGCGGAGCATTACACTGAAACAGCTCTGGATGAAATAAAGCTGCTCAGATCTGTGAGTGTTCAGATACTACATGCCACATGAGCAGTAGCCAGAAAGATCTTTAGAAAACGCATTTTGATTCATTACTAAACTGCTTGCATGTGTTTGGGGGTTTCAGGTCAGAAATACAGACCCTGATGATCCAAACAGAGAGATGGTTGTGCAGCTGCTAGATGATTTCAAGATCTCAGGGGTCAATGGGACTCGTATCCTTTTGTGTGTCTGCATGGAAAAGAGAAAATGGGTCAAAAACAAGTGCCCTGTGCAATTTTTGTGTACTTGAGTGCTGATTTTGTCGTTTGTTTTTTACGCTGGGTCTTTTAAGTCATCGTAATTACACTGATCAGGGATTATGACATGATCATCAGATAAAGAAGCGATTAAGGAACAGAGCTACTGTGACTTCAGTTTGAACTCTATTTATTGCTAGCTGTAAACCGCTAGACCTTGACTCAACTTTTCAGATGTTTGCATGGTGTTCGAGGTGTTGGGTCACCACTTGCTTAAATGGATTATTAAGTCTAACTATCAGGGCTTACCTCTACCCTGTGTCAAGAGCATCATTCGACAGGTAACGCTGCACACTACTTCACAAACAGCTTAGTGTTCGCGTACTAAGTGTTTCCAGGGCAGCAGATAATTGGAGAGACTGGATTACAGATAAATTATAGTTGTTGTGATGTACATTGTCAATGTAATTAAAGATTCAGACTAAATTATTATAATGTGACTGTGTTGCAGGACAAGTAACCTGATCTCTTTTATGGTTAAAATGATTATAAGTCTGAAGTTGAGTGTTATGGATGTTTTATGTTTTTTGAAATAAGTATCTTTATATTTTTGAAACCCGCAGGTTCTTCAAGGTCTGGATTACCTGCACACCAAATGTAAAATTATCCACACAGACATTAAGCCGGAGAACATTCTCATGAGTGTCGAGGAGCTGTATGTCCGACGGCTGGCTGCAGAGGCGGCTGAGTGGCAGAAAGCAGGCGCTCCCCCTCCCTCTGGGTCTGCAGGTACAGTTGCCGGGGCTCATAATCACGTACATTTAAAATGTTTTATTCAGTAAAACTAGATTATTAAAGAGCACCTATTGTTCGATTCATGTTTTTACATTTTCTTTGGTGTGTAAGTGTGTATTAGTACATGTTACCGATATGCAAAAGGTACATTCCCCAAAGTAAACAATGACGCGAGTTATCGTCTCCAACGTAAATATTTTTTCTTGGACTACAACAAACACACGGATTGTAGGCAACAGTTTACTTCCTGGGATTGGTAATGTAGACAAAATGGACATTATCATAAATCCTCCCGCTTCGGACTCACAGCCTGTAAGTTAACTCCTGTTAGCAACTGAATCTTTCAAACATGGTAAGGAGCATTACATTTTCTGCTGACATCAGAGGTATTCAGGCAAATCACAACGTACAGATTAACTGGCCAATCAGGGACACAGAGCTTTTCAAATCCGTGCATTTCAGGAAGAGAGTGAAATCTGGATCTACAAAAATGTACGGAATGTGGAAAATAATGTGTTGTTTTAACCGTAAACCACGCAAATACATTGTATTATACCAAATACACAAAATAGCGTTGTTTTTACAAAATGAAATGGGTGCTCTTTAATATAGTTTGAGTTATCAACAATTGACTAACATTTAAGGTTTTAATCAAGAATCTCTACAAATATATTAATGCTTCCTGTCAGTTTTCAGTGATTTTATCAGCTTTTTCCTAACTTTTTACTCATTTACAGCTTATTTAACTATACTTTGCACAACTTGTTGGTTCACTTTCTCTTTCCCTCCAGCATTATTCTCAAAATTATGTATTTGCTTTGCAGGCTGTCATTGTGTTCTAATGTATTATGTTGATCTTTATCTTTCAGTGAGCACTGCCCCAGCACCTAAACAGGTCTGTTACCCTTTACCTCAGTTATTTTATGGTAATTTAATTAGAGCAGTTTTAATGTAGAAGTTGAGTCAAAACCATAAGCATTTTTATTAAAGGGTATATAAAATAAAAGGTGTCTTTCTAGACATTTTTTGTCATGTCATTAAAAATATAAAATTATTATAAAAAATTATATAAGCCACTTAAATTAAATAACTTAGATTGTTTTTGTAAGCACTATTAGTATTTAGCTTTTTGGTGACACAAGTTGCTTTGCTGTAGTTGCCAAAAATGTCGAGAAACAAGAAAAAGAAGCTAAAAAAGAAGCAGAAGCGTCAGGCGGAGCTACTGGAGAAATGCATTATGGAGTTGGAAGAGATGGAGATTGGACCTGAAGGTGAAGAAGATGATGACCCAGAATCCCCTAAATCCCCCTCCTGCGTCCCACTCAGAGATGCATCACTGCATGATATCGCCACTGAAGACACAATCAGTTAGTTACTATTTGCTTAAAGTTTTCTTGGTTACACATTTTGTATTAGTTACCATTAGTAAATGCATTCACTAACATGAACAAACAATGAACTATATAGTTTTTCAATACGTATTCATTCTTGTAAATTGTTAGTTAATATCAATACAGTTATTTATGTTAGTTCATGGTGCATTAATTAATGTTAACAGATACAAAGCTTGATTTTATAAATATTATTAGTAAATGCAGAATTTAAAATAAATTTACTACGATTAATAAATGCTGTAGAAGTATTGTTTCAACACATTTCCATTGTGTTATCCTCCTCCTCCCATCTCTGATCTTCTGGTAACAGTGGACATCAGAGAGAGACTAGCATCAGATGATTCAGTGGAGCTCAACTGTAATGGTTGCACCTGGAAGCAAGACACTCCGCTGCACACGAAATGCCCTACAGATGAACAGGACGCTGCTCAGCGCATGTATGAGTACTGTAATGGGGCAGAGTCACCAGAACTGGACCAGGCCGGATACAGTAACGGCAACTCGGGCCAAGAGCAGTTGGAGGAGGGAGAGCTGCACCCTGAGGAGCAAGAACAACAGACGTCTCGAACCAGAGCCAGGGAACAGAACAAGGAGAAGTTCAAGAACGGTCAGTAATGCGTGTGACTTTTTCTTCTTAAAGTAGCTCCCATGCTAAGGGAGTTAATAGTTAATATACAGTACTGAGCAAAAGCCTTAGGCTACCATACAACAATTAGATTTGTTGTTTTTGCAATTGTATTAGGGATGCTTAACGATTAATCGCGACTAATTTATAGCAGAATAAAAGTTTTTGTTTACATCATATATGTGTGTGTGTGAACTGTGTATAATAACTTTGTAGAAATAAATGCATACACATGCATATATATATATATATATATATATATATATTTAAGAAATGTTTACATGTGTATATACATTTGTATATTTATGTATAATTTATATTATATATAAATACTTAATATATACATATTTTTTCTTCTTAAAATTATACATGCATGTGTGCATATTTATATAAACATATTTATTATACACAGTTTACACACATATATGATGTTAACAAAAACTTTGATTCTGCTATAGATTAATCGCGATTAATCGTTTAGCATCCCTAATCGTTAGCAGAATAAAAGTTTTTGTTTACATCATATATGGGTGTGAACTGTGTATAATAAATTTGTATAAATAAATGTACACACATTCATGTATATGTTTTAGAAATGTTTACATGTGTATATACATTTGTATATTTATGTATAATTTATATGATATATAAATATAAATACTTAATATATACATTTTTTTTCTTAAAATTATACATGAATGTGTTCATATTTATATATATACATATTTATTATACACAGTTTACACACATAACTTTTATTCTGCTAACGATTTATCGCGATTAATTGTTTAGCATCCCTAATTGTGATCATATATAATTGTTTCTCGGTCTCTTTAATAGAATACATCCAGAAAATACAGGAAATGTCTATATAGTATTAAAAACTGTATAAAAATTTAAACTGATCATTGATCAATATATCAAGTTTCTCGGGTAAACTCCCCTTCCACTTGAGCAATAGCAGGAAACTGCACGATCTCATAAATCTAAATAAAATTAAATCTAGTTTTTTAATCTAGTAATTAATCTTTTTACTTCATTCTGCAAAAAAACTCTCAAGATGTGTTATAATTGTTTTTTTTTTTACATATTTCCTGTATTTTCTGTTTGTATCTTAATAAAATAAATTGAAAAATAAATATGGATGGACATTAAAACTTCTAAAAAACAAGTCTGATATTGGTGGCCGAAGACTTTTGCACAGTACTGTGTATATGTATATGTTCATAAAAATAGTTCACCCAAAATGCACATTTTGATGTCATTTTCTCATCATCATGTTGTTTTTAATCTGTATGAGTTTCTTTTTTTTCTGATGAACCCAAAAAAAGATATTTTGATAAATGATGGTTAGCACACAGCTGATTGTAACCATTGCCTTCTATAGTAGGAAAAACTAATGATTATAGAATTCAGTGGGTACTGTCAACTGTGTACCGTCAACTGACATTTATCAAATTTATCACAATACTTCCATAATATTTATTTTTCTACTATGGAAGTCAATGGTTATAGCAGCTATGTGCTAACCATCATTTATCACAATATCTTCTTTAGTGTTCATAAAAAATAACAAAAAACTTAACAACATTTTCATTTTTGGGTCTATCCCTTTAATGTTAATATATTGTTACATTTTGTAGTCATTTTTGAGGTTATTAGAAATAAATATGATTTAAAATGATTTAACCCCATGAAGAGCCTACAACCAAGATGGTTAGTTTTACAATGCATTATGCAATGTCTTATTGGTTCTCCTTCTTTTTTTACAGGCAAGTTGCCAGCTGGAAGTCTGTTGGTCAATCCACTAGATCCACTCAATGCTGACAAAATGAAGGTTAAGATTGCTGACCTTGGCAACGCTTGCTGGGTGGTAAGAATCTTCACCTTTAATATGTCAATTTCCGTCAGAACTGGCTAGGTTTTAAACCCTGTTAGATTATATTTAAGGCCATATGCCAAAAACCCTAAGTTAATAAAATAAATGTTATATGGGTACATCAGCCAAAAGAACAGACCAAAAATATGTTCACAGGTATGCGTTTTTATTTTTATTGTTTTTGCTTGTTCAGTGCCTAATGAAATAAGACAATTTAAAGAAATTAAGGATAAAATAATGTTGAGAATGATTTTTCTATCGAATGTGGTAATTTTATGGTGTGTGTATATAATATATAGAAAGGTATGTAATAATGATTTCTTTGTCCTTCAGCACAAGCACTTTACAGAAGACATTCAGACACGACAGTACCGCTCTCTGGAGGTGCTGCTGGGTTCAGGGTACAGCACACCTGCTGATATATGGAGCACAGCCTGCATGGTGAGAAACAGCATACACAATCACTTTTAATCATTTTTTATATCTACCTGCACACATCCTTATTTGTGCAAAAAAGTTCCCCCAAATTAGGTAAACTGAACCAGGAAACAATCGATTTCTCATTTTTCAGGCATTTGAGTTGGCCACTGGTGATTACTTGTTTGAGCCCCACTCTGGTGAAGATTACTCCAGAGATGAAGGTAACGCTTTATTTTTTGGTATATGTTGCATATATTGTGTGTTACAGAAGAAACATAAGAGTAAAATGGCAAAAAAAAAATTACAAAATTGTGTAAAATAAGAAACCAAGCAAATAATGGTATAAATTTAAAGAAACCGTTCACTCATTTATGAAACCTTGAACAATTTACTTTGCAATTTGATATATTTTATTCTAGGCACCGTGCAACTCAGTTAAGGGGACGTGTATGCATTTTTGTGTTTTTTTTTTAGTGGGTTGCAGATTATTTTAAGTGCAATATTTTAATGTTTGTAGTCCTGTGGTTGTTTCCCTGCTAACAATCAGAGCCATTAAAACGACACCGAGACATACAGTGTCTCTTCTTCACACCCCTTCATCTGATTTCCCAGTCTACCTCTCTTCCTGACCTCTTCTTGCTCTCCTTGTCCATGTTTTTTATTTTTCTTCTCTACTTATATCTCTCTCTCTCCCGCTCTCTTTCTGTGTGTGTGTCTCTAATTGATTTCAGTTTTTTATCCTTTGTCCTTTATTCATAGTCTGTCAATTATCCCAAAATGAACACCAGATAAAGCATTAACAAGTATGCTTGTGCGTGTGCGCGTGAATGTTGCCAGAAATTGTGCACAGCCTGCCCTGAAATGTAATCTCCCAGTAGTCAAGTTTAGTTAGCCGGAGTGCACGTGAAGTCAAACTGGAAAGACAGACAGAAACCAGTAGTGACGTTTTATACTTTAAACAGTCCTGCTGGGAACATAATACGTTCATGAACTTGTGGGACAACACGTTGCACTGGAATCCGCTGATGTCATGATGGTAAACAATACGCACAATTACACTTTGTTCCTCTTTCATTTTATATTGTCTCTAAGAGGAAGGTGGTTATTGAATTTTTATTATAGAGAAACCTGAAGAATGTAGGCTTTTGTGTGCCTAACATTTTTTTGCCACTCATTATTTAACATGTCCCCTTGCTCATTCTATTCTGTATATATTCAGACCGGGAAACGCCCAGTGATTGGTCTCTCCACCACAGCAGATCAAATATTATTTCAGTTGGGTAGAGAAAAGTGTTCTTATTTAGTGATTGCTATTGGCTTAACACTGGTAAAACAGGCTGTTGTTAAGCTGTTGAACTTCTACGTTTCCGTGGTTGATGCACTCTGTTACAACTAAAAAACTGCAGAGTTTGCAAGTTTGAATTGACTGTGATAAGACGACATCCTGCAAAAACAAAATATATTTTGTATTGCATGCAGAGGCATACAGCGTAACTAGTGTAGCAAGCAAATGACCAATCAGAATCTTTTACTGTATAATGCTGTTTAGTAAACGTATCTTTATTATATATTCGGTAGTGAATTATACTTAACTACCTTTGGATCAGTCGTCATTTATTTTCTTCATTTTATACCTTTCATTTGAAAAACCCTGTCCATATTCCTCCTGCTTTTCTCTGTTCCATGATCATGTTCCCTATGACCTCTCTCTCTCCCCCATTCAGACCACCTTGCTTTGATTATTGAACTTTTGGGGCAGATTCCCCATCACTTTGCTCTGAGCGGGAAATTCTCACAGGAATATTTCAGCGGGAGAGGTACGCCTGTCAATCAGGTAGAGCCCCGCCCTGAGGGAGGAGTTTTAAAGAGATTGGAGATCACAGAAGCTTCAGCGACAGCACACCCATTGGTTTATTTAAAATTTCAATTGTCAAAAGATGAACCTATTATACCATACAGAATAGGATCAAACTCTTGAAATTGTTTCAAGATGGCTGACTCCAGCTTTGATCATATGACCACCTGATTGGCTCTCAACACAATAGACAAATAAAGTGTGTTCAGCATCAAAGCTGCAAGTGTTTCATGACTCTGTTGAATGCTTAAAGCACCAAAAACTCTGGTTTATACAAAGTTGAATCGGTCTCAGATCTTTTAAGTGCTGTCTATATGATTGCGATCTTTGTGCTGTCAGGATGTGGCCACTGCGGCTCCTTTCCTCGTTCCTCTCTTCTCTCAGGATGGTTGAATGAGTGTATTAACTCTGATCAATTTGTCCTTTGTTTTGTCATCCCCTCCATCACCCCCTCCCTGACTGACACCCGTCTGTGTGTGGCTGTGTGTGATGATAGACCACATTGCTTTGATCATTGAACTGTTGGGTGCAGTCCCACGCAAACTCGTATTGACCGGAAAATATTCCAAGGAGTTTTTCACCAAAAAAGGTAACGTTGCATTTGTAAATATTTCCTGATGTTGTATACGGTATCAGAACCAGTAAGTGGAAAAGATGTTTTAATATTAATTCGCTTAAAACATTTTGTGAGTAACTAACATGCATGTCTAAATCAAATTGTGTGTGTGTATATGTGTTTATAAAATATATATAATTTTTTTTTTATCTATGCAGTATAAGTTTCTTACCTCCACATGTTTAATTAAATGGTTGAATACCTTTCAGCATTGTTTATAGAAACCAAACTCCACATTATGGGTAACACCGCTAGTATTAATGCATTACCGGGCTGTCGCACAATGTAAAAATAATGATAAACTGTGCAATAAATGATGCGTGAGTTTACTGCATGCTAATCATGTGCTTTCCATAGGTGACCTGAAGCACATTACTAAATTAAAGCCATGGGGTTTGCTGGCCGTACTGATGGATAAATATGAGTGGCCTCAGGAAGAGGCCGAGACCTTTGCTGATTTTCTACTTCCAATGCTAGAGCTCCTGCCAGAGAAAAGGGCCACAGCTGCCGAATGCTTGCGTCACCCTTGGCTCTCCCTCTAGTGGCTCATTGACATCACTGCACATACGTTCAGGCTCTCTCTCCCTAAACTCAATAGACTGCAACAGATCACTTTCCAATTTTTACGGCGTATCAGAGTATTTTTTTTGTTATTCTGAGTGTTTCTTATGCTTGGCTCACCAGAAGAATTTGTCCGTTTTGTTCTTGATGTCTCTTTCTCAGAGTTGAGAGACGTCATGCTCTCTTTGATCTTTATAGTGTTCTTATTTTGGCAAAAGATGAAACAGACTCATTTAGATAATGGGTTTTTTTGAGACTTATTTGTTATGTGCAATGCTAACCTGAGATAAAGTCCACTCCTGAGTGTCGACTGCTCGGACTCCAGTGCAGTGCACAAGAAATCGTTACTTGTAGTTTCCTCATTTGGGAAGCAATGATGGGTTATGGAAAGGGAACTGGTTGGTTACCTTATGACTGTAGTGTATAAATTAAGATTTAGTTTTGTGTCGAGAATCACTACACTGTGTTTTCTCTTTCTTTCTCTAAAATATTCAAGTGTCTTTTGTATGTGTGTGTATGTGTTTTAAGTAGGTTTTGATCTTGTCTGTCAAAGATTAGATTTAAAAAAAAGTCTTCTCACTTATGGGTCAGTACATAAATATGTACAAAACGCTTACACTCAGTGAGTAACTGTCGAGGGCCACCAAAACTGAGATTTTTGGAGAAAAAAATTATTGTGTGTTTGTGTGTATGTGTGCGCGCATGTGCATGTGAGTGTGTGTGTTTGTGTGTGTGTGTCTGTATATATGTGTACCAAAGAGTTTGCCTTGATCTGTATATTACAGCCATGTACAGTTTTTAAAAGAAATCCTACTATTGCATCTAAGCTAAAATTATTTAGCTGGATAGAAGTGTTTTAATAAAGCATTTGGAAGATGGGTGAACCTGCTTGTAATGTCTATTTCTCAGTTGAATGCTATTTTTGTTATAATGCCCAGAAAACTTTTGGATGGGTAAAAAAATTAAATAGGTCCCAATTTACTCTTTATAACTTTTATTATTGGTGAGGAATTAAATAAAGTGCAAGGAAATCATGACAGGAATATGCCAATGTCTGGTAAAACACTAATATTTTTTTATAAAAAACAAACATTAAAACATGTATTCAAA
Source organism: Paramisgurnus dabryanus (assembly GCF_030506205.2). Taxonomy (NCBI): domain Eukaryota; kingdom Metazoa; phylum Chordata; class Actinopteri; order Cypriniformes; family Cobitidae; genus Paramisgurnus; species Paramisgurnus dabryanus. The sequence goes on from NC_133347.1 coordinate 14,556,434, forward strand.
TGTAGGCTGAAACTTCATGTTCACACTGCTGTGGTCCCATTCTTAACCCGTTTAATACCACCGGTCACAATTGTGACCGTGTCTTTTTCTTATTTCTGAAAGCTCTAAAAGTGTTGATGTTGCTCTGGGCAAGAAATTAAACTTTTAAATGAAAAAATAAATTGTCTTGATTAAAATGTATCAATGTCATGTGACCAGATCAGTTTACTTCCTTAAAATTTCCTAAAAATTTGGGATTAAACGGGTTAATTTTTATTCAGGTTTGTGTTGGGCGGATTATGGCTTTTTCTGTAGAGAAAAAGAAATGACATCTTTACTAAAAAATATCATTTTTTGTATTTCTATTGGCAACTGTAACCTAATTAGTCTATTCGGTCTTTACTGCTTTCACAGCTGTGTTTGTATCTTTACAGTCTTCTAATTATATCACGTGTGACATTATTACTTGCTTAAGTTAGGAGTCATGAATAATTCATTCTCAATGTAAAAACCAATACCTGACTGTGGCTGTGCTCTTTATTCACCCACTGTCGTTTCCAACTTCCACCTCAAAGTCCTCTGGCAGCAGATTGTCCTGTCGGTTGCCCAAAGTAAAAGCAAGTAGTGCCAGTACCCCTGCATCAAGGATGCAGATGATACCCAAAATGTAAGCCCAACGTATGGTGCAGTTCCCAATTGTGTACTTGGTTGTCCTCTCACCACACATTCGCTTCACCTCTGGAGCATCCCACCCATCCGGATAAATCATACAGCCCATCGCCATCAATGCCGCTAGAACAAGTACACAAAACCAAGTTAAAATCCTCCAACTTTTGCCACTTAGCCTATGAAAATGAACCATGGCTTAATTAAATTAAATATTAGGGTGTCACTTTTAAGCTGATCTGGTTGTGTTTCGGTCACTTTTTAAGCTGGAAGACCAGTTGACCCACCAGCTTGACAAGCTTTGCCGGGCTGGGAGAACCATAAACCATCTACTGCCACCTTAAACCAGCTACCAGCTTATGCTGGTCTTAGCTGGATTTTTCAATAAGGTATATCCTACTGAAAAATCCAGCATAAGCTGGTGTTTTGGGAACTTTGTAAGAGCTGGAAAAGGCTGGAAGACCAACTGACCCACCAGGTTTGCCAGGCGGGGAGGACCAGGTTGGATCATCTTAAACCAGCTTATACAAGCTACCAGCTTATGCTGGTCTTAGCTGGATTTTTCAGTAGGGTATGGTTAAACCATAATATTTATAGTAGGGCTGGGAAAAGATTAATCGCGATTAATCGCATACAAAATAAAAGTGAATTTTGGCATAATATATGAGTGTGTGCTGTGTGGAATTATTATGTATATATAAATATAAAATAAATATATAAATACACACACACACACACACACTCATGTATGTATTTAAGAAACATTTACATGTGTATATATATTTATTTACATTTTTATGTATTCTATATAATATATAAATTAAAAAATTGATAAATTAAAAAAATCTGACATGAATATATGTATGTGTGTGTGGTTAAATATACACAATAATTACACACTGTGCACACACATATATTATGCAAAAAAAAAACTTTTATTTTGTATGCGATTAATCTTTTCCCAGCCCTAATTTATAGTAAAACAATGGTGGTTACTATGGTTTTACTATAAATATCTTAGTTAAATAATAGTTCCTGTAGTGGGTGAATGGTAAGTTTGTGGTTACTATTTTAAGTTACTAAAAATAGAAAACCTGTGGTTTCTGTAGTTAGACAAAGATACATTTGTGGTAACTATGGTTTTATACCACAGTTAAACTATGGTTCATGTAGTGGGAGAATGGTAAGGTGGTTAGGCTACTTGGTTTGACAAAAAAAAAAACATAGCTATGGTTTCTGTAGTTAAGACATCCCTGGTTACTATTTAACCACAAATAACTTACTGTTATAACATAATTGTTAATTTTCGTTATATTAGAGTAACGATAACTATAAGATTAAAGAAATTTTAATCTTTATGGCATATAAACTGAGTGAGATTTTGACTTCCCTCTTTCTGATTGGTTTATTTATTAGGACGCCTGTTACCTGATTGGCTCCTATCTCTAAAGCCCACCCACACACCTAATCCTAAATGTAACCATAATCTGAGTTAGATTTTGACACTAAGGTTTAGCATTACAAACTCGATAAACAGCAACTTAGTCAGAAACAAAATGAGCAAAATTAAAGTCACATTTAACACTGTAAATATTTAAGGTAACAGAACTTTGCCCACCTGAAGCTGTTTGCATCCACGCGCATATTTTGTACACACTTCCAGCGTTGCAGAAGAAGAAAAGACCCAAACATACGATGGTTCCCACGATAAGCAGCATCGAGCAGCCTACGAAGAACATAGCAGTCCTGAAAGCCCCAGATGGGATTGAACCAAAGTCGAAAACGCTTCCCTTGCAGACCAATTCAGAGGTGATAGGGTTCCCAATACAGTAGTGAAAGAGTCCAAAGTATCCAGACTGTGGGGTGTTTACACTGTCACCAATCCAGTAAGGCTGAATGTAGACCACTACAGTAATAATGGCGAAACATATGGTGAAAACGCCCCACAGGACACCGATGGCTCTAGCATTTCTCACATAGTTGGTGTGATAGATTTTGGCAGCCTCTTGGGCTGGCAGCATTTTCTCGTTCGCCATTATTAGATTGATTTATATTCGTGTTATAATCCAGAACCACGGACAGCTCCAGTCACTTGCAGCACGAGCACGTGGAACGAAGCTTTATTTACTCGAGATCTGTGATGTTTTTTGAGTTCATAGACAAGTGAGGTCATCACCAGCAAGACAGTGTCAGACACAATATCTCTGCCAGCAAAGGTGTCAGGTTTTTAATTATTCATGGTAATTTAAGCAAAGGAATAAGGTGACGATAACCTGTTCTCTTAGATACTGTAATCAGATATATTTGTTACAACAAAACAAAGTCTACAAAAACAGGCATGGATTTAAAGATTAGTAAAAGAGCATTCTATGCACATCTTGTTTATCTTTTATATTCATTTCAATTTGCAAATGTCATATGTGGCCTTTGGAATGTGTATTTTACAAATGATATCACTGTACATAAATAAATACAATAAATGATGTGTGGCAATGGGTGTAATTGGTTAGGACTGTTTTTCTTCACATTGTATGTTTTAATAATTCAAAGTAATATTTTTTCTACATGCTACTGGTTTGAATCCACAGACAGTTGTTTCATTGTTTGGGTAAAATATTGATAAACCCTATCTCTGGTATATGCTGGGTAGTTATAACTCATGCTGAGGTCAAATGTAAAGTAACATTTTTTAGATTCACTTAACACAACAGTTGGGTTTGTCCATATACAGCGGGGAAAATAAGTATTTTACACAACAGCATTTTTATCAGTAAGGGTATTTCTAAGTGCACTATTGAGTTGACACAAGATTTCCATCAAGCCAAATATTGAATTCATACAAAGAAATCAGAACATTTAAGTATACAAGTTGAGTCATAATAAATAAAGGGAAATGACACACGGAATAAGTACTGAACACACTTTATTTAATACTTTGTAGAAAAGCCTTTGTTGGTGATTACAGCTTCTAGACGCCTCTTATATGGAGAGACCAGTCGTCTGCATTGCTCAGGAGTGATTCTGGCCCATTCTTCCACACAAATGATTTTTAAATCTTGAAGGTTCCTTGGGCCTCTTTTTTGAACTTTGATCTTCAGTTCTCTCCATAGATTCTCTTCAACAATTGATTTTCTTTCTTTGAAACCATTATTTGAAACAAACCATACATTTTTAGAGTGTAAAAAGAGACACCATCTCATATGAGCATATATTATGAATTCCCCGCAAGCTGGGGACAATTTTTTTGTTCAATACTCAAAGCAACAAGATTCACCAGAGAACGAAAAAGAGATGGTATAAGAAAGAGATCATTGCTAATGGTGTTATAGTTATACGTTTTTATGTCTCACATATGTATTGCTCTGAAGGGAATTTGTAAGACACAGTGAATGAAAAAGTTTGCACTTTGATGCTTGCATTGCTTGCGGGCATGATTTGAAGCCTTTGCTTGGGGGTCATAAATTACATAAATATCCAAGAGGCTGTAAGCTTGATCTATAAACAGAGCCCTTGTGTATTACACGATGCTACAATAATAATACAACATCTGTTCAATGGCAATGCATGTAAAAGTGCTCAAAAACATCTTTGGATATATTGGATACATTCACATATACAGAATGCCTTCTTGTGCAATAAAAAAGGTTTTAAACCTTTAAAACATAATGCCCATGTCACATTTACCAGCTTTTATTTTTTGGAGGACTGTGGAGAACATGAACTTGTGAACAGGTTGCTGTTCACATAAATTCAAGCCAATTAAAAAATTTACCAAGTTATCTATTAATCTAAAATTCACTGTTTATGGACTTAGTTTGTATGATAAAGAAGACTGGCCCGGCTAATAAATGTCATTTTTCCCACCAGAATGTGTGGTTGTACAGAAAACTGTGGACAGATTTTTGATCAATGTGCTATTTGTGGACAGTGTGACCAACAAGCCTCAAATGTCTCCTGGCTGTACTGTAAGACATCAGGGAAAAAATATTCTGCTGGATCACTACAAAGAGATGCCACAATTGAGGTGAATTCTGACAGATGAATTGCAATACATGTATTGTATTACACAAATGTTTTTCATTATAGTTATTGATTTTAAATTTACATTTTTAGACAGTCCAAATTCTAAATAAATTACAAAAATTTATATTTAATTCACCATTATGACACAGTTGACAGTGTTTTTTTTTTCTTTCAGTTTTTTCAGTTGACATTATGTAATGTATACACAATAACAGTCTCATATTCTCTGGCTGAAACATGTTTTAAATAATAAGATATTGTTTAGATATTTTGTTATGTTGCACATGTTTAACATTTAAAACCTGTTGGGAAGAGACAGGGAACAGTTAAAGGATCTCTTTGCTAAGTGACTGGGTGCAACAAGGTGCATAACTCAAAATTAACCGAATGTTTGGTATGCAGTGAGGATCCCCGCCACCAGATGGCTGCCTCCCATTACAACAACTCCATTAAAACCAAGCAGTAAACGGATCACATGAGTTATCCCAGAAGGTATCATAAAAACAACATCAGAGAAATCAGTGAAGACATGTAATAACAGCTGGGATGGACGATAAAAATCCATTAGTACACTTTCATTGTCAGGTATTGATGTTTTTAAACGTTTTAATCTTTTAACATTACCTGCACTATTATACGGAGCACGCTCCTAAGAATTTCACTCACCACAGCACTTCTGCTGTTTCTGGTGATGTGACAATAGTGATTTGAATGAATAGATTTTGCTTTACAGGGTTGAATTAAAACTTTTAGCGTTTCACATTTTACCAATTAAACAACTTTCTCATGTCTTGCCTACACCTGCTATCAGAAATGTGATTATTCCCACTTCTGAAGTTACCAACTTGTGTTCACGTGCTTTAATTGTTGTTGACAAGAAAGTAGGACGGCAGGTGGTTCACTCTTGTGTGTGTCTTGGGAGAATTTTATTTAAACACAATATGTACTACTTGGACAACGAGGCAATAATCAAGCTGTTGCACATAAAAACCAAAAAGACTACCTGCCACAGCAGAAACCCTTCTACCATACGCCATTAAGTTTGTGGCCAGCCCATTTGGGTTACTTGGGTATCAAAAGTATTTCCAAACTTCCTAGTGGTAAAAGCACAACCAAGGGCGTTTATGTGCAATTTTTAAGAAACTCATATTTACCATCATACCATTCGGTGACGTGCATAATTCCTCCTGGGTCGAGGCTACACATAACGTAGGTTACGCAGGTAACCATGGATCTGTGAGACCGAGGGATGACCGTCACTACGGTCTAAAAAGGGAATGATCACCTTCGTTCTGCCTATCACCGAGACCATATGTCAACAAAGTCATGTCCATGACCTCCGGAAGCAGAACGACCCGCGTCTATAATTAGCAGAGAATGCTCCCGGTTCAGTCTCCTACCTTGAGTGCCTCAGAATGGTCCGAGCGACAAGGATAGTGACGGTCATCCCTCGGTCTCACAGATCCATGGTTACCTGCGTAACCTACGATCTGTTTCGACCTCACTCTGACCGTCACTACGGTCTAAAAAGGGATGACACATACCAACAGAGTCGCGAGGAACCCAGGATCAATTAGAACCTCGCTCAGTCACAGACATGAGGGCAGCGTCGCCGACCGGAGCTGGTCGAGTCACATCAACCCGGTAAAATCTTGTAAAAGTGCATGGCGTAGACCACGAAGCCGCTGCACAGATGTCGCTTGCTGCCACACCCTTGAGGGCAGCCCAAGATGTAGCCACACTCCTAGTAGAATGAGCCCTTGTACCTGTTGGGACCGGTATCCCCTGAGCCTTATAAGCATGGGAAATAACCTCCACCAGCCAATGAGATAGCCTCTGTTTGGAAAGCGGCAGTCCCTGCCTTGCTGCCCCATAACAGACAAACAGTTGAGAGTGCATTCTTCTTAAAGCCTGTGTACGGATCAGATAGGCTTTCAAGGCCCTGACTGGACACAATGTGCTAAGCTTGTCATGCTCTGCCTGTGAGGCAGCGGAAGGCTGGAATTGGGCCAGCTCCAACACCTTGTTCATGGACTGCTGATCAAGCACTTTTGGCAGGAAAGCTGGATTCGGCCAGAGTGACACGACAGTGCCCCCTGCCTGCCACCTCAAACAGTCATCACTAACGGAGAGAGCACACAGCTCCCCGACTCGTTTGGTTGAACAGAGAGCCAAGAGAAATGCTGTCTTAAGAGACAAAGACCGTAGATCTGCGTCTGCAATAGGCTCATAAGGACCTTCAGTGAGAGATGTCAGAACTGTAGGCAGGTCCCAGCTTGGTGCCCGCAAGGTGCGACCTGGACGTAACCGGCGGGCTCCCCTTAAGAACCGGCTAATCAGAGGGTGCCTACCCAGGGATGTGTTATCTGCCCCCTGGTGAAAAGCTGAAATGGCCGAAGCATAGACCTTAATCGTACTGGCTGCCTTGCCCAGATCAAAATGGGACTGCAAGAAGCATAATACTTGTGGCACGGGACAAATCGTTGGCTCGATGCCCAAGCCAAAACACCACTCTGAAAAGATCCTCCATCTGAGTGCGTAGCCAGCTCTGGTAGATGGGGCCCTGGCATTATTAAGTGTCTCCTGTACAGCCTTATCTAGCTGTCCATCGATGGGCTCTGCAGGGGCCAAACCCATAGACGCAGGGCTACCGGGTTCGGATGCCAAATCCGCCCGTCTGCTTGCGTCAGGAGATCTGCTCTGCACGGTAACTGCCATGGCTGACCCTGCAGCATCCGGAGGAGTTCTGGGAACCATGGCCTCGCCGGCCACCGTGGCGCGACCAACAGGACTGAGTGTTGGCCCTCTCTGATCCGTCGGAGGACCTGAGCTATGAGAGGGAGTGGAGGAAAAGCGTATAACAAGCCTGTTGGACAGTCTTGCGACAGAGCATCCAGGCCCGAACTGCCCTCCTGCCCCATGAGGGAGTACCATTCTGGGCAGTGTGTTGTCTCCGCTGAAGCAAAGAGATCCATCTGGGCCGCACCGTAACGCATCCAGATCTGAACAACTACGTCGGTGTTCAACCTCCACTCTCCCGGGAGTGGCCCTGTCCTGGAGAGAATGTCGGCCGCTCTGTTCTCCACACCTGGGATGTGCACTGCCCTCAGTGAGGAAAATCGAGGCCATGCCCATATCAGCAACTCCTCTGCCACCTGGAGGCATCGCTGGGACCTCGTGCCTCCCTGGTGATTGACATGATACACTGCTGAAGTGCTGTCTGTCCTCACCAGAACATGTTGGCCTTGCAACTCTGGCCGGAATTTCTGAAGAGCAAGATGGATGGCCTTCAACTCGAGGACATTTATGTGCTCCTTCATCCACAGTGGCTGCCATGTGCCCCTCACTGCCCTTCCTTCCCAGACAGCCCCCCAGCCTGTCAGGGACGCGTCCGTTGAGATGACCTGTCTCCTGTGGGGAAGGCCCCCCAGTGGGACACCTTGTAAAATGAACTCCCGGTTGCTCCAAGGGCGTAGGGCTTTGATGAAGGTTTGAGATATACGCAGTTTCATCTGCCTGTCGTCTCTGGGGTGAAGATGGAAAGCATTGAACCAGCACTGCAGGGGGCGTGCCCTCAGCAGGCCCAGAGGAATCACTGCTGCTGCTGCGGCCACCAAGCCCAGTAGCTTTTGAACTCTGTGAGCTGTGACAAGGCTGCCCAAGTGGAACTGCTTCGTCATGTTGATCAAGCTGTCTGCTCTTTGTGAAGTGAGAGATGCAGTCATGCTTACCGAGTCCAGAAGGATGCCGAGGAACTCTGCCTGTTGGCGGGGTTGCAGGTTGCTCTTTTTGTGGTTGACCGTGAAGCCTAGCATTTGAATGTGGGCCAGAACTGTGCTCGTGTCTCGTACTACCTGCTCCTGAGAGGGGGCGCACATGAGCCAATCGTCCAGGTAGGGCAAGATCTTCAACCCTCGAACCTGGAGGGGGGACAGCGCAGCTGACACCACGCGAGTAAAGACCCTTGGGGCCAGAGAAAGACCAAAGGGAAGGACCTGAAACTGGAATACCCTGCCTTGAAAGGCAAAGCGCAGGAAGGGCCGGTGTTCTGGACAGATTGGGACGTGGAAGTAGGCGTCTTTCAGATCCAGGGACGTGAACCACTCCCCCTGCTGGATAGACTGCATCACCACCCTTGTGTGAACCATTTTGAAGGGTAGCACCTTGAGATATCGGTTCAAGGGCCTGAGGTCGAGAACAGGCCGATGACCGCCGTCTTTTTTTGGAACAATAAAGTATTTGGAGTAAAACCCAGTGAGCTGTGCGCTGGGCGGTACTTCTGAGATGGCCCCTTTCAAAAGTAACTCCTGGACCTCTTTGACGAGGACGGACATTAAAACAGGGTCTTTTACGGACGTTATCTTGATCCCTGAAAACGTTGGGGGTCGCCGCCGAAATTGTAATCGGTAGCCGCGAGCCACCGTAGCCACGACCCAAGGGTCTGGCACAATGCCTTCCCAGGAGGTCCGTGACAGCTGGGAAGGACAATCGACGGGCGACCCGGGACTCCTATGCAGGACCGCCACCGCGGCCTGCACCCCTGCCTGTGCCCCGCTGTGGACCTCGTCGTCCCTTAATTCTGGAATTTGAGGCTGTATGTCGGTCAGGTGCACGAAATCGCCAGTCCCGTGCCTCTGGGTTGTCACTTGCTGATGGAGGCCGGGTAGGCTGCCGCAGCCTATACCTACTGACAGGTGGGCGGCCGGCAGTTGAAGCAGACCTAGAGCAAACCCTCTGGACAGCTTCCCTAGATGCTGCAGTCCGTTCAATCCGATCAAGCACCTCCTGGAATCCAGGGTGAAAGACGTGTCCTGGTACCACAGGGAGGTTGAGTAGCTCCTGTCTGATGGCATCTGGCAGGGAGGTTTGTGCCAGCCAAACTTGTCTGCGACACAGCACTGCAGAGGCCATAGCATCCCCCACGTCACGTGTCAGCTGGGAGTGGGAAGAAAGAGCCGCGTCGACCAGGGCCCTGGAATCATGATCGTCTGGGCCCAGTGTCTTCCGTAGAGCCGCCAGGGTGATGGCTAGAGCGTTACCCATACGGGCCGCTCGAGCTGATGCGTTGAAGGAATTGGTGACCAGCCGGTCCGTCTTGGCACACTCCTTGCGAGGGCACCGTGGATCGGAGGATACACGGGAAAACCCCAGAGACGTCAATGCAGCCATAGGCGACTCAACTGGTGGCATGTTCCCCAGTCCAGTTTCAACCGGATAACTAGCATTTGCCAGCTGGCGACAACCTGCATTAAACTGGGGCCGTTTCGAATTTGTACCCCATGATGACCTCAGCATTGCAGTATAGTCATCTGCTACAGGTATAGAAGGCCGTGGTTCAGGTCGGGAGATGCCCTCCCAAACACCTCCAGCGGGAGCCGGGGCAGATGTAGGCCCCTGAAGGCCCAAAACCTTGGCAGCGCTCAGTACCCGTGACATCAGGGAACTGACAGGGGCCTCTCCTGTCTCCGTGGAGCCGTCAGCTGGCTCAGCAGAGCTAGAATGTAGCTCCCCTTCGAGGTCGTCGCCACCTGTGGTGTCGTCCACCACTGTGTGTGAAGCGCATAGGGATAACACATCTACATTGTCTTGATGTTCCTCCTCGCCGAAGCTCTCGGGCCTGACTGAGAGGGGATCCTCATGTAATAAGTCCTGTTGGTTACCTTCTAACTTGTCCAACCTCCGTGACAGAGCCTGGAGAGCCGCAAGGATCTCGAGTGACCCCGTGCTGCTGCTTTCTGCCACCGTAGCTGAGGCAGGGGGCTTAACAGATTTGGGTGGCTCAACCTGGGTAACTCCATGGGGGGAATCCCGCTGTCGATCACGCGAACGTGAACGCTTGCGCTTGTGTTTACGCCCATGCCTACTGGAGAGGGACGGCTGGTCAGGGGAGCGCCGCTTCCCGCTCCCTTCCTCACGCACATGCCCGCGCACCTGGCTGGCCCGGCGTCGTCGCTCGTCCCTGGAGAGATCACAGGCTGCACTACAGGGATTGTCCACGTCTTCCAGCACGTGGGCAGCTCCAAGGCATGTGGGGCACTCCCTGTGCCCATCCCTAGCACTCATGGAGGCGTTGCAGATCCTGCAGTAGTGGGAAGCCATTGCAGCAACACAGAAACCCAATATAATGCCTGGAGTCCTCCTCCAGCAATCCGCCAAGGTAATACGGTGGGCCGCACCAGCGCACGAATGCACTTAGCGGTCGCACACTAGCCCCACCAGCTGCAAACAGGGGTATAGGGTGTGTCAGAGGGGAGTATTGCAGGGAAAAGTGTGATTGTAGCCGCCACTCAAGGCGAAAAAAAGTACCTAAGAGCAGAAAAGCACAGCACACAGTATTATGATGGCCCGCACCGGCGCACGAATGCACTTAGCAGGCACACACTGACCCCTTACCAGCTGTGAACAGGGGTATAGGGTGTGGGGAAATACTGCCACAGCCTGCACCAACACGTAAACGCACCTAACAGACTGAAATAGTGAACACAATAATAACAGGGCTGTTTATAGTGTACTGGAAAAAACAGCCCCCAACTAAATAATTCAACAAAAAAAATAGCACTAGTAGCAAACACAATATACCAGCTGAAAACAGCAGTAAATACAAACACAGGTATAATGGCGGCCCACACCAGCGCGCGAACGCACTTAGTGGGCTCGCACAAAGCCCACGGCTGCGAACAGCAGTAGAGGCACACGGATAAACAACTTAAATTCCCCGGAAATCTAGTGCATATGAGTTTAAATGAAAGGTATATACCTAGAAATAAGAAGTTAATACGCAAACCACAACAATTCTCGGGGGCACAAGGCACCCGCACCGTTTAGGTAACGAATTAGTGGAATGCAACAAGGAAATAGTCAGGAATTTCTTACCTGAATACGTAGTCTCTTACTCACGGTCTCGTATGAGGCGATCAAGGTGAGAGACTGAACCGGGAGCATTCTCTGCTAATTATAGACGCGGGTCGTTCTGCTTCCGGAGGTCATGGACATGACTTTGTTGACATATGGTCTCGGTGATAGGCAGAACGAAGGTGATCATTCCCTTTTTAGACCGTAGTGACGGTCAGAGTGAGGTCGAAACAGATCCCTCAAACAGTGTGCATAATGCTCACTGGCCATAGAAAATCATTAAAAAAGGCGCCTGCCACTGCCATAATCGCTTTCTGTGTGATCGTCCCCTTACTCTTTTAACATAACTTTTGTGTGTACTATGGGACTATTGAACGGTTACTTTAATGCAGATCTGAATTTTGTCAATAAATTACAGTCTGGCTATCTGTTGGCTAAATCTGACATGGAGTAATGGATGGGATATATTACACAGATTCGGCCTCAATACTGTAAAGGAAGTTGATGAATATGATCCTTGGGCTTTGTTGGTTTGCATATGCAATATGATTAATCTTGTTTATTTCTTAGCCACTCCTCCACACTCTTCACATTGAGACTGTAGAATATTTCATTAGTGTTTGTGACTGCTGTCTAGTGAGGGAACATACAATACATACCCTGTCTGTGAAAACCTAGCTGAAGAGTTACAAAATATAATATTTTAAATCAAAATGACAACCTTGATATTTTTTATATTGACCGAGTAATGTCAGGTCAATGATTAAAGTCAGTGTAAAATCTTTGATGCTTTCCATAAGCAGACTGTGGGACACATATATGCGTCATCTGTTGAGGTGTTTTAATTCACTGTAAACGTTATAAAATAGACCCAATTTTGCAAGTGTTTTGTTGATTTATTTCTGCTTTCACTTTCTTGTTTATTATCTTATGTAAATGTAAATATAGCCTTAATTTAAAGCTAAAGATTTAATGTAGAGCCCATGCACCCCTTAATATCCGTTGAAATCAGTTAGCAAATTTATTGGTTTTAATTACATTTTTTCCCCAGAGGGAGTGAACATTAAATGTGTTATTTACTGAAATACTCTACATTTCAGGACTTATTTTTGTATTTTGTCTCCTGGTGTCCCGTTAAAAAGCTCAATGAGTAGAGAATATAGTGCTAGCAACACCAAGGTTGTGGGTTTTAATTTCCTCAAACCTCACATACAGATTGCTTAAATGCAGTGAAAGTTGTTTTTATAGAAGTCATATATGTGTATTTTTTAAGTAAAACATTGCTGGATAGTGCAGGTTTAAGGCTGGATAGTGCTGGTTTAATTCTACCTTCCCTTTCATCTACAGATTTTAGCTACAGCATTAATGATTCTTGTTTAAAGGCCAAAATCATGTTTTATGAAGTATCTTATGTCGGTGACTAATTCCAAAAACCTGAGGCCATGGCTTTTATTAAATTTAAGACCAGCTTTCATTTTTATTGCGACCGTTGTTTAGTTTCACGCTAACAGATTTATCAAAGTAAAGGAGAGTTTATATTGGTTTTTGATTGTGACTGTAATGATATTGTATGTCATATATGACACATGGTAATCCGGATGAGCTTTCAGCAGTAAAGATGAGATTGGCAATTGCTCAGTCCACATGAATCTGTCTACAATGCATCTATGCCAATTAAATTGTATTTCATCTGTGGCAGATCCTTGTTTTACTTGTTCATGTTGTGAACATCTGTTTAATGTGACCGTCAGTCTATCCAGATTTATCCAGGTCCATTTTAGCGGAGTCATTCTTTACACTTCTCTTACAGATCAGTTTGGGCACCACCAGTTTGTTCTGTCAACAGTGGAGTTGAGGATTTTGTGTTATTTATTTTCCAATATATCTTTCTTACTGACACTGTGAGAAGGCACAACAATATGACAAGAAAAACTGTGACTATTTTTGTGAAATCTAGGCTAAAGTTTGATTTTACTACACTGTTTCAATCTTTGATATGGCCTTACTCAGTCAATATTTAAGATATCAAGGTTAGATTTTCACAGAATGTTCTTTATATTATAAAGGATGATTTTATGTAGAAAACAGTAAATCACCCTTTGGCTGGGTTTTCAGAGGCTAAGTCACAAGTACAGTACACCGTCACATCTTTTTTTGCCCTGCTTGTTTTTTTCATGCTTGTATCACAAGCTTCAAAGGTGATTTCTTTTCATATTTTCAAAGGAATTTATTTCTCGCTCAGATCAATGGACTGTCGCCTCTCAAAATCACAGTTGACCTCTGACCCTTGTTGCAGTGGTTCGGTGTGTGATTGCAGCATTGTAACTTCAAAGCCAAGCCCAGCTCTGGTACCGAACAATTTTTTTCTCACCCCATTTCGTCGACTCTAAATCTTCACTAGACTAGAAATTTAAGAGATTTCTGCTCTCTAGGTTCTCATAGGCTCTCAACTGCTTTAGGGCCCAGATTTAACATAGGTTTCAAAAAGGGCCCAAACACAGTGCAAAAAAGACAGTGTCATAGTTGGATTGTTTGGTTTGTCACTTAATTTTCGATGGATTCATGCCCTCAGCTGCCAGTAATACAAAGCACAAAGCACACTGGGATCAGCACATGGTTTATTTATAGTGGTTGTTTTATTCAATGTTATCTGCTTTTATTCTTGGTTCATGGTCACTCGTTAGAGTTTGGTTAGATGCACAGCTTTGAGATCAGCAAGAAAAGATTTGGGAATTGGTTACTTTTCATTTTTGAAAGTTGACATGTTTATTTAGCTGTCTTAACAATGGCAGATTAAATGGATGATTGCATAAGCATTGATTTTTGTCCCTGCTGTTTGTGACCCCATCAGAACAAACCTTGTGCCCTAACAGCAGAAAACTATTGATATAAAGTTTGTTTGTTTGGAGGAATAAAATTAGAAATGAATACAGTGTGTAACCTATGATCAGTAAACAGTACAGTATGAGAAGAATTTCCGTGTATAGTCACAGAATTTTTTGCTCATTTATCCGTGTCATTGTCACACATCTCTGCATTTTCCGTGTCCATACCATGGACTTTCTTTTCCGTATCAGTTTTCCGTATTGGTTTACTCCTATTTTCTTACCATTGTCGCTTGGGTTTGGGGTTAGAATGACTTTCTGTTACTTGAAATGACATCCTAACCCAAACCCAATTCTTACCCTAACGTCAGGCGACAATTGTTTAAAAATCCGGAACCAATAGTTAAAGTGACATCCTAACCCAAACCCCAAATCTAACCCCAAACCCAAGTGACAATGATTTAAAAATAGGAAAAACAATGAAGTAACCAATACGTGAAACTGACACTAAAAAAAATGTCTGTGGTACGGACACGGAAAAAAGCGGAGATCCGTGACAATGACACGGATAAATGTGCAAAATATTCTTTGACTGTACCACAGAAATTTGAATGTTCAAAAATAAACTTTCACATTGATATAAATTGATGCGACACTCTCTGTCTCTCACTACCATTGTACATGTGCGCTGCATAGTAAATAGCAAACTGTTTGTCTCTTTATTAGTTTTTTAGACTCTCATCTTATGTGTATGAGCTCTTTTTATTGTTAATCGCTTTGTTTTGGTTGTGTACCATATTGGCTTAATGCTCCCCCAGTCTCCCTCAAAATGTAGAAAAACAGCCCATTCTGTTTATGGACAGCTGCAAGTTTGAAAAGAAAAACAATTTGGCATAATTGCCAATGGGTATCAAGTGTAGGGTTTTGTGCTGGTATGCTGTGCATTGCTGTCATTACAGTAAAACAGTTGTTATTATATATATATATATATATATATATATATATATATATATATATATATATATATATATATATATATATATATATATATATATATATATATATATATATATATATATATATATATATATATATATATATATATAATAACATTGGAAAAAAACACAATGGTTTACTACCTAATGTACAAATTTCTGGTTGCATTAAGCATAAAAAGCCACAATCCCTAAGGACTGCCAATAAAAATTGACATATCACTAATCTCACCATTCCCCAAAGTTACGGAAATAAGAAAATGTACAGTTTCCATAAAGTATGGGACTGGTTAACACCTATATAAAAGATTATAAAATGTTGAGGGGGTGTTAGTTCAAAATCATATACATATATCTGCTTTACTGCTTTGGCACAGTCAGACCTGACACATAAAATGAAATACCCATGTCATACCACTCACAATCATGTATTAGTTTATATTGGAGATTATCTGTATTTTTTTAACGTGTGTGTGTGTGTGTTTTGGTTCTTTAAATCTTTCAAATACATTTACATTTATGAATGTAGCCGACGCCTTTCCAATGTGACGTTATCAGTATGTGTGTTATCAGTATGCAGGAGCGTTAGAGAAAATTAATTTAGAAACTAGAATCTAGGCACAATACATCCTTACTTCAATACCTAACATATTGTAGTTGAGTGAGCATGGTGTAGCAATGGTAAAATAGTTTCAGTTTCCAGGGAACAGACATACTGATAAAATTCTTACCTCGAATGCACTGTAAGTAGCTTTGGATAAAAGTGTCTGCCAATTGGAAATGTTGAACTTTCTTGGTGTGTGATCTCATATCACAACTTTCAATTCTAAAATGCAACCTTGTGTTATTTTGCAAGGTTCTTTCAAAGTCTCTGATATCACTCTTATGCTGCCCAGAATGAATGAACTCACGTTTCTAAATTAATTAATGACTCATTTTGGGGTTTTCTGTATTAAAAAAAGATGTAAGATCACAAATGATGAATGATAGACTGAATACAAATCTAAAAACTACTACTACTGCATTATAAATAATGAATAGGTTAGGAATTTAGTAATTGCGTCCTTTTCTAGGGATCAAAATGCACGTTTTAAAATAATAAACCCCAAAACTTCGAACCATGTGTTTATCTTTTTACTCTAGTAAACTGCAGGGATTGTCAGTCATTAGCATTCCAGCTCGTAAATCCTAAAGTAGTATGATTAATCAAAATTTGACGAAGGAATGTTCATCAGTGTGATATTGCAATGTGCTGTTTTTGTAGGAATTGATAGCAAAGTCATTCATGCAGTTGTATTCTGTCTAACCCCTGAATGCCCAGCACTAAATGATGCTGCCTTTTCTTTCAAATAAATGTATGTAATAATACTAAGTATAGAGGTAATTTTAGATAATGGAGTAACTTAAATCCATATTGTGGTGCATTATGGCAAGCCGTTTTAACTTTTATTCGTTGTGTTCTTGATATCCACAATTCAATTTTCACTAGTTAAAATTTTAATTCTTGATATCAGATATTACATTTATACTAGTATCAGCAATTCAATTCTTGATATCAACAATTACATTTCCACCAGTAACGATGTTAATTCTTGATTTCAGCAAATCAATTATTGATATCAGCAATTCAATTCTTGATATCAACAATTAAGTTATTGATATCTGTAATTGTATTTTCACTAGTAAAATGTCACCAGTCATGTTGATATCAAGAATTGTTGATATCAAGTTGATATCAAGAAATTTTGATATCAAGAATTACATTTTCACTAGTAACATTGTTAATTGTTGATATCAAGAATTCAATTGTTACTAGTTAAAGTGTTAATTCTTGATATCAATAATTCGATTGTCAATAGTGATGAATGGGATTGTTACTAGTAAGAAAGCCATTTAAGATATCTGAAATTATATTGATATCAGAAATACAATTTCAGATAACAGAAATGAACATTGTTACTAGTGACAATCGATTTTTTGAAATAAAGAATTAACATTTTAACTAGTGAAAATGGAATTGTTGATATCAAGAACTCAACGAATAAAAGTAAAATGGCTTGCCATAGTGTCATAGTTGGCCTGTTGCAGTACTCCAGGAGATCAACTGCAAAAAGTTCCTACCTCCTTAAAATGCCATAAAATAAAGATGTAATGTACAAGTATACCACTCTGTACATCAATAATAATTATTTTAATAGATCTCCATAGTTACCAAGTGGTACAAGTTATTAGCCTGAAAATTTGACCTATGCTATGACTAATGTTTTTCTAGTTGACTCAAATCATTTAGAACCCTTAAAGGCGCTCTAAGCGAATAATGTGTGACGTCACTTCCTGTTGATGTTTGAACTGTTTTCAAACAGACAGAGCGTAGCTAACTCCTCCCCCTCCCCCTCCCTTCCGTGCTTTCATGAACGCGCCAAACCCCCACCCCCAAATCCTTCTTGTCGTTTATTGGCTGGAATACTTTGTTTTGTTTTGTGCTGGCTAGGTTTGGCCATTTGTTGATATTGCCGTTTGTGAAGCCTGGGCTGTCTACAGAGATCGCGTTTTTTTACAGTTTGATCAGCGGACAGGCAGCAAGCAGATAGTGAGGAGATGTTTCCGGTATGTAACAAAAAATGTTTTATGGTCTAAAACGCTTCAATTCGCTTAGAGCACCTTTAAGAGAGTTTGTTTGTTAGAGTTTTAAACAATGACGCAGTCAAAACATCTTTACCTTTTTTTTGTTATCCATAAGAGTGTTTTTTTGCATTATTTTAGCCCAAAGACACTTTTGACACAGTCCCTTACTCATTCTTCTCTTACAGCTGTCACACTGATGCTCATAATGTTAAAATTCTTTTGTAAATCACCAGAGGGCATCTTTGCTCTATCTGCATTATGAAAATATATGTTTGGTCGCTCAAGGTGTGAATTATGATGCACTGCAGTGCAACAGCCGAAGAAACATTTTTCAGAAATGACATTCTGCAGTAGCCTTACTGTATTTACCTCCATCATTACCCCTGGTGAGGGACCCATTTTCCATTGTATGGAGCTCAGATTAAGAGACATGTATAGCTCAGATATTGATGTCAGGATGAGTCGTTATTTAGTGGTCAATTCCCCAGAGAGCTTTTTATTGTTTGTTGCCGGTCAGTAGCGCAGTCAGTAGTGTCAAGAAGTGACTAATGTTTGTAAGAACATCGATCGAACAATAGAACGACCAAGAATCCCAGACGAGCCCTACCGTAATAGGAGCGCTGGAACTGTATCTTAATCTTTAGATCCATCCGTCATATTCAGCTAATGTCTTTTATATACCTGACCCTCTTCTTGGTCACCATTGATCACTGTTTCCAAACTCCAATGGGGGTAAGGAAAAGCCTTTAACCAAGACTGATGCACTTTATCTGAAACCTTTTCTTTTTACGGTTGCAGTGAAGATATACAGCTGGCAATGACGTATCTGACCTTTCGTAAAAAAGGCACAAGTCATCATTCAAAAGGAACCTTTTGTGTGGATGTAGGTTGATGCTTCCCTTGAGTTACCAATAGCTAATAAAGCAATATCACGCAAGCAAGTGTCATGTATCAATACACCTTTGATTTGGCCTCGGGTATACAGTTGTACTGATATTCAGCACAATAGCATGTGTCAATAAGAAGTTAAATGAGTAGTCCACTTTTAAGATGGGGCCCATTGACTTACCATAGTATTTTATTCCTACTATAAAAAGTAAATGGACCCCTTTTTTAAAGTGGACTACTCCTTTAATATCAACTCTATGGCCAACTATTTTGGGTATGTTAAGAAATAATTTTTTTTATTCCTAATGTTTACAAATACACTGTATTTTTGTGATGCGTATGTTATGTGTGTTTAAGGTTGGGCTAAATCTCACTTTGTGAAACTGTATTAAACACACATCTAAACATCACCTTCTGAAATGTATGATCTAAAAGTGATACTTTTTGTACCCGTTTATAATTCAGTAACATTGTATAATTCAAAAATATTGTATTTTAAATTGCTTTTTATTATTTTCATAAATCATTTTGTGGAAAGGAGTTGGCTCTGGGTTCACATCAAACCACATTAGCATCGGTTTGTATCCTTGAGTAACAGGATTAGCATCCGCTACTGTTTGTGGGATGATGACTTGATCAAAGCGACTCAGTTTGTTGTTACAGCGGCAGGTCTGTAGGGGAACTAGAACTTAAATGTGTTGCTATTTGTGTATTAGTGCCCTTAATTGTAATGCAGCTATAGAAACATGGAGGGTGTATAAATAACCGATTTAATTGTGTTCAGATCCATTGATATACATCCACATTTCGTTTTTGAGTGTTGAGAGGTTCGGTGTTTGTTTACATGAGGAAACATCTGACATTTCTCACAGTCTTGCTGTGTGGGAGTTCACATAAGGCTTTCCAGGAAACCGGCAATGTTTCAGCTTCTGGCTTTCCTTCGAATTTTCTGTCAATTCACTTAGCTGCCGTAGAGTAACAGCTAGAAATGAATGGGAAAAAACAAGTAATGACTTTGTGACTGTGACTATATTTGCTTGTGTTCTTTATAGACCCCACCAAGAATATTGGAAAAGCTTGCAACATTATTTAGCATCTTGAAATGTTTTGTCCTATTTTCAAACCATTGACGCTTCGGTTTAGGGTTAGATTTGGTGTTTGCGTTAGGATGTCACTTTAAGTATTGGTTTATACCTTTTTTTCAGTATTTATTTTTTATATTTTTTTATTTTTAAACCATTGTTGCCTAGCATTAGGTTTAGAGTTGGGTTTGGGTAAATTAATTTTTTTTATGTAAATCTAACCCTAAACTGAAGCGACAATGGTAAGAAAATAAAACAAAACAGTTGAGTAACAAAAACGTGACAGTGACACATAAACTGAAATACTGTTTACGCAAAAAGGCGGAAAAACGTGTCAGTGTCACGTAAAAGACTTACAAATTTACGTGACTATAGGTACGCAATTTCGTGATATTGGGTTTGTATTTTTGCATCAGTTGTGCATTTAATAAATCAATTAAAATGATTCACACAAAGTCTAATGTGTCATTATGACATTCCCTTGGAGTTTCTGGCTGTTTTCGATATTTCCTCAATAATCTCCTGTCTCTTGTCTTCCTACAATAACACAATTATAAGATAAATGATGCTACAATATGTCTTACGCATTAATTTCTTTATTATGTTCCCAACTGCAACACTTTTCTTTTGGAGCTAGCTGATAGTAATGAAGGTTTCTTGCGTATGGTTGGTCCCTGATTAGGAAACTCATGAATATGCATGTGCGCTGAGAGAAGATGTTGAAATTGGGTCATAATGGTGTGATATTTTGTGCTGGTGCTGAACGTACAAGAGAATCACAGCTTAATGACACCTTAAACTGTCTCAATGCCTTGAACTATCCTGACCAAAGAATATCCATCCAAACTTTGCTCAGTAGAATGGTTCGTAATTTTCCATTACTGTGTGAATCTTAATAGACACTGCTTTTGACATGTTTTGGATCACTCCTTAACATCTAACAATTTGTTTCTCATTAAGTCCTAGATTGGCTTGACTGTACTTTTACTGGATGTACTCGATTGTCTCTTTATACGGTATGTACCTGCTTCGCTTAGGTTTACATATTACATTGTGTTGAAAAAAGACCTTTCTGTGATCTTTAGAAAATTAAACAAACTGTCTTGTAGATCCTACGTGCAGCCGAACAAGTGTCTTACTTCGCTTTGTACCTTGAACAGAACAATGTGTTTTTTCTAGTACAAAGGTCAATCCTCTCGAAGCCCAAACATTCCTTTGACACATATATCTTTTTCATTTTCATTTCTTCGACACGTGTTTTTGGTTTAAAAGGTCAGAACACTTTCCTCTGAAAGTTGTCCTGTCGTGGGTGGATATTGCATACTGAAATGTGTGATAAACATGCTCATTTAATTGTGGCAATATTTCACCAGGTGGCTAATTTGTATAATCTCATATGTATGTTATAGTACGACGTGCTTATGCCCCAGTGACATTTGGGTTAGGAATGGCTTTTCCCATGGGATATCCACATGTTGCTGGAGATGTAAGTAAATTTAGTGTTTAAGTCAAATTGTTACATATTTCTGTGTTCTAGATCTAGAAGTTCTCATTCTGTTTACGCCAAATTCTGACTCTACCATCTGAATGTCTCAACAGAAATGGAGACTCATCAGACCAGGCAACATTTTTCCAGTCTTCAACTGTCCAATTTTGGTGAGCTTGTGCAAATTGTAGCCTCTTTTGCCTATTTGTAGTGAAGATGAGTGGTTCCCGGTGGAGTCTTCTGCTGTTGTAGCCCATCCGCCTCAAGGTTGTGCGTGTTGTGGCTGCACATATGCTTTGCTGCATACCTCGGTTTTAACAAGTGGTTATTTCAGTCAAAGTTGCTCTTCTATCAGCTTGAATCAGTCTGCCCATTCTCCTCTGACCTCTAGCATCAACAAGGCATTTTTGCCCACAGGACTGTAGATGTTTTTCCCTTTTCACACCATTCTTTGTCAAATCTAAAAATGGTTGTGCGTGAACATCCCAGTAACTAAGCAGATTGTGAAATACTCAGACCTGCCCTTATATCACCTTAATTTCCCATTCTGACATTCAGTTTGGAGTTCAGGAGATTGTCTTGACCATGACCACACCCCTCAATGCAGTGAAGCAACTGCCATGTGATTGGTTGATTAGATAATTGCATTAGTGAGAAATTAAACAGGTGTTCCTAATAATCCTTTAGGTGAGTGTATATAGACTTTCATTTTGAACAGGCTTAGGCTAGATTGGGATGTATAATGTAAACCTGCTACTTCATTTTTTTATTGTAATTGTGCATTTATAAAATAACTTATAAGGACTTTACTGGCATTGTATTGAAAGCATTTATAGACGGTAGAGAAGACAGTCACGCTGCTGTATTTTAAACACACATTCGCCAAAGCTGCCGGGATTTGTCACTTTGAGTGTATTTCTTCCGCACCAGTGAATATGAGCTGTTCGTCACTTTGGAGGTGAAGTTTACTGTTGAACAGATAACAGAAGCAGACAGTCCTCGAGTGTGCGACCAAATCACATGATTCCAACAGCCCGGAGTGAAGGCGTTTAAACTTTAAACCTCATGTGTGACAGGATTTGTAGTCAGTAATAAAACTTGTTCTCTCTTGAGCTGTTGCTGTTATATTTGACTGCTTTAGATATGCAGAGCACCAGACAGAGTGATGTGGACAATACAGTGAATAGTGTTACAAAGCTAACGTATATCTTATACTTCAAAAGATTTTATAGACCATTTTTCCTTAACACTTCAAAACAAGTGGTAAATTTTTCATTTCCCGAAGGTAATTTCTAATTCCCTTATTTCTATAAAAACAAGCATGGGTCAAGAAAATAAGTACTTGCCAGTCTTTTCGCTATTGTTAAATTGTTTACGTGTTGTCACAGAGAAAACAAGCAGGAAGAAATACATTTAGCCATCTGACATTGTGTAAAACATTGAATTTCCTGCTCAGTCAAACCAATAGGTCTATTTCTCTTGACTGCACACATACTCTGCACTAAATGGCACTATTTGTGGGAAAGCTTAAGGGAAGATGGAATATAGCTTTTGAATAGGCTCCTGCCTAGAGATTGAGTTTCATTTGACTATATCTTCAAATAAACCGTTTTCTATCCATTGAGCCGACAGTGACAAAATCCACCTCAATGAACCAAAGCAACATATGGCTTAACCCAAAAGGTTTTCAGAGAGTGAGTCATCCGTACAGAGGAAGATCGGCTGTTCCAACTGCTGGCCACGTTTGCGTAGCTGCTTTCTTGAGCTTGTGGCAAAATAAAAGATGGATAAACTTTTTAAATGGTTTCAGAGTGTGCTCTGATGTGATAATATCAGCTGTATACTGGATTCACTGTTCACATGATATTGTCAGTTTATGTTTTGTTTATTTAAATTCAACATTGAAGAGCCACCGACGAGCCTTGAATTTGCTGATAAATGGCATTTTTAGTCACTGATGGATAAAGATATGCATCAGGTTAGGGCCAGTAAGCAGATATGGCAGGCATTTTTGCTATGGATATCTACACAGATTTCACAGAAGTTTAAAGCTTGAGAAAACACAGAATCTGCAAAACACTCACTATTTTTTTATCCAGGTAAGCTGCCCTATGAATAAATGTTGTCACTTTCAGTAAAACCTTTTGACTAATTTTCCTCCATGCATGAATCCATGAAATTACTTCACGGTGGCTGATTCAGCAACAGTGCATTGTGTTCAGTTGAATTTCTGATTTATTTTGGTGAATGATTTCTGAAGATGTAATTTTAACAGAGGTGATGTGTCAGGGAGCAAAGAGCCATCTGTGTCTGATCTACTGGTATGTGTGACTGAAAGGCGGGACTGAGTGTCAATCTGTGAAGTCCTCCGTGGAATTGGATCCAAACCAAGGGGAAAGACACTGAATAAAATGTCTCTCCGTTTTCACTCTTGGCTCAAAAGGAACAAGAACAGATTATGTTGAAAACACACTCTGAGCAGGAGTGTAATTCAAGAGTTTGAGATGGTACTCTTTCTTTATTATGGCCACCCACACATTCCTTTAATTACTTCTCACTCTTTCTCATCTATACACGCTCTCTTTATAGTGCTGCATTGTCTTTCACACAATCACCCGTTTAATTCAAGCACCAAAGCTTAATTGAACAAAACCAGTGCACTGCTACTGTGTCAGTCAGAGTTCTCCCCATGAGCCGAAACCCAGTGACAGCGAGACTATTTGCTGTTCCAGTTTAGATGCAGGCAGCATGCTGTCACCTTAAGGCTTCCCATAGTAACCCCTATAATTACCCGCTGGGCAGCTCTGAGGAATCAGAGTGTGGATCAGAGAGGGTGCAGTAGGAGGACCTGAAGGAACATTAGGCCAGGGGTGACAACAGGAGCTGTAATTATTTCTGACAGGCGATTGACTCCTAAGATCTTTAGTGGTTGAGTTGAGTCATGTAGATGCGCCTTGATCTCTCATAAACTTATACAAGTTCCAAAAAAATAGCTTTTCTCAAGCTGACTAGGACATTCACAGAACCTTTATGTTGCCAAAAAATGTAGTTGTTCTTTAGACTATAAAAAGGTAAGTAAAAAAATGGTTATTTTATGAACATCTAGAAAACAAAAAATTATTATTCTGTAATTGCTTACAAAGAAACTTGTATAGATCCTTTATTTTTAAGAGTGCAAAGTGTGAGTACACAAATTTTGTCTGTTGCAGTTACAACACAATAATGCAGTGCTGGGCGGAGCTGTCCAACGCTGTGGTGCTGAAACGCAGTTACAACACACATGACTCTGGGTGGCTGTCTTACGCCGCACATTTATCAGCTCTTACATAGATTATCATCCTTTATTAGAAGGAAATGCAATGTAAGTATACGACACGTGTAGAAATACCTCGATCTTTCAAGATAATTGCTTACCACTTATTTGCAAAACATTTATTTTCAGTATCAGAGTCAGATGCATCAATTTGCATCAAAGCTCTATAGCTTACAGTTTCAATTTACATTTAGTATAGCAAATTATCAAAGCAGCAAAAATGCATAAATTTGTGATAAACTCATGCTATTCTATTGTGCAGTGGTGAATGTGTCAAAATAACGTCCATATTGCAAAGGTTTATCCATAATATTACAGTTTTAAAATATACCAATCATGCAGTTATAATGTCATTTACGCAGAAATAAAGAGCTTTGTTAAAAGATTAGGATCACATGATATCACACATAATTTTTGTTTTTTGGCGTCTCTCCCTCTTTGCAATCACAGTTAATCTGATTTTTTTTTAGTTAAATATATAGTTTTACTTCTCTATGTTCAGTGCAACACACTAACAAGTTCATGCATGGTTATATTTCAGAAGTTATCAGCCGTGAGACACAGCTGAGGCTGTAATGAACCATAGCTGTCGATGAATAACCGTGAAGCATTGTGAGAAGCGATTATGTGAAAGAATGCGAAAGGGGTGGAGTTCTGCTCTTTTACTTTCCAAATCTGTCCAGTACAGGAGAGACCGTTGTATGGAGAGCCACATACTTCTACCCTTCTTTGAGTTTGTGATATACAACGAATTGTCAAATCAAATCCTTCCTCCAGTTATCTTTCTTTCTCGTAATATTACTGATTTGTATTTTTGAGCGCAGATCTGCGGTATCCAGCGATCCTCGAGTCTGTCACCCCGCTGCGGTCCTCGCGCGCACTCGCGCCTATAGCTAAAGCCGTGAATTTTTCAAAAGCACTACCAGGACTGCCAAACTGTTTGGACAGGTGGACAGCTTCTTCTCGTCCCGTGCAAACATGGAAGGGGACGTTATGGATAAACTGGAGGACATGGCCTCAGTGTGCGAGTTCGACCCCATCACGGGGAGTATCCCAGCCACCAAAGTGGAGATCACAGTTTCATGCAGGTACAGCATTAAATCACTTTTTATTGACTCACTTAAGTTTATTTGTCTGGTATGAATAAGTTTCACGAATAAGTAAGAAATTTGCATTGTTATTTTATAATATTTGATTATTCATGATTATGTACCCTTGTTGGTTTGCGTAATTGTTTTGGTTAAATATAAAACATTTTAAAGGAAAGTTTTTGAAGGAATTCACGTGGAACAATTATTATAACAGGGTTATGTCTATTAAAAATTGATATAAGCCGTTCAAAAACTCATAAAGATACATTTAGTGATTAGTGTGTATGCTATACGTCCCCATAGAGACCCACAGGCGCACGCCCTCATAAACATTGCGTTGAATTTTCTTCAGTAATGAATGTCACGTGTTTGTCAATTTAGGCATAAGATTTCCCCGTGGTGTTAATAAATCTTGAATTATCGAATTATTTTATTTATCTTTTGAAAAAATTATATATATTACAAGTTACCAGAATTTGAAGCTGTAGCCCTAAAGTGATCAATTATAAATATTTATTAATGAGAATAAAAATTGCGCTCCCCATTGATTTATTCCCACTGGATTTACAGTGCAAAACAGAGAAATGATTGTATGTTGCACTAAAACTCATTTCTGTTCAGTTTTTTTTCTCTGGGTTCTTGTTTGTGCCCAATACAATATTGCAAGTGCAGACTGAATGATATTACATGTGTTTGGTGTTGAGTAAGTGATGTTGATATATCATTGAAACTTTTCTTCTGGAAAAAATCTACTTAGATTGAGGTGAAAATAAATTTCATTTATGGGGTTTCACTGCCAAGATCGCAGCCGGTTCATTGCCCAGAGTAATAGGTGGCCAATTGGTTTGGGTTTTCAATCATCTGGAGAAGTAATAGGTAGGGCTGGCGTATCTGTCATGTCTTCAATAGACCTTTATAGGCAATTATACACGCTTCAGTCCAATTGAGACGAAATGGTTTTAGTAAATTTCCCAACTTGACTGTGAAACCATCGTTTAATATGGACAATTTCCTTTTTAAGTAGCTAATAACCATACGCTTGCCAATTTGTAATCTCCAAGTTAATATCGCCTGCATGCATACTGAAAGAAAGTATACTAATTATGGGTGTAATTTTGTCAGTGATTGTAAGATGAATAAAGTTCTCAGTTACAAAGTGAGACATTAGCTAAATGGTGATCCCACTGTTTTATTAAACTAGATCTAAATTGCTTTTTAGATTGGAATACAGTTTTAACTGTTTAATGGTTATCTGAGAATACAAGCAATAGTGCCTGTCATACAATACTTACTCAAAAGCTTGGCTTTTCAGTACTAAGCTTTTTGTTACATTTTCCTATCAGTCGCTTCGCTCTTTGTACCTATATCCCTTGCCAGAAATCCTAAGGGAATGCTAGTGGATTGCTAATGCAGTTTCATATGATGGGTTCCAGTATAAGAACAACCAGAGACTTCTAAAACTTATTTTTGAAGAATCAAACAATCTACTAAATAAAGTAAAATTCTGACAAAGTATCCCGAAAAATAAGAAGTGTAAGTTATTGAGGAGAATCTTATTTGCATTTATTAGGATAATGTTGGATTCCGAATTATAATTATAAAATTCCATTAACACTTTTTTTAATCTTCCACTGTGCTAATTTACATCACTCCAATAATTAAAAAAACAGACATAAAACTCATTAGTGTTATCACATATGCGATCAATTGATTAAATTTTTTGCATTATCATGTTTTATTGAATTTGATTTTTTTTGCCACCTCTGTGCTCCTAAGATTATATCAATGAATAAATAAATGTGTTGTCTCTGGACAGTTATTACCCCATCTGCGGGGAACATTCTCACCGGAGCTGTGATGAGACTCGGCATGGCGGTGGTGGAAATCATAACGTGCGTTTGTTCTCTGTAATTGATTTAGTTTGGGCTGATTATCAGGGGACCGAGGCAGATGTGGAATTGAATTGCTTCACTTCCACCATCAGATTCTTTCATAAACTGCAGATGTTATTGGAGAGCACAAAGTTTGGGCCGACAAACCCAGAAGCTGTAAGAAAAGCCTTATCAAAAACAAAAGCAGTCCGGTGGCTATGAGATATGGGATTGATCCAATTGTCAAGGCCTAATTGTGTTTGGGATCCAATCTGTTTTTGTTTTTCTCTTTTTAAGTGGCAGGATGACGCATCTGGATGCACTTGTTGGGTCTCGAGTGTTGTGGTAGAACACAATTTTGCTCAACAGGTCATACTGTAGGTTTAGGAGAATTGTCAAGTTCAACAAGCCATGATCCAGAGATTATGCGAAAAATGCAAGAGATACAGTTCTGGTGTGTTTACACCTTTTGAATCTTTTGTAAACTTAAGGAACCCTTAAACTGGAGAAAAACCTGATTAATACCTTCGAGAAAACCACATTAGTTTGTCCGCCACTTGAAATGCCAATAAATGTTTTATCTTTATTCCTTCTTTCTTCTGTTGTCTCTCTGGAGGCACACATGCAGTCCTGGTTATTCACAGATTTCTGTAACTGCTGCGTGATCACATGGTCAGACATACTTTGTGCAATGCATGATGTCTTGTATTATAATTAAGCAAATTAATTAACTATGACTTTTCGGATAATCCGCACTATGCCATTAAATATGCTAGCAATGGCTCATTTGGAGAGAAGTGGCTCATTAGAAAAGCATAAATGTATTTCTTCAGCTCATGATGGTCATTCACCATTAATTTAGTATAATCATGGACTTTAATTCGGTTTGACATTATCTCTAAATCTTAAAGAGAATGAAAACAGGCTATTGACTAACAGTCTGTTTAGTGGTATTAAAGTTTAACATCCAATGTCACATTACATTTCTTCAACCCAGATAGACTCATTTTGTTCTCTTTTGTTGTTAAGAAACATAGTTTTGGCAAAGATGCCCAATCCCTGTGTCCCCATTGTTACTATTCTCCCTGGGAAGCTTAGGGTATTGTGTCAGTGGTGGTGTGTAGTTGCACTTGTTGGCAAGCTTTAGTTTCACTGCAGATCTTCGTCCTCTTGTTAGCTGACCTTGCAGGTGAGGAACCAGATCACGGACTGCATCTACATTCACATTCCACCCCTCTGCCTTCTCTCCGGGGTGCATTGTCTCCTATCCTGCTGAGAATAGCTCTGTCAGGGTTTCTTGAGATTGGTGGGTTTTCGCAGACCTGGAGATGAATTACTTGAGGTTCAGCCTCATTCTCAGCATGTGATTTGTTTCCAAATTGAGCCATGTGGGGTATCGTAAGCCCTGATATATTTTCTTTAGCCATCAGTTCAGCTCCAGTGCCTTTAACTGCTGGATTTTCTCATCTGATTATATAGCAGAGCATCTTAGACCCATGGACCCATGTGGCTCCAAATATAAGGGTAGACGTTAGTGATGTTGAGCTGATGGTTGACAGGTGAAAAGCAAATAAGGTGTGAAACAAATATTTCTCCAAAGGCAGATAAGAGAGAAAGTAGAATGTGCAAAAATGTAGACAGATGGATGCAGGGATTTATCTTACTGGATGTGATACTTGAAATATGTCTTCAATATTTACCAAAAGTTGTTGTACATCATTCTTAAATGTTTTATATTTAGAGTAAAAGCGTATTGAGACAGTTTGTATTTGGTGATTTGCGATGGATTCTGCTGGATAGATGTATGGATGCTTGAATAGTGAAAAGACAAACAGTGAGATACAAACAGATAGTCAAAAGTGAGAGACAAACAGATTCAATGTCAAAGCATGTGAGGCCTGATGAGGTTTAGAGATTTACAATAATTGTCACCCTGTCTGTAAACTTTAAGGGCCCTATTTTAACGATCTGAAACGCAAGTACGAAGCACAACGCGCAAGTGAGTTTGTGGGCGGATCTTGGGCGCTGTTGCTATTTTCCTGGCGTGAGAAATAACTCTTGCGCCTGGCGCAAATCAATAAGGGGTTGGTCTGAAGTAGGTTCATTATTCATAGGTGTGGTTTGGGCGTAACGTCAAATAAACCAATCAGAACGCAGGTTGCTATTATTATGGCGGATTTACCAGGCGCACGCCAGGAGCGGTTCACAGCCGAGGAGACCCACGTTCTTGTAAGAGCAGTCAAAGACAGAGAAGTTGTTTTGTATGAGGATAGGAGAAACCTTATCCTCTAGAAACCACGCTATACATTATGGGCAAGCATGCACCCTTAAAATAGCATAATGAACCACGATTGAAATTTATATCAATTAATCATAAAATGGCTCTGATATGTCACTAGACATTAAGAAATCATTTTCATTTCAAATATTTATATCACTGACAACAGTGGTCTGGCCAGGATATTGTAATTTAAAAAGTGGAGTTGAAGCCCTCAACTGATGTTTATGTTGTCATTTTGTGTATTGACCACCGGTTGTGTGATTGCAGTACCAGTTTTAGCCACATGTTTTGTGATTGCAACACCAGTTTTGGCCACAATCCTACATAATGTTCCTTTAAGGATATTAAAGGGGCCATGGCACAAGACTTTTTTAAGAAGTCAAATAAATCTTTGGTGTCACCAGTGCACATATGTGAAGTTTTAGCTCAAATTACCATATAAATAATTTATTATAGCATGTTAAAATTGCCGTTTTGGGTGTGTCCTTTAAAATGCAAATGAGCGGATGAAGTGCAAACACTGATCACAATGATGGTGGTTTGTTGCAATTGAAACTCAATTGTGTTGTGAATTATTTTTTCTCTCTTTTTCTCTGCACTAAATGGCAGTGCTGTGATTTGATAGTGCAGATTAAGGGGTGGTATTATTATTATAATAAAAGCTCTTTATGACATCATAAGGAGAGTTAAAATTTAACAAACTATTTTTCAAAGTGCTTGCAGAGAATGTTTACAAAAACTAAGTTACTGGGTTGTTCTTTTTCACATTTTCTAGGTTGATAGAAGCACTGGGGACCCAATCATAGCACTTAAACATGAAAAAAGTCAGATTTACATACCATGGCCACTTTAAGGTTATTTTCACAGAATGCTCTTTACATCATATAGGATGGTCACAAAAATGACTTAAGCTGGGTATTTACTGACTGAAGTTTTGCTATATCCATTGTTTTCTTTTAGCTCTCTGTTTATTTCTCTTCTCTCTCCACTTTTTTTAGTTGTAATATTGGTCTCAGTATTGATCGGAATGATTGACATGTTGTGAAATTGACCGATATCACACTGGAGTTTACAGCTTAAACCTAATAAACAAGTGTGTGAATAAACTGCATTTTTACCGATCTGTGAGAAAAAGGATATCATAGACTAGTACATAATGGGTTTAAAGAGGAGGTACTGAGTGCCTGACCTCTCCATGTCACTGAGGGAAACTCTTAATACAATGAGTATGCAGCAGATGGCTGGTACAAAACATCTGGTGAACGGATGGATGGTTTGGGTGAGAGATATGCCAGTTGTTAAATGAGCTGGCAGATTTAGTACGTGTAAAAATCTGTTAGCAGGAAAGCCTGTGTTTCCGCAGAGAATGATGTCGAATCCAAGATATTAAAAAAGTTAAGTGGGCATTCATCACCTAGGGGTTAGAGAGGCATGCCTGTAACCCGAAGTTAACTGATTTGACTGCATGTGTTTGCCACTGTGTGGTTTAGAATTTTAGCTGTTGTAAAATACAATATATAGGGTCAAAAGACAACCTTTATTTGATTGAGGGCTGCCCTTATTGAAAAGAACAATGATCGGTGCCAAAGTTTTGATGCATTTAAAATCTTTCATAAATGTCAACAATCTTCATATTTTATCACATTTACTCTCATATTTCATGTTGCTCTAATAAAATGTTTTTGTTCTTATAGATTTAATACGGTACATAAACGGTGCACAGCAAATTATTGAGTGATAAAAACTTAGTGTTGGGCAGCCAGTGTTAAAATCTGGTGTTTAGTTACAAATATTTCATGCTTTAACACTTGTTTAGTGTTAATACACAGTGTTCTTTGTGGGTGTTAACATGGGTCAATCCCTGCCCTGTGTCTCAAACAGTATAGCCATAGGTCGTGATTCAGTAAATCATATAGCTTTAGATGCTATTTACACTTTATTATAATTAAACTGTGCAAAAGTACCAATTCTTTGCAATACGTGTAAATGGTAATGGATGCTATAAACACATATTGGCAGATACTGTTTGCACCTCAGTATTTTCCTTTACATTAACAGGATAATAATAATAATAGGATAATAAATAATAATAGAAAAATAAAATAAAATGTGTAAATTATCATATTTATGATTAAACACGCTTTGGAAAACACTTGAATTTTTCTCTTTTATGTACTAAAGACAAGACACAGTGCTAGAACAGCATTAGGATTAAACAAAAGTATATTAAGTATATTCAGCATTAAGATTAAATAAAGGAACTTAATATGAGTAAACAAAACAAATAATAAATTCATGAGACCCTAGACTGCTGGTTAGATGAACCAAAAGCGAATTATATCTCATTTTTGACACTCAGACACACAGGGGCGTCAGTTTGTGTTGAAAAGTGGTGGGGACAAAAGATCAGATGAAAAAACATTACAGCAGGACGGGAAAATATTGAATAACGGCGCATCAAAAATGGGCATAGTGTAGGCTGGTCAACAACACCAAAATACTCAGCATAAACCCCTCAACAATGTCGACTACACATGTAACAGTACCTACAACACCAGCTCAACAGATCAGTGCAAAGCACCATACCATAGAAAACAGCAGCACGTTTAGTCAATGATTACAATGAAATTCATGACATATGTAAAAGAAAACACACCATAAGCACATAACGCAACATATGTGACCCTGGACCACAAAACCAGCCGTACACTGCAAAAAATTATTTTCGTGGGAAATTGTTTGATTTTTCAGAACATTTTAACCAAATGCTTTCAAAAAGTGGTGGGGACAAAATCAGCCATTTCAAAAAGTGGTGGGGACATGTCCCCAGTGTCCCCAGTGTAAATGACACCTATGCAGACACACCAGAGCCAGCGGAAATATCAGAGGAGTGGCCGAGAAATGGGCGCCCTCCGTGGGATACAGGAGCGCTGCCCCCTGCTGGTCGAACTTGGAACTCACATCGACATCGTCTGAGCAGACTTTTAAATAAGCGCTATCTTTACTAACTGACCTTAGATATGAAGTTAACACAACCATATTCTCGACTAAACTAGACTTAAAACTAAATTTAGTTTTACAGATACTAATATTGAGAAGCAGTTATCAGGCTATACGTCTATTGAATCGGCTTGTAAGCTCGCGCGAGCGTAGGGTCACGTGATGTTCCGTGATGGAACAGTACAAAGACCGTTTGTCAAAGCAGCCTCCGAAGGTCGCATATGCAGGCTGCATACGTCATCAAGCCTGGTTTGTTTAAGTTAACTGAGCATT
Source organism: Paramisgurnus dabryanus (assembly GCF_030506205.2). Taxonomy (NCBI): domain Eukaryota; kingdom Metazoa; phylum Chordata; class Actinopteri; order Cypriniformes; family Cobitidae; genus Paramisgurnus; species Paramisgurnus dabryanus. Next base: position 14,589,684 of record NC_133347.1, read on the forward strand.
ACATTCGTAAGTCATAAGCATATTACAAAAATTTACGATTAACTTAAAATAATAGTCAACTTTAGAATTGTTAATATTCTGAATTAAGTCTTTATGACGTATGCATCCTACAAATGCGACCTCCGTACAAGAGAGCTGACTGACACGCATCCATATCTACGCATGTGCAATGCTTTTCGACTTTCCCGCCCATATAGTCATCTTTATGGATTTGTCTGCACACAACGGAATATGTTCCAAGGTAAAGTATTACTTTATCAACTTGTGATTTACTTGTTAACTTGTATATTATCATAAACAACTTATATTTACTTTATATTAAACCGTTTGTGTGAACATTAACCCGTTTAATCCCACCGGTCACATTTGTGACCGTGTTTTTTTTCTTCTTTCTGAAAGCTCTAAAAGTGTTGATGTTGGCTCTAGGCAAGAAATTAAACTTTTAAATGAAAAAATAGATTGTCTTGATTAAAATGTATCAATGTCATGTGACTAGGGTGAAAGGTCACATGACCAGATCAGTTTACTTCCTGCTTGCACATCTAGAAGAAGATATCTACCTCAGACTACTACAAAAAGAAGTAAAACATCTTAATTAACAAATAGAACTATCAATTTTGTAGGTGGGGTCACTTACAGATATATTTTGAGAATTTTTTTAACGGTCACAATTGTGACCGGTAGTATAACACACTTTTTCTAATGTAAATATGTCTAATTGAATTTCAATGAAGTCCGGCTATGATGTTTCCCACCGGTCACTTTTGTGACCGAGTATAAAACCTAATATTTCACTAACTTAACCAACATAAAATCAAAGAAGGCATAAAGTTTGTGTGTTAGGGAGGTCTAAGGAGTAAATTGCATGTATTCAAATTCCAAGAAAAAATTTGGGATTAAACGGGTTAATTTGCTGGAGCATTTGCACTGCACATTTTACTATTAAAGAGGAGTATGAATATTTCTTATTTAACAAAAAATATCAACGTTAAGTAAATATCTTTTAACATAAAAACACGAAGTATAGATAAATTGTAGCATACGTGTAAGTTGATATTAAGTTAACTGTCTGTGTTTTTACCTCAGGTAAACTCAGCAAGCTTTCTAAGTTACTTCAGATGCTGGCGATAAGTCTTGAGGTCTGAACAATTTTACAGGTAAAATTGAGTTACATTTTAAAATATGCTTTAACTTTTAGTGAATTACAAGACTGCCATGGTAATGTTTATTTAGCAAATTCATAGGACACCACCATCGCTAAAAGCAAAGCGGCTCAATTCTTTAATGGAGGACAGCAGAGATGTAAGTTAACGTGTTCGTTTTCATTGTGCTAAATGTAATAATTTGGTAAAACAATGAGCAAGTTTTATCTTTTGTCAAGATTAAAAGTGCAAGACAGACATTAGGGAGTGGGCCTGATTTGAATCTTTATACTCTGATGTATTTGTGTTTTTATGTGTCATTTTTATTTCTGGTAAAAGCGAAGTTTGTTTACCTTTCACAGGTTGCACAGTAAGGGCAAGAACGCAGAACAAAGACACAAGAAAGTATGTAAAACTAAAAAAAAACATTTATTTTTAAAACCAAGCTGACTTAAACCACTATAATTTATGACACTTGCATTACATGTGAACAGCCCTTACGCTAATAGGATTCTGTTTCTCTCTCCCTGTCTCGTCCTCGACCCTGAGGACAATGAGACAAACAGACCCAGTTCCTGCTGCTGTGAAGGTCATCACACCACTGATCTACTGACCGTCCTTCTACGAGATGCCCAGCCGATGTCTGACCAGCAACCACCGGCGGAACCAGTTTAATTCAGTTATCCGTTCACATACCCCGATAGTATTTATATATATAAATATATATGTATCTCTCTCAAGGGTTTTTTCCCTTCTAGGAGTTTTCCCCCTGGACTAGCCAGGAGGGTTTTTCTCCTAGGGGTTTTTTCATCCCCTGAGAGTCCACCACCTTTGGCTTAACCTACTACTTTACTGTATATGTTACATTATTACTATGCTCGCTTTTCTATGCTTTTTTACATTTATTAATGTAAAGCTGCTTTGAAACAATTGGCAATTGTCAAAAGCGCTACATAAATAAAATTGAATTGAATATTTAATGTTATATTTAATTAGACTGAGTGTATATTTACAAACCATAGTGACATTGAGATGATTTCATGGATTACATGTTGAATTGTTGTATTATTTATGTAAAATTTTATTCCAGTGGATACTGAATATTAAGAAATATTTTATTAAATTGTATGTTGATTTTATGTATTTTTCGAGTAAAGTGTATTATTGAAGTGTAAACTGAAGATTTAAAAGGAATATTTTATTGAATTGTATTTTTCCCACATGTTTATTGCTGAATTGTTGCAGATTTAATAAATTCAATTTGATGTTTGTAGTCACTGTTTATTTTTTGTATTTATTTTGAAAAATATATATAGTAGTCAACATTTGAAGTGGATCAAAAACATTCATCAAACTTGTCCTAAGACAAGAACGGGTACTGGGTATTGGTTTTAAGACAACTTTTAGGAAAGGTTTTGATCCACTTCAAATGTTGACTAGTGTAGTATAAAACTTTTAGTTTTTATCTGCATTGGGATTTTAACATGAAAATGATTTACACCATAGAGTGTTGAACGTTTACACTACTGAGTGTTTGTTAATCAACACAGAGAGTGTTAAAAATTGACACTTTAACAGTGTTTGTTTAAGCAAAACTTTGGTAAGTGTTGACTGAACACTATCAAAGATGGACCTGTGTGTTCACCCGGGCAGTGTTAATTTTAACACCCATGGTGTTAAATCTTCCATCATATTTTTGCTGTGTGGCTTTTTACTCTACATACCAACAAATCTATAAATATAAGTGACCTATATAAAAAGAAGTTTAGTTTTTTAAATACCATTACAATGGCTTTAGTCAAAAATGAAAGACAAATCTTTCCTGTGATCATCTCAGACCAACAGCCTACTTCTAAAAGGATTTTGTAAAATCTTTACTTTTAATCATCCATTAGAACCGTGCATTAATTTATAAGTTACTGACCCTTTGCTTTATTTATACTGTCCTCTGTAATTAAATGTAATAAATTAAATCACATTTAATGTTGCAGTTAAATCACAATAACAGTGATTAAGTGTCATATCTGTTAACCAAACATTTGCCCAAGCAATTATGCCAGAGTCTTACAGAATGAGGTAGAATTTGACCCCATCTTGTTGGTTTTCAAAGTGTTTTACTGCCGGTTTCTAAATGAAGTCTGCTTAGAATTTAATTACATGTTCCTGTCTTGTTTTTGACAAGCTGAAAACACTGATGCTTCTGTAATTACCCCTTAAAGTCAGAGGATTGTAGATCATATAGCTTTTAATGAAATACTGTATCTGGAAATCTGAGGTCTTTAAACTGACCACAGAGACGTGAGAAACATTTTAATAACACTGCGATTTGATGCCAGTGCCCAGTGTATTGTTGGGTGGTTAAAGGCCAGGATGTAAAATTATACCCTCATGCCCATCCTTTGTTTAGACTTATGGGAAATGCCAATGTGATCTTGTCTTTTTTTTAGCTATTCAATTGTAAAGCAGACATTACACACAGCGTTTTGTCTGTTTGGATAGACAAATTTATGCCAAAAAAGCAATATTGATTTTTTTATGGGAATAAAATGGTTTTGTCATTAGGGCTGTACCCTTTCAAATAGTACACTTTTGCACCTCAGTGGGACATACTTGTACCAAATAGTGCATATAAGTACCTCCAAGGTACACAATGGTGCCAAATGTATACATATCTGTAACTAATGGTACATATTAGGACAAGATGTCACTATCATTATTTAATCCTAGCCAAAGGCTTTGTTCACAGTTAATCAAATTGCCATAGTGCTACAGTAGTATCCCTACCGGGATGGCCTGACTAAGAGTTTTCATTCCAGATTCCTGTTGAGCACATCCCGTCTTTTTCCCTTTAGCTCTAGCTCTGTGGCTTTCAGCTCAGACACACGCTGAAATTTCTCTTTGCCCCTCTTAACCTGATAGCGACTTGGACTCTTGAATTACTTTTTCTGCTTCTTTGAACCAATGAGAGTTCATTGGCTGGCTGAGGAGTTTAGAATCTATTTTGATCCTTCTGGCTGAAATAGCTTCTCCCGCATGAGGGTGCCAATTACAGTGCCACCAGCTTCTGGTAGAGCGTGGGTGAGACAGGCATAGGATCACAAGTCCTATAACATCAGATCACAGCAAAAAGAAAAAAGCTTAAATGAGGTGCCAGTATCACCTTTTCAAGTAAGATGTGTGTGTGAGTGAAAAAGAAGAGTCATAATAGCAAAATGGAGCTCTAGGATCCAGGTAATGGTAGTTTATTCAAAGTACTGTTTACATTGTTTCTATTTTGTCTCTGATAACTACAAAATATACATAAATTATTTTCCCTCCATTGACGATTATCTAGTCAATTAAGAGAAATAGTTTGCATAAAAAATGTGTTCCTGATGAATTTTTATGATAATCTGCAATACTGCGATTATCCACTAGATGGAATTTATGAAAAAAACTGAAGCCAAAAACGTTATTTACTAATTTTAAGCTCTGTGGGCCCTATTTTAATGATCTAACCGCATGGTCTAAAGCATGGTCTCCGAATTCACTTTTGCTAATTTAACGACGGGAAAATGGTTTGTGCGCCGAGAGCACGGTCGTAAGGGGTTGTTCCTATTCTTTTAATGAGTAATGGGAGTGTTTTGGGCGTAACGTGCAATAAACCAATGAGAGTCTCAGCTCTCATCCCCTTTAAAAGCCAGTTGCGCTGGCGCTTTGTCTAATCCCTATTTAGAAGACGGACTTTATAAACTGAAAAACTAAGCGGAGAAAGAAGATCCCCAGTTTAAGATTAATGTTAAATAATTGTGTTGTTTTTCATTTGTATTGAAATTGTTTTTTTAATTAAAACCTTTAAAACCCGTTTTCTTTTAGTCATGGAAGTAAAAATAGCAGGCTTTAATTGCTGTAATTGTATGGCTATCCAATATCATCAAAAAATAATTTACAAGTATGTAAGAAAAGGTTTGTACTCTAAAAATATTTTAATTGTAACAAACAGGAGATAAAGAATTTACAAACACGCGGAGAGCCGTTTCAGCACCCGGACAGCGCCATGAGTTTTTTTTAAAGCATTACATAAAAATGTTTCTCATCTCACCATATCCACAGGTACAGAGTCATCATATACAATAAATCTGTGGGGTAGCATTTAAAAAAAAAAACATTGTGCTGCATTGCGCCGGGTGTATGATAGAGCCCTGTGTATGTTTTGATAATTGTTCTGAATCTGATTTCTAACAAAATTCTTTCACAAAAATGCAATTATTTCAGCTTTTTGCTATAATATTTACATTTTTTTTTAAACCCATATTTAAGAGTTTATAAGCAAAGAAAATATATAAGATGAAACTTTTTTTCCCATTTTGTTTATTGTTTGTTTGAAAGCATAGGGGCTGTTCTTTCATTTGATATATTTGTATGTTTATAGTATGTTTATATATGTTTAGAAGAAACATTTCCTGGAAGGCATTTTGTGAAACTTTTGTGAAAATCAGGGGGGAATGAGTTAAAGAAGTCATATCATAATGAGTCATTTTCCTTGATGTTTTCAGATGAGAGAATATAAAAACATAACATCTGTGCCACAAAACTTCCCAGTGAAAAAAATTAACTTTAGGAATTCAGAATTATTTTACGAGAGACGAAATTTGAAGACATTACATATGGGGTTGTCCAGGAAACCACCCCATATGTAAAAAAACAAACAAGCAAGATTGTCAAATCTGGCTGTATGTTTTATCTGACACTTCTTATATCCATATGAGGAATGTCAGTGGTATGAAAGAGTGGACAAAGATCATCTTTTATCACTTCTAGATGTAAAGATTTGGCCGGCATGTTTCAGGATGAATTGTTATGTGAATCTGTCACACTGTAATGCAGTCTTTGCCAAGAGTCTGCAATTGAAGGATGGGGCAATTAAAAGCCATATTGCAGCTGACAGCAAACCTGCAGATAGCAAGCGTGTGATGCACAGCACTGTATCTCATTTCACATGCGAGAAAAAAGGATTTTGCATAGATGTCTTAAAATGCCCAGCAGCAAAAAATGGCTCATTTAATTCAGTGGGAGGGTGAAAAGGGTCACTAAACTAAACTACAACTGATTTAGCCACAAAATGTTATTACCATTAAGAGTAGACCTCAGGACAATAACTAAATAATAATGATTTTAAAGGATAAAAATAAGCAGTACAACTGTTGTACTGTCGGGTTTTTATATGTTTTCTTAGAATCCAGCCATGCGTCAAAACCCAAAGAAGTCAATTTATCATTTTGTTCTGTGTGTGAATGTCAGAAATCTGTCAAAAGTCTGTCAAAACTTCAACATGTTCAGAAAGACCTTTACAGGAGTCTATAGCACAATGTCTCTAAAGAAGCCTACAAAGGTTTATTTCTTCAGCATTTTAACAGTATGGCACACAGTTGTACAAACCTGCATCAAAGAAAAGTTACAGAGCTTCAGGTATCTGGTGTTCCTCAATGCATTTATTTATGATGTGGATAAATCGGTCGGAAAACGTTTCCTTTAAAATTTCTTTTCTGCAGCATTGACATCTTAAAATCTCTCCTTCGAGGCATTTCCTATTAATATTTTACCCAAAATTGAATTCATGATATTCACCAAATTCAACAAAGCAAAAGCTTAACCTTTAGGCAACAGAAAAGTGGAATATCTGTGCGAACCTCTGTGCGGCTAAATCATACATTGTATAAAATAGTTGATAGTGCTATTACTTCAGATTTTCTGCAGTCTTTTTGAGACCTGCCTGGTATAACAATAAGTCTATGCGAACAAAAGAAAAGAAAAATCAATAATAAATAAAAACACATGCCTGCTCTGTCAGTGGAGGCTCTAATTTCATTATGAATTGAGTTTATTCAGTTTTCCAAATGATTGCTTGGGTGCAGTTAAATTATTAGTTTTCTATTTAAAATGGGTTTTCGGTCTTTTTGAACCTTTGGGCCTCATCGGTTAAAGGATTCAAAGACTAATTTAAAACAATTTCAATTGCAGGAATGTTTATAGGTAAGGTGACAGTGTTTCTCATCTCTCTGAGAAAACAACATGCATTAACACGGTATGACAGACACTTATGAGATATGGCAGTTTGTTAATTTTTAAACAGCCATTATAAAATCCAGAGCCACACATAAAGCTGAAATAAGGCCAGTTCTTCTGACACGGCGAGTGTGAAAAGATATCTAATATTTTTAAAGGGACATTCCACTTTTTTAAAATATGCTAATTTTTCAGCTCCCCTAGAGTTAAACATTTGATTCTTACCGTTTTGGAATCCATTCAGCCGATCTCTGGGTCTGGCGCTTACACTTTTAGCATAGTTTAGCATAATCCATTAAATCTGATTAGACCATTAGCATCGCACTTAAAAATAACCATAGAATTTCAATATTTTTCCTATTTAAAAAAGGACTCTACTATAGTTACATCGTATACTAAGACAGACAGAAAATTAAAAGTTGTGATTTTCTAAGCAGATATGGTAAGGACTATACTCTCATTCTGCCTTAATAATCCAGGACTTTGCTGATGTAACATGGCAGCAGGAGGCGCAATGATATTATGTAGTGCCCGAAAATAGTCTCCTGCCATTGAAGGTAACCAAGAGGACTATTTTCAGGCAGTGCGTAATATCACTACGCTTGCTGCAGCCATGTTACATCAGCAAAGTCCTTGATTATTACGCCAGTTTGAGAGTATAGTTCCTAGCCATATCTGCCTAGAAAATTGCAGCTTTTAATTTTCTGTCAGCCTTAGTACATGATGTAACTACAGATGAGCCAAGTTTTAAAATATCGAAACTCTTTGGTTATTTTTTAGTGCAATGCTAATGGTCTAATCAGATTCAATAGTTTATGCTAAGCTATGCAAAACGTAGTAGCGCCAAACCTGAAGATCAGCTGAATGAATTTCAAAACGGTAAGATTCAAATGTTTCTCTCTATGGGAGCTGGAAAATGAGCATATTTTCAAAAAAAGTGGAATGTCCCTTTAAGGCTGACAAATCAGACCAAATGAAATGTCACTGTTTTTATAGACAATCAATGTGAATAATCATACCAATGATCTGTCGTGATTTACTCTCTCAGTTTATTAAACCAGCATCTCAGATTGAGTCAGCTCTGTTGTCTCTGCCAGAAATTTTACTTCATCAAAATGAAATTAAAAACTTTAATCTGACAGATTCGACATGATTTTGTGCCTTAATTGTGCACAAAATGTTAATATTTAACATGAGTAGCGTCAGTTTTTGATATGAGAAATTCCTCTGTGTTAGTTCTTGGCTGATGTTGCGATGGCCATATGCCTCCCCTTATGTTTTCAAATAGAATATTTGGAATAACTGGGGACAACATGTAAGTGTCTCTACAAGCCACTTTTCTTTCATATGTGGCCAAAATGAAAGTCTAACTTATTTCAAAACACACATCTAACAGGGTACAATCTAAATCGATAACATTCAAAAGAGCCCCATCTGGTTTATTTGTGAGAGGCTACTGTATTCATTTCATGCCTGAACTGTTCGACCTTAATGACCCAGTTGGTCAGAACCTGACACTTTTTTGCTTTGTTTCCCCAGAAACCTGTTAGACCGAGACACATTCTCCAAATCTGATCCTTGTAAGTACTCATTTTATTATGAAAATAGCACTTGTTTGTAAAACACAGAACGTTTTTTGGCAGTACAATACAATTTGTTGTATAATATGAGGCACTTAATATTTGAACAATAAGTGGAAAGTTATTGGTTAAATTTACTGTTCATGCATTTAGCTACAAACTTTCCAGGCTCCCCAAAAACCTAAGGCCCTGTACTGTACCTCCAGTAACTGACACATTATTCTCAGGTTCTGTCTCTTCCATCACACTGCTCTCTGCCTGCATTTTGTCTACTCTGCAGTTTTTTCCACATTCCCTTAAACGCATACATATCATTTGCATCCCAATGTGACAGATTTCACTATTATATAATATATGCAGAGCGTGAACTTGGCCCTTGAATACGAATGCTTTATTATTTATTTTAAATATGCCGCATGTATGGGTCTTCTCAGATCTGTTCAGTAAATCATTATATTATGAAATAAAGAGAGATACAGAGTAATATGTATTGGTCAGTGATTGCTGTTTTATAGCTAAGAAGATTTCATGAGTGTTAGTTGTGTTTCATTCAAGTATTAAAGGCGACATATTATGAAAATCTGACTTTTTCCATGTTTAAGTGCTATCATTGGGTATCAACCTAGAAAATCTGAAAAAGATCAACCCAGTAACTTAGTGTTGGTAAACCATTCTCTGCAAGCATGTGAAAAATTAGGTCATTGAAATATGGCTCTTCTTGTGATGTCATAAGGGATAATACCGCCCCTTAATCTGCACCATCATCCAACCACGACACTGCCATTTAATGCAGAGATCAGCTCATTTGCATTTTAAAGGACACACCCAAAAAAGCAAATGTTTGCTTACACTTAAAAGTGGCAATTGTAACATGCTATAATAAATGATCTATATGGTATTTTGAGCTAAAACTTCACATATGTACTCTAGGGACACCATAGATTTATTTTACATCTTAAAAAAGTCTTGTGAAATGGACTCGTGTCCACTTTAATTTAAATATGAATCACAAATGTATGTTGAATGAATCAAATTTTTTTTTTGACACATTTGATGAGAAATGTTCATATTGAAAGCCTCAATAACATTTATATGTAATTGCAGACCTGGCAAATCAGTGCTTAGTTTGTTAATTATTGAGATCTCTTCTTACACTAGTTGAGCCATATATGAAATTTCTGGATTTTTATCTTATGCAGGGTTCACACCAGACACGGAAGAGGTGGCAAGCATGAGTGATTTACATGTTAAGTCAATGCAAAGACGCGGAACACACGTTAATCACGGCGCGACTGGTGCACAACGCGAGGAGTGGATGGCGTGTTCCGCACGAATTGAGCGTTGCCGCTGGAAATGCGCGAGTTGAAAAAACTTGGGCAGATTTTCCGTGCCGCGTTAACCAATCAGGACCTTGCTGTAGTAGTGACGTGACGCGAGTGAACTCAAATGTTCAAGCGTCCAACTACGCGCGAATAATGTTTTTTGCCGCCTCTGTCGCGGCTGGTGGGAATGCACCATTAGAAATATGTGGAAGCAGGAGCTTTAGACAAATTTTCCATTTGGTCTCCATGTATTGTCATTACTGTCTAGTTAACTGCTAACTAAAAAAAGAATATAAATATTTAATCCCGAACAAAGGTTTTTAGCTACGCTGAATTGATTTATTGTTTCACATACTGATAAAAAATGAATGCACTATAAAGTCACTTTAGAGAATGTGCTTGGGAAATGCATAAATGTAAATTATTTTTACCCAACTGATTTAGCTATAACAATATCTTATTACAGTATAGATGCCAATTGTTTCTCTTTTCATCTGTCCTTTGTTTTCAGTGTGCATCCTTTACACTCAGGGAGTGGAGTCGAAGCAATGGCGTGAGGTAAGTGTCCACACTCAAGAACCAACCTTCAATCAGTTCGGACACAAACCCTCTTATTTCCACTAATCACTTCTGCATATCCTCTCCATCTCACCTCTCTCTCATCCGCCCTCTTCAATCTCTCCACAGCCCTCTGGTGCCCATCACTGCCCATTGATTTTCCTGTTGAATATTCATGCATCTGTCCCCATGGCCCTGAGTGATTGGCTGTTAAGATGATTGTACACTTTCCGTTACCGATTAGCATTAAAGTCAATCTGGCCCTAAAGTCACCGGCCAGTGCATTTGTAATGCTTCCCAGATCGCAGGTCTCCATTTTTCATACTTAAATTGTGTTGAGCTATGGGACCCTGCCTCAGATTTGGCAGGTCGTTGCAATCAGCAGCAAATCTTACTCCATGTCCATCAATGAGCTATAGCACAAAAAGAGAATGGATCTAAATCGGAACGAACACATTGAGGCCCCTTTGTTGGTGTGGATTTGAGTAGCGTCAGCGCGACTCCATTTAATTGAACCCCCTGTTTGTTGTTCAGACAGGTGTTATCAAAGTCGACTTGAATGCGTAAGAGCTTTCTAAATGTCAGGAAGTGTGCACAATGAGCTGAAACAACTGTTGACCCATCGAATAATCACTACTGCTGGATAACTGGATAAGTGTCAGTCTTCTTCGTTTTCACAGACAGTATTTCTGGGATTCCTTTTTCTCGATGAAAGACAGAAGCTTACATAATACTAACTCCGATTAGCTTCAACACTTTCATCGTATCTCTGCGGTGTAAAATGCCTGTTTGAGTGTAATACATACGAATATGAAAAAGAGACAGCCAAGCTGTAAAAGATTGATAAAGGCAGTTTTCTATGTAAAGCAGCAGATTTTGGCGGATGCGTGTCTCTGTTTGTCTCTTCAATCAAAAGACTTACAAACCATTGTGTTCACTGGCTGGTAACTCCATGCTCCCTGTCCACACTTACTTTTGTATTATACTTTTTCTAACTATAATTCTTGTCATAACCACTAGAATAAAACGACCCACTAGAGGCTGTACATTACATTGATTTTGGCAGTGGATTTTAGACACAAAACCCTTTTAACTTTGGTGAAATCACTAGGCACAGCTTTGTGTGGCTTGTTTCTTGTGATGAATGCTGGCTTTGCTCTCAAAAGTGTTGCAAAGGGTTCTTAGTGATGTTACAGAAAAATCATTTTTGGTTCCCGAAAGAATCATTTAGTCAAAGATTTTTAAAAACACTTATTTTTTATAGCCTGAAGAACCAGAAAGGCTTTGTGAATGTTAACGGCTCTTTATGGAACAATACAGCCCAAAATGCTTCTTGTATGGCATCGTTTAGCATCTTTATTTTTAAGCTGTAGAGAAGTATTCACTTTTAATAGCCTCCGAATGATTGACTGTGACAGTTAAGCATTTTCAGTTTTCCTTGCTATAATTGGAACGTCATTGATTTGATTCTCTTACTTTACACAAGATTTCTTTGCAGCTAATGCCGCTTTGTTTATTCCAATCTTGTTATTTTTCCTTGCAAGTGCAAATTATTGTGAGTTTCAAACTCTGCAAATGTCAGCTGTCCCAAATCACGTTATTGTGTTCCTCCTCCTTCAGTAATGTGATTCCCTGTTTGTCTTTTGCACAAAACAGTGGGCTCAATAACACATTTCTCGTCTTCGCCTCTAAACTCATTTTGTTAAATTTGATATTTTTCAGGTTTTCTGATCTGTTCTCTTTGATGGGATTCCTTTCTAAAACCAGTTTTAATATTAGTGTTACATATACAGAACACTGCACAGCATAAAGTAAAGTCTATGGTTTACAGTCTACAGCACACTGCAGCAAACAAATCAAATGATTAATAGCAGCCATTATAGTGATGTAAAGTGGGACTTTGGGGTTGTGCTATTCAGTGTTTATGACACATTATATTGTAAATGGTAAGGACTTTGTTTGTGTTTCCCTCTTAAAGAGCCATTTGCCATTTCAGACCCAGTGTCTTCCTCAGTGTTAATGGGCTTGAAATATACATTTATGTTAGCTGTCTTTTGGCCCATTTTGTATTTTGGATTGACATTATGGAGGGATTTTTTATGGATTTCTCACACAGGATCAGGAGAGGATTAGTCCAGTACTAGGCCTTAGTTATATTAGGACATTTATGTAGTTTTTACAAACAAACCTTACAAACAGCAAACCTCAGGAGTGACCCCAAAACAACAACAATGTTCAAAACTGAGAGCATGAAAGGGCACGTGAAAGATGTGATCCTTTAGTCTTTTCAATGGAATTTAAAAAATATATATTTTTTGTCTTTCGTGGCAAAACCCTCTTAGTGCATGCAAGCTTTTTTGGCAAATACCTTGACGACTCTAGACAAAAATATCACTAAAGATGCAACACTGCAAATAATGAAGTCTTAATGTAAAATTAAGAAACTGAAAAACACATTATGGGGTGCTGTGATGCATGTCACTACCACATTCGGGTTGTATTCAGGTTTAAGTATTCACAAGGGACCCAGGTTTGAATGTGACCCACAGTTGTTTCGCGTGCTGTCGTTTATCCAATTCAGCTGTTTAGCGATTTCTGGTAACAAACCGTATTTATCAATGTTCTGAGGCCAGGATTAACCAGATTTGAAGTGAAGGTATTTGATAAACATATAATACATGTCGAGAGTATTCAGTCAATATCATTATCTCAGGAGGGTGGCTTTTGCAGCTTTTGCATCTGAACTCTTTATATGTAGATTTAGAAATGCTTTGCTAACAGTAGAGAATTCATGAGTCTAAACTACAGCAGAACCTTGAGATGCCTCAAGTGAACAGTACAATACACTGCATGCCCTTGAGATAATTTGTGTATTATTATGCATTGTCCTTCTTTGCCCATATTGATAGAATGATGGCATGGTTTTCTATTTAAATCATCTAATTATCATTTGATCCCTTATAAGCGTTCTCCTCCCTAATTTTTGTGTGACCAGTGCAGTTTACACCCTTCTGGTGATTTATTTATTCATGCATTTCTCATCTGCCTCTTCATATTTAATTATTCATGGAAAACACAATTAACGGAGGAAGCCAACTGCAAAGCATCCTTCTAAAATTCACCACAAAGACCACAAACTTCTATAAAAAATGGGCTGTCTATCCTTTCTGATTCAGAACCAGTAGGTTTGTTAAGCAAATCCAACAAGCGATAGACCCTTAAAGCGACAGCATTAGACAATAGAAGCTTTTAGAATTGAGACCCTTCCACAATAATACATAAAATTGAGCCTGTGCTATCTTATTTGTGTATTTACATAGAAATTGCAGCCATTTCTATGTGCAGGTGGATGAATAGTGATCATGTGCCATTAATATGACAGCACAGACATGAACTCATGTCAAAATATGTGTTCTGCGCATCGAGAGATCCTGTGTGCCTAACGTGTCTTGTCAAAATAAGTGCCTGCTGCAGACGCGTCTAAAGGGTTTATGATAAAAGAGACCCTCAGGTTTGCCAGATACTCCCATAATCTCATGTGTAATCAAAGTTTACTGTTATTGGAGTGTCTTGCGTGTATTTTGTGAATGTGAGCGTCTCTTTTATCATAAACGGTTTTGACGCGTGTGCAGCAGGCACTTATTTTGACAAAGCACGTGATGCACTTGGATCACATGACGCAACAAACACATATTTTGAATTAGCACCCCTCGGATGAGCAGTCACGAGCCGCCACTGCACACAACAAAAACTTTACACATCTATATAAAAATGCACCTCTTCTAGTTTTTGCTGTGGATGCTGTTGTGAAAACAAAGTCAGTGTAAACACAGTGCCCTATCCCAAATACACTTGGGTGACATAAAGCTACGCAGATTATTATTGGGTAAATCAGGGTTCAACTTTGATAAAAAAAAGATAATAATTGCCAATTTGTTGAAGCTCCCTTCCTGTATACCTGTATAATTCAGTTTTGATTTCTGCTGTAAATAGTATATAAGTGACTTTATATGTGAGGTGATGTCAGGGTGCCCTGTTGGCCGTTGACGTACGAGAAAGAGGTCTGTGGCCGGACTATGAAAACTTCATTGTCGTTTTTTGTTCTCTTTCTTTGTTTAGTTTGGAAGAACAGAAGTCATCGACAACACTCTGAACCCAGATTTTGTAAGAAAGTACATCCTGGACTATTTCTTTGAGGAGAAGCAGACTCTTCGCTTTGACATGTGAGTTATTCCCTTTGATGCTGACACACAGGAATCTGCTTTACTCTCTGAAGACCTGTCCCACTCCAGTCTTTCCATCCACTTATTCACTCCATCCCCTGTTTCTTTCTCTCTCTCTAAACCCTCACCCCAGCGCGTCCTCCTCTGTAATTATTGATGCCGAATCTCTCTTGACTGTCATGTTTAAGGGGCTGGATCAGTGAATGGATGATAAATATTTCAGATGAGTTTTATCCTCAATCTTCACGCAGCCGCTCGGAAGCAAAAATGCGTGACGCTGGATCCCAGATGATTTACACGGCGCACTTACCTTCACCCGTCGCACATTCATTCGGTCCCTAAATGGGCTCCCCTGAGCGCTGGGTTGACTTAATTGGGAAATTCTGAGCGCTGGTAGTGTTAAACCTTCCACCTTCATGCCGACTCCCATACTACTTCCACTTCTATCAATACAATTACTCGCAGAGCCAACCAGCTGTGCTCCAGAACTTTTTATATTGCCACAAATTTATATGCACACTAAAGGGTTTCTATTTAAATACTAACGTAAAGGTGAAATGGGTAATTTTTGCTACTAATGAAACCAGATGGAATTGCAAAATTATTGATCGTTTCCCTTCTGCTCTCACAGCACTGGTGGAGACCAAAATATCTACAACATTGAAACTTAAAAACCAAAATAAAAAATAATCTACATTCAGTGTTGTTCTGTGTCTTTTTTGAATGTGACCTGTACTGTCCAATTTTAGTCTTGACGATATGAGCGTATACAGTTGAGTATTTTTTGCAATGCACGCAGATAAAATGTTGCAAATTATCCGCATTTGCTGGAAGCTTTGGTAAAAAATCTGCTAGGTGAATGAATAAATGTAAAGTACATCTACTGTAGTACAGCCTTCAGCTTTGCTAAAGCTTGAATTACACCAGACTCAGGCAGAAAGATGTGCACCTGAATTGCTTTGTCCCAGGACAGATCAGCTTATCTAAAATCTTTTATTAATGTTAGAGATTTAATATTGACGTAATACCACAGTACCACCAGGAGTTGGGTTTGTGTTAGTCAGCTGTTTATCATTATGGATGCTTTCATTACGAGTTGAAAAAAACCCAGATGTCATGGTTGGGCATTGCTCTACACGACACCTGAGAGAGCTTTCACATTATCAATGCTGACTGAAGGTTTTTTTCTGGGATTTCAGATTTGATATCGACTCCAAAAGTCCAGATCTGACCAAACATGTGAGTATATAATGCCCCTCGGTCAAGTTTTGTGTGTGCATGTGTTTGTTTGCCTGATTGTATATGAAGTGAGATTGCATAATGATATTTACATGCATGCTTTGTTGTGTTTTTCGGGTTGGTTTTCTGCAAGTTCAACTTATTGAAGACTATGCTAAATTTAAAATTGTTATCAAAGGGTTAAACTTAGTGATATCAAACTCACAATAACACAGGAAAACTTTTTAAAGTCACCAGGTATCACTCCAACTCTGTATCACGAAATTATGTACCTGTTGTCATGTAAATTTGTGAGTCTTTTTGCTGGCTTTTTGCGTGAACATGTCACGTATTTCTGTTTACGTGTCAGTGTCACATATTTTTTACTCAACTGTTTTGTCCTATTTTCAAAGCATTGTCGCTTCGGTTTAGGGTTAGATTTGGTGTTTGCATTAGGAAGTCACTTTAAGCATTAGTTTATACCTTTTCATGATTTATTTTTTATATTTTATGATTTTTAAACCATTGTCGTCTAACATTAGGGTTAGAGTTGGGTTTGGATCAGGATGTCTTTTTATGTAAATTTAACCCTAAACCGAAGCAACAATGGTAAGAAAATAGGACAAAATAGTTGAGTAAAAAATACGTGACAGTGACACGTAAACAGAAATGTGGGACATGTTCAAGCAAAAAGGCAGAAAAACGTGTCAGTGTCACGGAAAAGACTCACAAATTTACGTGACTATAGGTTGATCTATTGGTTGATCACTCAGTGATGTATTACAAGTTGAATTAGAAAAAAGTTGAGTTAGCTTAAGTTATTTCAATTATATTTTTTATAATTTATAGAAACTCTAGACAAGAAAGTTGAATTTATAAAAAAATATTTTTACAGTTTGAGAAAAACATAACTTGGGTGGTACTGCAATAAAATGTTTCCTATTGAGGCAAGCTGAAATTATATAATGAGATATAATATAATACCTAATAATCGCATAAGGATGTTTTGTGAAATAATTATTTGCATAAAACAATCCCATTGTGTTTTTGTGGTGAATTTTTGATTTATAATTTGATTTTCCCACAAATGTTTATTTATTTATTTATTTTCAACTCAGCGATCATTTTGTGTATTTTCCCCATTTCTCTCTTCTCCGAAATCTTTTCATCCTTCTCTAACTCTCTTTTTTCTCTCTTGGTCCTATACGGCCTGACTTCACTGACGTCTTCGATTTGGTCATGCTTTTTCCGTCTTTTCTGTTACATGATGTGCTCTGTTGTGATTGTTATATTTGCGGCCTCACCTCCCTCCTGGAAGCCCTCCGAATCCAACGTACGTCTCTGCCTTGCACTCCTAGACTTTTCTCTTTACCTGTACAACCTATTTCTACCCAGTATCACTCTGATTTATTCTTCTTTCTCTCCTCTTACTTTCCCGCGGGGCATCTTTCGTTGTGTAGGACTTCCTGGGTCAGACCTTCTGCACTCTGGGTGAAATAGTGGGTTCGCCAGGCAGTCGTCTGGAAAAGCCTTTGGGGTAAGAAGCTAATGCACTGTTCTGTGGGACACGCTTACCTGCTCAATCAGATTGGGGTGTATTTTAAGTGAGAGTAGCTGTATGGGCTCAGCGGTAGTGCCTGAATCCGTCTCAGATGGATTACTGGCTACAAGAAACAGAGAAATGAGTTCCTTGCAACTCTTCTTAAGTGGATTGCATTCATGCCTATTGGCGAGTTATCTATCTAATCTTATTTACAGAATTTATTCTTCGTTCTAATTCAGCAATCAACTTGTCATGAATTATTTAGCCTGCCCCATGTCTGCACCAAAGCCTGTTTATTTACTGATTACTCATCTTTTGCTTATTCAACCGTAAGACATAAACTGAAGTTTTAATTCACTTTCAAGTTCTACTGTATGAAATGCTTTTTTGACCTTGCTCAATGGACCATCACGCATTGCACGTGATCAATTTAGTCTGTCTTTTGGCTCATACCACGCCAAAATGGGCCATTGCATGGTTTGTCCAGTCCCGTTTATAGTGTAATGGCTGTGGAACGATGATGGATGCTGCCATCTATGCCTTTACCATCTGTGTCCTACAGATGTATGTTAGTATATCAGATTAGGCTGGTCATTTATTGCATAAACTAATTGAACCCAACCAAAGGCTTTCACTCTGCAGTAGTAAGCAACAGAAGGGTTTAGGAAGTAATCATTTCTCCACTTATCATTTTCTCATTAAAGAGAAAATGACTTTTTGCAATAACGTGTAAACCTTTCAAGACAGAGCTGTCACATCAAGCAATAGTATATGCTTGTCAGTAAAAAAAATCTAAATTATGCAATATAATTTTTTGCATCGGTGTGTTTGGAGTATAAACTAAAGCTCAGCGTTGAGAAGAATTTAAGGAGGCTTGGCAAAAAATTGTGCAAAGTTTATACAAGACATTACCCAGGACCAGGCACGTGCACACATAGACATCAAAGGGGGCTTGAGCACCTGCCCTTTTTATTCCTGGAGAGAAAGTGCCCTTTTTTTCTGGGGTGCTTTAAAAAAAAAAAAGATCTTTACTCATATAACAACTGATGTCTGTCTGTGTCTTGTGTTTTTTACTTGTTGTTTATTTAATTTAACATGAATTTATTCAGGAATCATTTAAATGAGATTTAAACTCTTATATAAAGAAAATAGCGCTATTTGTGGCACACAAACGGTTAACAGATGAGTCCCGCCTCCAAAATTCACATCGCTAATGTGATTGGCTTTACCTTTCCTTAGTCCCGCCTCTCTAACTTACTTCGCTTTATGATTGGTTTGTCTACACTCGTGCTCCATAGAGACAGAGCGCCGATATGCAAATTTGAAAACCACGCCCACCGGGGGGGAAAACAATCCAACCGTCTCCATTGACTTTGTATTGCGAGAGGCTGCCTCCTTGTCATTTCTGGCTTATAACAAAAAACAGAATAATGCCTAAAAGCTGCTGTGTGACAGTATGTACAGCTAACAAGCCAAAGAACCCAGAAATAAGTTTTTATAAGCTGTCGAGCCATAAAACCCAGCTTTTAAGGAGAATAAAGTGGATCGCCGACTACGTTTCCCCCTAGTGGACGCAGTTCTACTAATAGAAGTACTATGAAAAGTTGCCTGTTTCCACTTTTGTTTCTTTAAACGCTCGTTTTATGAGGTCGACATCTTAAAAAAAACTTATTTCTGGGTTTTTTGGCTTTTTAGCTGTACACCTTGTCACACAGCAGCTTTTATGTATTATTCTGTTTTTAATTTTAGTCTGTAAATAAGTTTTTATAAGCTGTCAACCCCAAAAACTAGCGTTTAAAGACACAAAAATGGAAACAGGCAACTTTTCATAGTAATACTATTATGTCGCCTGGCGTTAGGGTTAGAGTTGGGTTTGGGTAAGGATGTAATTTTATGTAAATCTAACCCTAAAACGAAGCGACAATGGTAAGAAAATAGGACAAAACAGTTGAGTAACCAATACGTGATAATCACACGAAAACAGAAATTCGTTATACGATTACGAAAAAAAAACTGCGGAAATTCGTGATAATATAACGAAAAAAGAATAAAAAATTTACGTGACCATATAACGAAATTTCGTGAGACTGGATTGGTCAACGTATGCTTAATTACACGTGAGCTTAGTTTCTCTATGCTTCGAAAAACCCAGATTTGTAGTTTGCCTTTTTGCCAAAATATTTTTTCCAATAAACAAGGTTCCCACGGGTCCTTGAAATCCTTGAAAGTTTGTGAATCTGGGGGAAAAATTCAAGGCCCTGGGAAGTTTTGAAAATATACATACATGGATACAGGTCATTGAAAGTGCTTGAATCTATTTAATGCAAGAAGTTTTCTGAAAAATAAATCCATTCCCTGTGTAGTATAGGAAAGTATTATACATATTTTTTAGTCCTTGAATTTAAGGGTATTGGACCTGGAAAGTCCTTAAAAGGTCCTTGAATTTGAAGTTAACTAAGGTGTGGGAACCCTGAATAAATTCCTGAAATGTGTTTGGTCCATTTTGTACCATATGCCTCACATCTGGTTTAATCTAACCTGAGGGAAACCAAATTTTCCTCCCTGGACATCAATTTTGTCCCCTACTATATTCAGTAGTGTTTTTTTGCACTAAACCTCAAATATTTTTATTTTATATTTGTTGTGTTTATGTTCTATATACAGTACTGTACCATCGATTTAATCATCATTAACTTTATATGCATATTTCACTGCTTTCCCAAATTAATTTCCCCAAAATCATGTGATTCGTCTTTGTACTTACATTTACGCATTGTGACAGATGCTTTTATCCAGAGTGACTTATAGCGCATTACAAGGCATACATTTTTTATCAATATGTATGTTGGGTTCAAACCCATGACCTTGTGCGGTGCTAATGCAATGCTCCATAACTGAGCTATATAGAAGCATGTTGAACTGCTTGATTTTTCAGCACTCCTTATTAAGGGATTTCAAAATTCCCTATAGAGAAAATGATTAGGAAACACCAAAACCACTGAAAAGGCATCACCGCCGTGCACTATACCTGTAATTGTTGTTTGTCAAGCACATCCCGCTTTGAAGTTAAACACCGCTGCGGTCTGCATCAAACATGCGCATCGCTGATGCTCCACAGCCTGTTAGTGTTTTATAATGATGCTGCTTGGTTATATTCAATGCAGTGAAAACACAAAAGAGCTGAAGTGTACAAAGTAGATGTACACCAATCATTGCAGGGTGTGGTTAGCACATATAGACAGAGGCTCGTGGGTAAACCAGAGCCCACTGATCGAATCAAAAGGCTCGGGCTGAGATGATTTGTTTGAATTGCTTTCATTTATAGACCTTATGTCTGTGGAGCAGGCACGGCGTGATTGGAAAGATTTTGGATGATGATGAGCTGGGCTGTTCAGCTGGTGAATGAAGAATCTGTGGGAGTTTAGGAGCTTAAGGGGGGAATTGGAGCCCCTGATGTCTGTACAGTTTCTCCAGACTGTGTTAGAGTAGATAAAGGCAGGCAGTGAGAGAGTGAGCGATTGAGAGCGAGAAAGAACAGAAGCTTGTGAAAGCAAAAACTGTGATGCTGTCAAATAATTGTTGTTGTTTGATTTGAAATGAAGACTAATGAAGTGAATCTGTAAAATTCTAATGAAAGAAATCAAAGTATAAAAAAGGTGGAAATCTTGCAGTAAATTCACACTGTTACAGGGTATGTGATGACCTGCTTTTGAACAGCATGCTGTCTTCATCACACACACATGCGCACGCACGCACACACACGCTCTTCTAATATCATCATCTTCTAACACCTCAATAACTCACTACAGCCATGGGGCTGTTATTGTGCATCCATTGCAGCAAACAGACTACAGTGTTGTCTCTATCCATTGAGTGCAGTTATTATTGACCAGCTCGATTTTATGGCTGTACGTACCTACAATTCGTAGGAATTTATCTCATTTGTATGTATTTGTATAATTTGCGTGTGTCCCAGTGACGGTAGTTAAAGGTGCGTTTCATTTGTGCTTTTTCCAAAAATCATACAATTCAATACAACTCACATGATACTAATTTAATTTAGAACCGCTGGTCTCTTTAAAGCTTTCGTCCATTTTTTGGGAATAAAGTTGGAATTAAGGTAATCTGACATGACACATTTGAATGCTCAATATAGATGGGTTGTATGCCTGGTAATGAAGAATAGTGTCATGTGTATAAGAAGAAAAAAGCCGATGGCTACTGTAAAGAATTAATTCATCATCTCTGACATTAATAAACGCCTCCAATGGTGCTGTGCTGAAAAAACACCAATACATCACTTTTCTTTAGATTGAATTACATCTCTCAGATTGTGTTTATATAGGAGATACTGGAAAGAGAGGTAACCTAACTCTTATTGAATACAGCACATTTACCCCTGTGGATGTCTATGATCTTCTCACTTTAGTGGTGGTGGCGTATTCAGATTGAGGGCCCTATTTTAACGATCTGAAACGCAAGTGCGAAGCGCAACGCGCAAGTGAGTTTGTGGGCGGATCTTGGGCGCTGTTGCTATTTTCCCGGCGTGAGAAATAACTCTTGCGCCGGGCGCAAATCAATAAGGGGTTGGTCTGAAGTAGGTTCATTATTCATAGGTGTGGTTTGGGCGTAACGTCAAATAAACCAATCAGAACGCTATCCAACATTCCCTTTAAACGCAAGGGCGCAAGTTCCATGGCGGGTTACTATTATTATGACGGATTTACCAGGCGCACGCCAGGAGCGGTTTACAGCCGCGGAGACCTACGTTCTTGTAAGAGCAGTCAAAGACAGAGAAGTTGTTTTGTATGGGGATAGGAGAAACCCGCCCAAATCAGCGTCGGTTAAACAGGCGTGAGAGGAAATAGGCATCCCCAGGACGTTGCGCCAAACGCTACAATGATGTCAGGAGACGGGGGAATCCCAAGCTTGCCAGCATAAATCGGGCACGCCGTGTAACGGGAGGTGAATCTGCCTCAGGACCTGACGCCAGCAGAGGACATCGCTGCGTCCACCCTCACCACTGAAAGGGTTTGGGGGCTTTGAAATCGGACCCAAGAAACGCAAGCAAGGTCCATCCCCAAAGTACTCTTATAAATCAAGTTCATATACATTAAGGTTTCTTATGAAAACGTTTTAATTATTATTTACATAAAATAAACGTAATACAGCCACACAACAAACTTATGAAAATATTTTAATCGTTATTTAGATGAGAATTTTTTAACGCAGCCACACAATAAATAAAAACTATCACCACAATGCTCAGCACTATGATTCCCCTTATCTCGTGTATTAATATTTTTAAGTGTAACAATTTATGATTTGCAAAAATAACTGTTGCATCTGTGTAGATTAGATGCAAAGTGTTTGCGCGTTGTGCACGCTATACATTATGGTCAAGCATGCGCCCTTAAAATAGCATAATGAACCACGCGCAACGCGCCACTGACTTTAAACTTTTTTTTTCTGGTCAGTGGCGCAATTGTTTTTTGAAACTGCAAAATAGCATCAGGGATGGTTTGCGCCAGAACACGCCTCTTTTTTTGCGCTGAACCGCCCAGGGAGCGCAAGTTCATTCCCTAGTTTGCCGACGTGCGTCTGTGGAGGGAAAAACCTGCTGTGCGCCGGGGCAAAATACGAATGATACATGCGTCACTGACAAAGTCAATTGCGCTGGGTGCAAGATAGGGCCCTGAGACTTTTTGGTAAAACTTTGCAATAAGGTTGTATTTGTTGACGTTAGTAAACGCCTTACCTAACATGAACTAAGAATGACCAATATAGTTTTTCAGCATTAACTAATCTTTGCTAATGTTAGTTTATGTAGTTTTTCATGTAAGTTCTTGGTGCATTATAACAGTAACAACTTATTAACAGTTTCAACATTTTATTTTAATAATATATTAGTAAATGGTGAAAATAAACAGGAACTAGATTAATACATGCTGTAAAAGTATTGTTTATTGTCAGAGGTGTCAAATAATGAAGTTCAAATACTTTGTTACCTTTCTTAAATGCACTCCGCAGAACTTTTTGGCCACTAGGGGGTGCTAGACATGTATTTTTCACGTCTTGCGGCCCTAGAGGCCACAAGCACTGCGACACTGTCGCAAAGGAAAAGAAGACAACTCTTTAGGTCACAGCATGTCATATGAATGTAATTTCATGGGGGTTTTTTCAACGCCAAAAGATTGCATAGCTCACGTTTACAAGCCAGTTGTAACGGTGGTCGCTTATTTAAAGTTTTTATAAAAAATATTGCCTTAAGGGGGAATCAAACCCGGATTGCCAGTGTCGTAGGTCCATGACGCCACCATGGCACCACAATGTCAAGTGATATAAATCTCTCTCTAAACTCTCCAAGTAGCCTCCAGTAAAATTCATGTTAAAAAAAATATATATAGTGTTCGGGCGCCAGACAGGACTTATATGCAAGCAACATAACATTACTTAGTAGTCCAAAAGCATGGCGGCCAAGTCAGCATCGGTCAGGAACCCCCCCTCCTTTAGGTCACGCCAGCGGGCGAACGCTTGCCCAATATTGATCCTCGTCCTTCTTTTTATTCTGTCACTCTCCCCTTTTCTCTTTCTGGTCTCCTCCCACAAAACCTTGGGTTTCTTTTTCTTAGTTGCTGCTTCAGCCATGACAAAAACATCAGGAAAATAAATAGTTGCGCTCTCACGTCCAAATTTGAGGGAGTTGAGGAAGTGAAGTATGCCGTAAAGCAGATTTTTTTAGTTCTTTTTGTGCTCTGGTTACTACCCGAAACCCCAAGTTTTAAAGTACTATCAGCTAGCGATAAAGACCCCGTCAGGCTGGTAGACATGTCATTCAACCTATTTTAAGTCGATGTACCATCACAAGGGTCTTGAAAATATATTATGTCACTTTAAGTAGAAAATTTGGGCATCTATACTTTTCAGCCGACATTTGGTTTCACTCCTTACATTTTCACACAATTATTATCTGTACTTTCTACTCCTTACATTATAAATATCGTCTTGTTACTCCTATTTCATTTCGGCTTGTTTTCATTCCGGCGCCTCATCGTTCAACATAAAAACCTACTCCAGATTAATCGCGCCATCCGGATAGAGTGAATTTGATTGGGGTTGGATGAGAAGTATAAATATATACCATTCCGACACCCTATTGGTTTTATACGCGATCCATCGCGCCTGTACATGACAAAAATCAACTATTTCAACTTTCAAATAATGATTTTTTTAAACCCTAGTATCTATACTTCTACCTGAGTAATGAATGTGAATACTTTTGACACCAGTGTTCATTGTTAATTCATGTTAGCTAATGCATGTGCTTATGTTAACAAATACAACCTTATTGTAGTGTTACTGTTTTTCTCAGAGACCTTTAAAAATTGTGGAAAAACAACAGTAGAGTTGATCAAATATATAATTTTAGATGGATTGTTGGATGCTCTTAAGTATGAATGTATAATGAAACATTCTTACAAATTTTTGACAGGGGTGTTATGCACTTCTTCTACATTCTTTTGAATGTACTCCATTGGCATTTCTGGCCAATGAGTGGGTGAAAAGTAAAAAGTTTTTGCCTCCAAAAATTGTTCAACTTAATATTTTCTGTTAGCAGTCAGATCCTAGATCCATTTATGCTCGAAAATCATCAGGCACCTGACTTTCAGTGTGAATGACCTGATGCTTTTCGCCTGAGGCATTAGGCCATTATGCCATGCTGATGGATTGGTCCTGCGCTTTATATCTGGTTTAACAGAACAAGTATGCTTTGACTCTGAAAATGCCTGATGCTGGGCTGCAGAGAGAGAGAGAGAGAGAGAGAGAGAGAGAGAGAGAGAGAGAGAGAGAGAGAGAGAGAGAGAGAGAGAGAGAGAGAGAGAGAGAGAGAGAGAGAAATGGGCTAGGGAGTCTTTTCTATGCCTTAGTTGTGCTACTCTTGTGGGACCATCACATGTGTTTCTGACTGCAGGCTGTTTGCGCTTTTTACTGAAGAAAAGGGGCTTTTGAATTTAAATAGTAACGAGACAGAACAAACTATGAACTTTAAAGTGCAGCAGCAAAAAGGGTGCAGGAATGTACTGCAAGCCACAGAAAAAAATGAACAAATCAAACTGTAAAAATGTGCCGTGATGATGCTCAAACATTTCTGTGGTAAGTGGGAGTGCCATAAGGCTTTGTTTTGCATACACTGTAAAAATGAGCAGTTGGTTTATTTTACCTGGTACACTCTCAAAATGGTTGAGTTAACACAACACATTTTGTGTCTAGTTAAGTATAACACATTTAATGTGTTGTCCTTAACTAGACTTATCTATGCGTTATTATTGGAACAACACATTGTTTTAACACATCTTGTGTTGTCCCTTTTACTTATTTGAACAGAAAATCAACACAAAATGACACATAATTTAACGACAAGAAAAATGGTACAGTCTAAAAGGGTTGTTCCTATTCTTGTAATGAGTAATGGGTGTGTTTTGGGCATAACGTGCAATAAACCAATGAAAGTTTTATCTCTCATCCCCTTTAAAAGCCAGTTGCACTTACGCCATGCCGATTCCCTATTTAGATGTCAACATTTTTAAACTAAAAAACTAAGCGGAGGAAGAATACCACCAATTTATTGCGCTGTTTTTATTTGTATTGAAATTGTTCTTTTTTGTATTAAAACTTTTGGTTCTCATTAAAGGTCATTTTCTTTTAGTCATGCAAGTAAATTTAGCAGGCTTTTCAATATTTCTTCAATATTTGCATTTGTTTATAGCAAAACATTCAATTACCCAGATAGCAATGAGTCGGCGGACCACCGGCGGTGCTCTGGAGGCAGTAAGCGTCATAAGGGCGTAATCGCAAACAGGTCTGACGGCGGACCACTGGCGGTAGTGCTTTTGCATAAATTAAGCAGTCGGTCCGCCGGCTGCATGCCAGCGGCAAATCGCAAGAAAGGGGAGTGACGTATTCGGCGGCAAACGTTTCATCCCCGCCAGCGGGACGCACCTATAGCCGACAGCTTAGGGCTGGCGGCAAAAAGAAGTCCTGCGGATATTTTTTGCTATCTGGGATACTTACAAGGTAACTGGTGAATCAGCTCTTTACACATTATAATGCCTCGTAATCGGTCCTCATTTATGTCCAATTTTCATAGTCTATTTTAGTTGCCTCAAAATAGCAACGCACCAACAATGTGCCTAAATGCATCGTTTTCAGACCACAACGACCATGGGCCCAAAATTGGGTGCAAATGCATTTACTATTCAAACAACGTGGCTGAATGTGAAAATGATTACTTCGCCGGATTAAAACTAAGAACCCTTGTGTTTTAGGGATTTACTGTTTTCTACATAAAAATCCTATGTAATGTAAAGAACATTGTATGAAAATATAACATTAATATCTTTAATATTGACTGAGTGAGGTCTTGTCACAGATAGAAATCAATGTGAAATCAAAGATTGAAATCAAAGATTGAAATCAAACTTAGATGCTCCTAATCTCATAACTATTGCAGAGTATGATATTTTAGCCTGGATTTCACAGAAAGAGTTATGTATGTTGCTTGTAAAATCATACAAAAACAGTGCAGTCCTGTATTTCAGAGCTATGGTAAATGAAAACAGTGACCCAAAGCACGTCACATCTAATAAATCAGATTAAATTAAAGTCAGTGGTAATCCATCATCTTGGATGAGTTTAATTGGAATTCACATATAGCACAGGAGTCTACAATCATCTAAGCCACTGCATATTATGCAAATACACACACTCATACCAAAGGTGTTTTTTTATAGGTGCCCTTCAAAGAATGAAATTTTAAGCCATTTGGTCACATTTGGAGAGCTAAGGACAGGAAATGCATTTACCGTTTTATCTACGGAAGCACTCCTGGCTTGGGTCGCTCATGAAAGGAAATTGTTATCATAATGTATACATTGATTGCTCTCGGCTGAGTTCTTAGATTGCAGACAGACCATAAAAAATCCTCCAGCACTGGCAGCAAATTTTTAGTTTATGGATATTCCCCCATTATTATTTTGACTTTAGTTGACTTATTCACCTATAGCGGTTGCCATCAAAGGCAAGTTGCCATTACAGTGACCTTTCTTAGGTTGACACTCAGCAGAAAAAAACAATTTTACCACTACTTAGAGACCTCTGACATCGCTACATAGGCACATTGTTGAAGCACAGTCCACAATAGACAACAGCATATGATTATAGACAGAGGAGGTAACAGAATTAGGCTATAGATATGAATGTCATCAGTCACAATGCAATGTCAAATAGCTTCAGAAAGAAAATGCATTATGTCACATAAAACATTATAATGAGCGCTGGGAAAACACTTCAGAATCCCATTGTCAAGAAAACACTGAAAGTGTTGAGAGCTTAAAAAAAATACCGTTATTGTTTTGATTATTTGGGTGAGGGGTAGTTATGAAGTGTTAAAGCAATGATTTACAAAATAATTTTTTTTTATCTTTTTTAGATTTAGGAGCGTTTAGTATACTTAAAGCACGTAATCATGCACTGCTAAAAATGAGACAAATTTTAAAAAATATATAAACCCGTTGAGTAGTAATGTAACCTACCCTGGGTTGTTTTAACCCATTGTTGGGTAAAATATAAACATTTCTGTGAAATGTTGAAAATAACCCAAAATTTTACAGTTTCACACCACTGTGTTCCACTTTTAAACATTCACTTATTTTCTCTCTCCCAAGTTACCTGAAATAATGAATCTTAGCTGGCCTGAACTTGACTCCAATAGAAAATTCAAAGTTAAGTGTTTAAAATTGGGCAAGTTTAGTTTGGATCAACTAATATAGAGGGTTTCATCGGACGCACGTGTGGTAACGCTAGGTATTTGTGAAGGTTATAAAATATCAAATGTTTTAGTTAATCTACGGGTTGTTTATTTTGCTTGTTATATAAATAAACTACGTTTAAAGTACTTTATTGTTATTTATTCTTAGCAGAGTTTACCGAAAGTTATGTGTTTACCACGAAAGCCGCCTGTTTATGTTGTTGCTGAAACCGTGTATAGAAAATTATTCATATATCACTTGAGAGAGAAAAACTGATTGAAAGTTAAAGTGGTTAAAGCTCACGTAACACATGCTGTTTCTGAATTTCTGATGTTAATCTGCAGTACCTACAGTATAGAGTAGTATTACATCCTATCTCCGAAGAGTCTTTAGGTTAATCAGATTTATAATAGAAATATTAGCTTTACCGAATCTTTCCGATAACGTACGAAAAAATGAAGAAGGAGGAGTTAGACCGCGGGAGGAGTGAGTACGAGTCATGCAATCCTATACAACACTGTTTAACTTATGTTCGTGTCATTATATAATATGCACGCGCCTATTTCCAACATAAGACAGAAGTCTTACTTATGCAACTCATGACCCGGTTGGGAAAATCCAGTGCATCAAACACACACGCAAAACTCCGCTGCTACCCCGAATAATAAACTATATCCATTGTTTTCATAAGGCTGGCTTTCTTCTTTTTACATCTAAAAACACACTTCTTTTTTTGTGCCATTGTTGAGTTTTGAAATTACACAAAGCTATGTGGCGTGATATGATGTTTGCAACTTTCCGAAACTTGTACGAACCCTGGTGAAGTGCATTCGGCACAAAAATACTCTGTAACAACTGCTTTTTTGACACTTTGCCTACGTTTAGCATGAGGAAAGAACTCTATAACTCTGTTAATAAGTCAGAATGCATGAAATACCATTGAACCACCTCTTTAAAAACATTGATGTAATTTTGTTATTTAAAGTGTATTTTTCATACTTAACAGTTTAATTTAATAGCCATCTTTTCTTCTTAGTTTCTTCAGATCTCAGCTAGATTAACATTTTAAAATAGACTCCGTGCTTTCTCATCATTATGTTAAAGCTGTTGCCATACACCATGTGTTTTCACGAATAAGATTTAATTGCAAGCATGCATTCATAAAAAAAAATTAACAATAGTTCATTTGAAGCTGATCTAACTGTAATACCTCTTAAGTAGCTCTAGATGCAGAAAATGATTCCTCATTATGATGAAGATACGGTTGCTTACCCTAGATGTATCATATTAATTATGAACTATGCTAGTACGACAAAGCTGAGTGTGTTGCTTTGATTTTTCTTTTCAATAATCTGCTGATAAAGTTTTGGTCTGTTTGGCTTTATCATCTCTTGCTATTGTGCCATACCAGATCCTATTGAGTTTTGAGACCATTGAAACCCAAAACCTCATCCCACAAGTGGTGGCAAAAGGCGCACCGATCTTAATTCAAACGCTGGCGTATTTAAGGATTATGAATGCTTGTCTAAGTATGAAAAGCAATTGGATTTAAGTTATAATCTTATTTCAACCCCTTGTGGAGTTCTGGAGCTTTATGTTATTCAGCCTGACTGTGATGCAGTCGGTGCAAAGAAGCAGCGAGCCGTCGCTTTCGCCCTCTGCAATCTGTTTGTTTTAGTTTCACCTGAAATAATTCTGGATAAACTCGTTGCCTTAATCTCTTTGTTTGAAAGATGAATGTAAGTTTTCCTAACGGCCCAGTGGTCTGTGAATGTTCGCCTTATCACTTCCAAACAGAGTTGTTTATGTCTGTTCAGGCTGTTCCAGGATCAGCTGATTTACTTACTTAACACACACATACGTGCTTGCATACCAAGAAAGACATGAATATTTAATCTATCTTTCTCTGTTTCTCATTCTGGTGTTGTTCCTCACATTTACTCTTCTAATCATGGCACACCGGAATCTCCTCTGTTCTGTTTTTCCGCTGCCACCTGTCAACCTGCTGTCTATTTAAATACCAGCATAATTTTTCATCCTAATGACGAAACGTGCAAAAACCTCCCAGCGTTCCACACTTCCTGCTGTTTTTAATGACAATTCTGGTAACCGTTAAACCTTGTTATGCAAGATCATTTTATTTGAACAATACAAGGCATCATGAGAGGCTGCATTTAAAAACATTAATGACATTTTTAAAGGACTCACTTTTTTTCAGTATCAACATTCTGCGACTCATTAGGGCTGAAGTGAAGAGAAATCTTCTTATTGTAAATCCCAGACTTTTGTCAACACAGTGATGAATAGTTTCTGATATACCGTGTAAAATTGCCTCACAAGCTGCAAGTGCGGAGCAATTTGTTAGGTTGACGAGTACCTCCATAAATCACCTCTTTTTCTCGGATGAATTGATCAAATCAGGCCTGCCCATGTGAAATGAGACGGCATGTAGCCATGGATGCCATGAGGATGAAGAAGAGGCTGTATTGAGAGCAGCGAAGACACAAGATATTCAACATAATACTGCCTAACTCTTTTTCTCTGCACAACTTTCTTTCATCTGTGATCAGTATGTAAATATATTCCACCTGTTCCTTAAGGACGGGGTTTGTGTGCATACTTTGTTAAAGCACTGTTTGATCATAGTGAACTGGTTGGGCTGCGTACGCGTGATGTTGATTCGTAAGCCATTTGGCTTGAAAGGTAGATTTGAGATGTGCCATTGATCTTAAGAATCTCTATTAGTTCCAGTTGCAAGGTTGGAGAGCTGATATCAGTCTTAAAGTTAAGTGCAATGGATGCCTTGATCTCCTTTGCCATGCTTATGTGTACTGTAGATCCTTATTATTGCTTGCGTCAACATTATTGAGTTTTTCTTTGGCAGGTACAATGTTGTAAATGCAGATGAAATCTTAGGCAAATCCTGGTTAGTGGTTTATGTCAAACTGATATAGCCTGGTTAGCCAGACCTACATCAAGATGTAAGGTCTGGCAACTCTTCACACAAACGGCTCAATGCAAGGGGCGGGATATAAGGTTGTCCCTCAAAATGCCTCTGCACGCAATAGGATAGCGCTATGACGGATCAGAGCAACGAAGAAGGTGACGTAGTTACCGTAACCAGTCGGCAAAACTCCAAACACATCTTTCTTGCTTAAAAAGGACTTCAGTAGGGTTTATTTGCTCTTCTCTCAAAGAAAAACATAAGTCTAAGTCCTCCAGAGTCGCGGCCAAAGCCGCTTCAAAAGATAGCTGTTCGCCAGCAGCAGCAGCCATTCTCTGTTTTCAAGTAGGAACCGTTGCAGCTCTGTCGTCATCATGTTAAGCCCGCCCCACAGACGCTACACACGATGTGATTGGCCTGACCAAATTTTGGTTTTTGGAGCTGTTAAGTGTATTGTGAGTGCCTAGACTAAACCCTGGCAGCAAATATATTTTGCGGCCGCTAGGGTGCGTCTAGATTTCTAGGCTAAAACTGATACTGAATTATCACAAAAATTTCATCATTATTTAAACATTAATGTGATAATAAGATATGATGCAGTTATGAATTAAACAAATTAAACAAGCAGTCACACAAATATTGTACAAGGCAACAATGCACAATACTTTTTTACTAGTATAGTTTTTCTATACTATTTACTAGGGCTGGGTATCGATTCAGTTGTTCCAGATCGATTCAATTTCGATTCACAAACAGAAGTTTACAAGTGGGTAATTAATAAAAAGAAATTAAAAGCCACAACACTAACCTTGTTGTCTCTCTTGCAAAATCTAAAATGCTTCCATTCCTCTTACTTTTTATATGAAGGTAGCATCAACGTTGATGAACCCCCTTAAACCGCCATTTTAAGCACTGAATGAAAGAATGACAGGCTCCTTGGAAACATCGCGCAAGGCAAAAAAGAGGGTGACATCTAGTGAAGAAGACTAGTAATTTGATTAACGTTAATCTTACGTTCAATGTTTGCAGAAAAAATATGATGAAAAAAATCGATTCTGCTCTTTGAGAATCGATTCTGAATCGACCACGTAAAAAAAAAACGATTAATCGAAAAATCGATTTTTTTGCCCAGCCCTACTATTTACTCCTATCATTTCATACCTCATATCATTTCCAGTCTGATCTCACAAGAAAACGTACATATTTTACGAGTTGGCTAATTTGTATCAAGTCATACGAAGTTCGCAAAATCGTACGATTCTCCTGAAAACAACAACAAAACCGAACCCCTATCCCCACACCTAACCCCAAAGTCACAGGGGTCAAGGCAAATCGTACCAAAACTTACCAATGTAGTCGTATGAATTAATACGAATTAGCCAATGTTAAAACGTAAAAACGTAAAACGTACATTTTTATGAATTCTTGTAAGATAGAATTCGTCATTTAATACCTATGCTGTTATTTTTCATCTGAAATTTTTAGTTGATAAAGTCTGAGTAGCCTGCATGTTCGAAAAGTCACACTGTAAAAAAAATCCGTAAAAATTGCAGCTGAGTTGCCGGTAATTTACCGTAGATTTAAATTTATGTTATTTACTGGCAACATTTTGTTCAAAGTTAAATGAACATTTAACATTTACAAGTCTTTGTCTTTACAGAGTAAAACTAAAAAACAGCATCAAGCAAAACATTCTGGGAAACAAAATCTGAAGCAAAAAACAGAAAAAGGTTGATGATGATTTCTGGTTCCCAGAATGCTTTGCATGAGGCTGTTTTTGTATAGTTTTATTCTGTAAAGATAAAGACTTGTTAATATTTAAAATTTATTTAACTTTGAACAAACTCTTGCCAGTAAATAACATAAATGTAAATCTACGGTAAATTACCGGCAACTCAGCTGCAATAACATTGAAATTTTTACGGACTTTTTTTACAGTGCACGTTATTTGAGATACTGATTCATTTTTTTAAAATACTTTTGGAGCTTCTGTGTGCCAACCTTGCTTTATATTTTTTTAAGCTCCAAATGATGTTTTCTTAAAGGGACACTCCACTTTTTTTGTAAATATGTTCAATTTCCAGCTTCCCTAGAGTTAAACATTTGTTTTTTACTGTTTTGGAATCCATTCAGCCAATCTCTGGGTCTGGCGGTACCACTTTTAGCATAGCTTAGCATAATCCATTGAATCTGCTAGTCAGCCCTAAAAAATAGCATTGCCCTAAAAAATAACCAAAGAGTTTCAATATTTTTCCTATTTAAAACTTGACTCTTTTGTAGTTACATTGTTTACAAAGACCGATGGAAAATTAAAAGTTGCCATTTTATAGGCAGATATGGCTAGGAACTATACTCTCATTCTGGCGTAATAATCATGGACTTTGCTGCTGTAACATGGCTGCAGGAGGCGCAATGATATTACGCACTGCCCGAAAATAGTCCCCTGCTATTGAAAGATACTAAGGGGACTATTTTCGGCTTCTGCGTAATATCATTGCGCGATTCTAATGGTCAAATCAAATTCAATGGAGTATGCTAAGCTATGCTAAAAATAGTACCGCCAGTCCCGAAGATCAGCTGAATGGATTCCAAAACGGTAAAAATCAAGTGTTTAACTCTAGGGGAGCTGGAAAATGAGCATATATATTTTTTTAATTTCCCTTTAACTTTAGAAATCAAACAACCAGCGTGTATTTTGTCATCAAAGTCACATCATGGCATCTGTGGTCTCTTGCTTTATGGTATTAGTTAACAATTCTTTAGTGTACATGTGTGACCTATATATTTAGATGTCACTTTTTGGCGAACTTCTACATTTTCATTTGCACTTGAAATTTTCTACGTGAAGAGGAAGTTTATCATTTTCCTCAACTGAGAAACCTTTACTTAAACATCTGTGAAAGACTCATTTTCCAGGGTGGACCCTATGCATTTCAAATATGGCTTTCTTAGTTTAGATGAAAGGTAAATGGTAAGTTTGGATAATAAGATTGAAACAGCCTGGTAAAGGCACCAAGGGGTTCTGGTGTTGACCAGACTCTAATCAATTGGGAATGCAGAATGGAGGGATGTGAGCACCATTGATTTTGCTCTTCTGTAGAGCATGGCCAACACAGAGTGTTAAAAGCCACTTTCCAAATAAACAAACTGGCACACCACTGGGGGTTGTAATAAGAAACTCAAATGCCATTTCAAACAATTTCATCATTCCAGACTTTCTATTGCATTGTGCGTAGAGCAGCCTCTGAATGAATGCGGCGGGTTTGAATGGCGTTTTTGCTACTGAGACAAATACAACTGCCTTACAATTGTCGGCCCATTGGTGTGTCTGCAACCGATTATTTTTTAATAATGCTGTCATGACATGCATAATTTTGTTCTCAACTTTAGTGAAATTTAGCTTGTTCTCAGTTATTAATGCATTCATATATCTGACAGAGACCACCCCTGATAAAGCTCTAGATCTGGGACCTGTTCACAGCAGGCTGTGTTTCCACAGTTGTACGTTTGAAATTTCTTCAAATGAAGTAATAAAGCTACTGTCTACAATTTTTACAAACTGTCTGGTTCTAAAGCTTTTATCATTTTTTAACTTAATCTTTCACTGTAAAAAAAATCAGTAGAAATTACAATGTTATTGCAGCTGGGTTGCTGGTAACTTACCGTAGATTTAAATTTATGTTATTTACTGGCAAGAGTTTGTTCAAAGTTGAATAAATTTTAATTATTTACAAGTCTTTATCTTTACAGAATAAAACTATACAATAACAGCCTCATGCGAAGCATTCTGGGAACCAGAAATCATAATCAAACTTTTTCTGTTTTTGGTTCAGATTTTGTTTCCCAGAATGTTTTGATTGATGCTGTTTTTCTAGTTTTATTCTGTAAAGACAAAGACTTGTAAATGTTTAATGTTCATTTAACTTTGAACAAAATGTTGCCAGTAATAACATAAATTTAAATCTACGGTAAGCTACCGGCAACCCAGCTGCAAATTTCTACAGAATTTTTTTACAGTGTTGTTTTTATATTTTTCATCTTTTTGGCATGTATAAACTAAACGTCTCCAAAAACACTAATTTGCTAGCCTTCTGGGTCTGACCCACAGAAAATGAGTTGGCTTCTGTCGCTTAACACTGTTTACTTGTTATGGATTTACTGTATGTCCAAAAATGTAATCCAAGAATCTGTTTGGCTGTAAATCTTGCCACACAAGAAGATTTTGTTCAGGTATTTTGGGGCATTTTTTGCCAACAGTATGTTGGAAAAAGGACAGAAAAGTACAGGGGTGAACGGAGTCAGCACAGGACCTAAAGTCTGGAATCGAACATTGAACTCAGGTTGCTGAATGCATGTTTGTACTAAATATTGAAGCATTGCCCACTGACTACACTATGACAAAATATTTATATTTTTGGTTCTTTATTTATGAAATACAGTCAGACAGAACACAGTAGGTTTAATTTAAGTGTTGTCTAATAGCTTAGGGGTAAAGATAAGCAGTAACACAGATGAATATATAACCAATGTATCCGATTCTGCTTCTTTGGTAAAATGGACATGGTTTATGCTCAAAAGGGATAACTGAAATGAAATACTTCTGAATGAATTAACACTTTTATTAACTGGTGAAGCTATTTCAGATGAATAAAAAGGTATAAATTCAGGTAATCAAATGCAACCTGATCTCACAAACTTCTGTCTTATAGTCACAGAATATTTTGGTCATTTATCCGTGTCATTATCACAGATCTCCGGCTTTTTTCGTGTCCGTATCACAGACTTTCTTTTCCGTGTCTTTTACCTATTGGTTACTCAGTTGTTTTTCCTATTTTTAAATCATTGTCGCTTGGGGTTAGATTTGGGGTTTGGATTAGGATGTCACTTTAACTATTGGTTTATACTATTTTTTCCTGATTTTTAAACAATTGTTGTCTGGTGTTAGGGTTAGAGTTGGGGTTAGGATGTCATTTTATGTAACAGAAAGTAATTCAAACCCAAACCTAAGCAACAATGTTAAGAAAATAGGAAAAACATTTGAGTAACCAGTACGTGAAACTGACACAGAAAAGAAAGTCTGTGATACGGACACAGAACAATGCGGAGATTCGTGACAATGAA
Organism: Paramisgurnus dabryanus; assembly: GCF_030506205.2. Taxonomy (NCBI): domain Eukaryota; kingdom Metazoa; phylum Chordata; class Actinopteri; order Cypriniformes; family Cobitidae; genus Paramisgurnus; species Paramisgurnus dabryanus. The sequence goes on from NC_133347.1 coordinate 14,626,188, forward strand.
ACAGATAAATGAGCAAAATATTCTTTGACTATAACATGAAAGTTTGTGAGATCAGGCTGTCTAAAATCTTTGGGAATAAGGGATGTACAAGTTATTTTCCAGCTTCACATAGTCTTTGTGCATGGAGCAAAGTCCATAAACAGTTTGATGTTCTAGTGTTGAAAACAAATCCCCACAGCCATGTATCAACATCTAGTGGAAAGCCTTTGCAGAAGATTGAAAGCTAATATCCTTCATAGTCTGCACTCTGTTTTGTATGTTATTAGGCAAAACATTGATCTGAACTGTGGTATCCAGTTTTCATCAACACAAATGCATAATTTTAAGCTCCTTAGTAACTCCCATGTTGGATTCTTTTGACTTCCTTTGTTCTATCATCTTTAATTATATGCTTGTTGTTGTTATGTTTTTTTATTTATTCCTCCCCTGCCCTAACATGGAGTATTAATGCACTATACGTGTGTTTGTGTTATTCTTGTAGTGGTATACCTGGGAAGAACTGTGGTAAAATTATTCTCACTGCGGAGGAACTAGGAAACTGTAGGGTAAGTAAGCAGTTTTTATTTAATTCTTGATTAGAAAGTAAATTTTTTTTAAGATCAAACCACTCACTGTCGAACTGCAGAATACATTATACCAGAAATGATTTGTAAATATGAAAAGTTATCTTCACAGATGGGAAAAAACTTCAATAACCATTTGAAAACCAAAGATATATTTTAAAACCTTCATTTACATTTTGCTGACAGATATTGATATTCTTTCCCCATTTGCCCAACCCTCCACCAGAGGAATTAATAGTATAATAAGATAGTAGACAGGGATACATTATGAGATGTATTTGTAGTGTGCAGTTAATAATGGTAATAGGAATTATTAACAGCCTTTTATAGGCATTTCTTTGTGCCATAAACTAAATGAAAACCAGACTCCATGCTGATTGAGCAGCAGTCGGGCTTTAAAGACAAACATTACAGCGTTATTGCCTACTGGGTGCTGTGAGATATTTTTGAACATGTACAAAGCGTGTGTGTGTCTTCATTTGTTCTCACCAAGAGTACATACTATCTGTATTTTGAAACCTAACTCTGAATCAAAGGGTTATGGATTCATCAACAAGGTTTTTCATAAGCATCCGGTACACAGTTGTTGTAGCAACTAATGTCACAGTTACAAAAAGTAAAGAAAAGCTGAGTTCTTAGAGTGAGATAAAGATTTTTTTGGACGCAAACATGCCAGCGTCTCTGAAGTCCACTTCAAAGATTTGCTTGCTCAAGGATTAGTTTAAATCCTGGGATGTCTTCAAAAGCAACAGGTGTTTGGACACGTTTCTTGTTAGAAGTCCTGCATTGATCACTTGTGTTAAGAACACCACACTGGTCAAACTAACTTGACAGAGTCATGTTATCCAGCATTTCATATTCAGATTATGCATTTTAAATTAGTTCTGGCGTGTCTGTCTCGATTGCTGGTGGATATAAGAATCCATGTAAGTCACAGTGAATAGCACTGGATGGATGTGATAAGAGGCTTCTTATAAATGCAAGAGATGGCTTGCGAAAATGACAAGCATTAAAATGCAAATTAAGAGCACTGGAATAAACCTTATGTGGAAGTCTTCTGCACTTGTTCATGATAGACCATGCAAGATTTATTTCATAGTTTAATGGTTTTGTTTTTAGTGACATTTAAAATTTGGTTCACATGCACAATTTTTGTTTTTAGACAGACCTGACAGACCTTTTAAGCAATTTTAGTAAGTTAAAGGGACATTCCACTTTTTTGAAAAAATGCTAATTTTCCAGCCCCCCTAGAGTAAACATGGCTGCAGCAGGAGTCGTGATATTACGCACTGCCCGAAAATAGTCCCCTTGGTTACTTTCAATAGCAGGGGACTATTTTCGGGCCCTGCGTAATATCACTACGCCTGCTGCAGCCATGTTACAGCAGCAATGTTCTTGATTATTACGCCAGTTTGAGAGTATATGGATTGTGCTAAGCTATGCTAAAAGTGCTAACGCCAGACCCGGAGATCAGCTGAATGGATTCCAAATGATAAGAATCAAATGTTTAACTCTAGGGGAGCTGGAAAATGGGCATATTTTAAAAAAGTGGAATGTCCCTTTAAAGGGATGTTAGTTTAGTAATCCCTCAGACTGATTCACTGTGATTAATCAGTGAATGACTCATTATACTAATTTAATTATGTATAAATATTACAATCGTGACTCAATAACTTTGATTCTGTGGCCGGTTAATTGAACTTGCTCATAAGTATAATTTGTACATGTGTGTATGTGACCTTGGACCACAAAAACAGATTTTTTTGAAATTGAGATTTTACATCATCTGAAAGAGGAATAAATAAGCTTTTCATTGATGTATGGTTGTTAGGATTGAAAATCTGGAGTCTAAGGGTGCAAATTTTTTTTTAATATTCAGACAATTGCCTTTAAAGTTGTCCAAATGAAGTCCTTAGCACTTCATGCTTTCACAAAAATAAATGTTTTGATATTTTTACGGTAGGAAATTTATGAAATATCTTCATGGAACATGATCTTTACTTAATATCCTAATGATTTTTGGCATAAAAATAAATAAATATAAATTATCGATAATTTTGACCCATACAATGTATTTTTGGCTACTGCTACAAATATACATGTGCTACTTAAAGGATTAGTCAATTTACGTAAAAAAATCCAGATAATTCACTTACCACCATGTCATCCAAAATGTTGATGTCTTTCTTTGTTCTGTCGAGAAGAAATTATGTTTTTTGAGGAAAACATTACAGGATTTTTCTCATTTTATTGGACTTTAATGGACCCCAAAACTTAACAGTTTGATTGCAGTTTAATATTGCAGTTTTAACGCAGCTTCGAAGGACTCTAAACGATCCCAAAAGAGGCATAAGGGTCTTATCTAGCGATTTTCATTTTTAGCAAGAAAAATAAAAAATATGCACTTTTAATCCACAACTTGTCTTCTTCCTCCAGTTGTGTGATGAGCCAGCGCGACCTCACGTATTTGCCTAATGACGTCTAAAGGTCACGTGTTACATTTATGAAATGCACATTTGTGGATCATTTCAAACCATAAACTGACACAAAGACATTAATTAGTATCATTCGACATACAACAACGTCGGAACGGCCATTTTTCTCCACACTTGTAAACACTGGGGCATAGTTTCGATACATCTTCTGTGAACTCTTGATGTGATGACGTATTACGTGAGGTCACGCTGGCGCGTCACAGGAAGACGAGAAGTTGTGGTTTAAAAGTGCATATTTTTTATTTGACAAAATAATGACAATCATTTTGCTAGATAAGACCCTTATGCCTCGTTTCAGATTGTTTAGAGTTCTTTTTGAAACTGCAATTTTAAACTACATTAAAACTGTTAGGTATTGGGGTCCATTAAAGTCCATTAAAATGAGAAAAATCCTGGAATTTTTTCCTCAAAAAACATAATTTCTTCTTGACTGAACAAAGAAAGATATCAACATTTTAGATGACTTGGTGGTGAGTAAATTATCTGGATTTTTTTTTAAGAAAATTGACTAAACCTTTAAGGTTTTGAGGTCCAGGGGCACATATTTATGAAGACATCGCAGTATACAGATGTTGTCTTTCGTTCCCGACTGGGTTTCTCTTTAATTCTCTCCAGAATATATCAGGATGGCAATTTACCATTTTTCTATCTGTCTAGTAAAATTTACACTGTCACCAGTGATAGTACTTATTAAAGGGCTGAAATAGCAGCACAGAGTAAATTACTGCCTTTCTGGATTGTAAATGGCTATGTTACATTGGCTAGAGGTTCAAACAAACACAAACTCTCAAAGGATTGCTCATTTGAGCAGTAAATTGCACATACACGCTGGCTCACTCATGCTCATTTCAAATGCTCAAAAGTCTTTTCCCTCTGTGAGGATAATACTGTATATAAGTACATCTGCTTGATAAATGTATTGCATGGGTGAATAAGGTACATCAAAAGATTTTACGAGATGTTATGAAAGCCTTGGTTTTGATCAGGTACATGCGTAGAACAGCTATAAGAAAAGGAGAAAAGCCAGCAGATTGTCAATATCATCAAAAGTCTGTTTCGTTTTAGGAATTGCTTACAATGACCAGACGAATCCACAAAAGTAAAAGTCAAAATAATAAAAGTCTAAAGACTTACTTTGCCAAAGGCAGACAGCTTCAGCTTTGATGTGAATCATTATGACTGACTGTCATTTAAATGGTTTACTATTGCTGAAGGAAACATTTAAGGGACATGCCACTCATGCCATGTCACTCCTAAATTTCTAAATTTGCAAAGGCAGGCTTCAAAACTAGCATGGGTCTCGTATGGCTTTTCTCTTCTTAAATTATTTGAAAGTACTGTAAATTAATCTTGCCACTAAGTTCCTATTGATGGGATTATAATCATTATGAGTCCAGATTGTTCATACTCCAAGTCCTTCAAACATACAGTTTCAGCTTCTGTCAGGAAAAAAGTCAAGCAAATGTATTCTAATGAAAGCGGGCCATTTCACCATTAAATATGTGGTGAATGGTCTCCAGAGCAAGAGAAACCCACTGGCTATTCTCCCTTCATATTCATCAGTGGCCATATCATTAAAACTAATCACCTCCTCATACCACTGAGACCCCACATCATACCATTAACTCTAATGACTGTGGTCTCCATTGTGTTAATCACGCCCCTTAGCCGAAAAAGCCCACAGCAAGCAGGATTAGACTGATGTCAGTCATTACTGCAGTGTGCAGTGTAACAACACATTGGACAGCAGGATACTTTAGAAATGTGACCATGTCGGTGAAATCCAGTCTTATAAAAGTTTGATTTCAATCTTTGACATGACCTTACTCTGTCAATATGAAATAGATCATTTCATTTTAACAGAATGTTCTTTTCACTATGTTAGATCTTTTTACAGACTTGGTGATAAATTGTCTATTTTTTATTCTCTCCAACTCACTCTTCATTCTTTACTTCAGTCTAAATTTCATCATTGCGACTGGCACTCTTGATGCAAGATGGTGTTTAGCAGCTAATTGGTTCGTAGTGTGCCAGCTATGGAAGTGTTGTTTGCAAATGGCAACCATTTGGTTATAAACAGTTTTTTTCTATTTCTGGTCCTTAAAAGTAGCAGTGCAAATTATTTGATCCCCAGGGAACGCACATAAATGTTTCCCTTTAATGCTCTGTAATGCCGAGTTTAGACTGCACGATTTTAGCCCTGATTTTGACTCGCCGACAGGTTTTGAGAAATCGCAGACAAATGCCTGAAATCACAAGCAAATCGATGCTCGTGCACCCGAGTGACAGTCACACAGTGTGAATTATCAAAAACGCGATCTGAGAGAATCGTCAACGAGTCGCCAACACCCGTGAGATTCAAAATCGTGCCGTGTGAAATGTGTTTTGACTGGAAATAACATTGGCGATGACCTACAGCCAATGAGAGAGCAACGTACAGGGCAGCTGGAAGTTCGGGGAGGAGTCTCCCCAACCATTTTCTCCTGCATAATCTTTATTTAGTTTTTCTGCTGCAAATGAGCGCACATGCAATTTGTACGGTAAGCTTCTTGCAGGCTACCATTTTTAATAATAATCCGTTTCTCACGTGAGAACTCCTGTTACTTCTCTCGTGTGCGTTTGGTTGTGAGATGCAGTGTTGGGGGTAACGCATTACATGTAACGCGCATTACGTAATAATATTACTTTTCTGAAGTAACGAGTAAAGTAACGCATTAATTAATAAATCTAAACATTAATATTTGAGTTACTTTTTAAAAAAAGTAATGCAAATTAATTTTCTGTTAAATTAATTTGATTTAAAAATAAAATAATCTACTGAATTAAACTGAACATATTAACGTCAGCCTGAGCGGGAACAGTTTGAGATGGCAGGCCAGAGCTTGACATTTTTGCGATCATAAAAACACCTGCAAGGCCTGAAAGAGATCAAGCCTCAGCCAAGTAAGAAAAAGTAATGAAAAAGTAACTTAAAAGTAACGTAAGCATTACTTGCTATGAAAAGTAACTATGTAACGCAATTAGTTACTTTTTAAGGGAGTAACTTAATATTGTAAATAGGGGTGCACCGAAATTTCGGTCGCCAAAAATTTCGGTCGAAAATGGCATTATCGGTTTCGGACTGAAATAAAAATCCAGCAGAAAATGTCAACCGAAAATGAATGTCAACCGGGCCCCTCCCATCTGTGCGCTAGCGCTTGGGTTTCACTCCTGGTGATCAGTCGTCACACACCCCTCCCCTTCGTGCTCAAGCAGGTTTCACTCACGGTCGAGCTATTTGCACGCGTCTGCAAAGATTAAGCATGTCTTGATGTGTAAACTTTAGAGAGAGTCGCACTAATTAAGCAACGAAACACAACGTAAAGTTTTATGTGGAGCGACTGTTGCGCTGTTTGGGATTCACCCTCTGTCTCTGTGTGTGCGCGCGTTTAAGTGCCCTTAATAGTGCACATACGAGAGAAACGCGTTTACAAGCAAACATAAAATCTCTCTGTTATTGACAAGGCACATATAAAAAAATTATCTCCACAGTATTCTTTTTCCAATAAAAACATTTGTTAATGTCTTAAGTGTATGTATAGATTACAGTCAGATTAACCTACTTAAGTCTGTGTCATTAATGTTAATCAAACAACCCATGACAAAGAGAGAAATATCTCTAAAAATAATAATATATTTATTTTATTGTGTTATGATTCATTTAATTTGATTTCTGTACCTAATGCTAATTTCAGACCTTATTAATGTACAACTTTGTTCTTTTTTATAAATGTTTGCAATTTCTTTATTGTTTATTAGATTTTTCCCACCTGCTTTTTGCTGATCTGAAAAAGAATCTGCTCTGTGCCTCAAAAGCTGTAATGTGATCCGAACTGTGAGTTTTTATCCGTCAGACACCCCTAGTAAAGTTAGTACACAGTGATAGCCATGAATGCAATTGTACTAATAATTGGCATAATAATTTCTTTCGGTGTCTCGTTTTCGGTTTTTCGGCCTTGGTTTTCTTCTTTTTCGGTTTTCGGTTTCGGCCAAGAATTTTCATTTCGGTGCATCCCTAATTGTAATGCATTACTTTTAGAAGTAACTTTCCCCAACACTGGTGAGACGTAGTTTGCAGACCAGGACAAAGTTGTCGGCGATTCTTCCTATGGTAAAGTCATGCGGTGTAAAACCCCCTGTCGCCAATCCATCATGCAGTCTGAATACAGCCGCAACTGAATGCTACCCCAAATAGTCACGCAGTGTGAAAAGATCTGTGACCCGACTACTTTGAAAATCATGCAGTCTGAAGTCGGCATTAGTCGTTTTGGACAAAAGCATTTACCAAATGCATAAATGTAAATTATAATGTTTTAGAGAAATTAAATTAGATAACATTAATAATAAAATAATTATTTAAATATAATTCACACTATCAGCAAAAGAAACTATGCCCTGCTTTTTAACAAGGCCCAGGAAAATTAAAGCATTAACTTGAAGCAGCAAGAGGTTAATGTTTTACCTGCCCTGCTGCTCCAGGCACTATTGAAAAAACACACAGCTCAGGTTGACGATCTACCATTGAGTGATTGAAAAGGGGAGGCAAAATACGGCCATCACAATGTAAAAATTACAATGGTAATTATGTGAAATATTCTGATTTAATGAAGATTTCTTAGGTGATAAAAAATAAGCCACAGTCAGAACCACTGGTATTTGTGAGATGGTGGAATATTTTATCTTAGGCAAATAGAGTTGATTTCCCTTTAAACTTGCTTCATGAGGGATCATGATGCATAAATGGAGCTGTCTGAACCGCATTGCTTTGTAAACTGTGTGTATGCTGTGCGTACTAGGCTATAAACTGCCTGGGGCTTTAGAGTCTCTTCGTCCATCCAGGCTGTCCAGGCAAAAGCAGCGTGAAAAAAAGCAGTGTAAAAAGCTGTTCTACAGCTTACTTTCCATTTCCCCTTCTCTTTCTTTCTTTCTTTCTTTCTTTCTTTCTTTCTTTCTTTCTTTCTTTCTTTCTTTCTTTCTTTCTTTCTTTCTTTCTTTCTTTCTTTCTTTCTTTCTTTCTTTCTTTCTTTCTTTCTTTCTCTGTCCACCACAGGACTGTGCAACAATGCAATTCTGTGCACATAAACTGGATAAGAAAGACTTCTTTGGCCGCTCTGATCCGTTCATGGTTTTCTACAGAAGTAATGAAGATGGAACGTGAGTTACCTGTCGCTCTCACCAGTATGCAGAACTTTTTGAACAGAAAAGCATTATAATATGCAAACTTTTTCATTTAGAAGCAATGGTACGATGTGTGATTAAGCAAAACAGAATGATGTAATTTGCAATTCTTTCTTTGACTTTCACATATTTGTGTTGTGCTAAGGTTTACTATCTGCCATAAAACAGAGGTAGTAAAAAATACGCTGAACCCTGTGTGGCAACCAATCACCATTCCTGTCAGAGCACTCTGCAATGGAGACTATGAAAGGTACACGCACATATAAAGTACATTTCATACAGTAGCATACATTTGCATGCAAATGCATCACAAGCATTACAAACACACTGTGAATTGAGTATTTCTGATGATAACACACAGTGGTGAGGTGTTAGTGTATGTGTGTAGAGATGCATCATGTTTTAGTACTCTTTCATTCTGTCACACATTGAGATCAGCCTGCTGATATTTACTGCATCAGCAGTATTTGATCACTGACAGCCCTGAACTACACCGCTTAGCGCTGCTCTGAAGTAGACATTACTTTCGTTCTGCAGATATACACTCTAAAAACAAACGGTGCTATATAGCACCAAAAGTGGTTCTTTGCTCGTAATCATAGAAGAACCGTTTTTAGTGCCATATAGCACCGGTGAAGCACCTGTGTAGAACCATATAGTGCTATGTAGAACCAAATGTGGTGCTATAGTGGTGCTATATGGCCCCTATATGGTTCTACACAGGTGCTTCACCGGTGCTTCACTGGTGCTATATGGCACTAAAAACGGTTCTTCTATGGTTACGATTCAAATCAACAGTTTTGGTGCTATATAGCACCGTTTGTTTTTTTAGAGTGTACACTGTGCAAACGTTTTAGTGCACGACCTGCTTTATTGTTTCAAAATGAGTTTAATGATAATCCATGTATATTTTCCAGGTCTCATTATTGACATACAAACAGAAAATGTGTATGCAAAATTGAATAAAGGGCACTAAGCACATCTTGAACTCTTTTGAGGAGACTGAAAAGTCATTAGATTAGAAATTGGGTTTCATTTAGGTTTAAAAGAGAGTACAGGTTCCTGCTGTTGCTCAATTTAAAGGGGAGGTCACAATAAAAAATAAAACATAAAAAGCTGATTTGATCTGTTTTTGCATACACATTTCCTGTATTTTCTGGTTGTATTCTAATAAAGAGACAGAGAAATAATTAGACCTTGATCATTGTCCATTGCAAATGTAACAAATTTAATTGTGGCAAGTTGGCCTAAGACTTCTACACATTAAAGGGACACTCCAGTTTTTTTGAAAATATACTTATTTTCCAGCTCCCGTAGATTTGACATTTGATTCTTACCGTTTTGAAATCCATTCAGCTGATCTCCGGGTCTGGCGCTAACACTTTTAGCATAGCTTAGCACAATCCATTGAATCTGATTAGACCATTAGCATCGCACTAAAAAATAACCAAAGTGTTTCGTTATTTTTCCTATTTAAAACTTGACTCTTCTGTAGTTACATCGTGTACAAAAACAGACGGAAATTAAAAGTTGCAATATTCTAGGCAGATATGGTTAGGTCTATACTTTCATTTTGGCGTAATAATCAAGGACTTTTGATGTAACATGGCTGCAGGAGGCGTAGTGATATTACGCACTGCCCGCAAATAGTCCCCAGCCATTGAAAGTAACTTTTAAATTTTCTGTTGGTCTTAGTACACAATATAATTACAGTAGAGTCAAGTTTTAAATAGGAAAAATATTGAAACTCTTTGTTTTTTTTAGCCCAATGCTAATGGTCTAATCAGATTAAATGGATTATGCTTAACTATGCTAAACGTAGTAGCGCCAGACCCAGAGATCAGCTGAATGGATATCAAAATGGTAAAAATCAAATATTTAACTCTAGGGGAGCTGGAAAATGAGCATATTTTCAAAAAAAGTGGAGTGTCCCTTTAATGGGATGTTAGTTTAGTAATCCCTCAGACTGATTCGGACAGAATTCAGACAGAATGATGCGTTACACTTTTTCTTTATTGTCCTCCATAGGCAAAAACGTTTTCCAGTTTGTAAGTCAGTGGTAATGTTAAATTTGGTGTATGTGCGAGCATCTATATAGTTTTCATGACCCAGGTAAAGCAGTGGCAGCCGTGTGTTGTCTCAGAGCTGTCACAGCAAATCAGAACACACAAAACAGAACCTCCTGTCATTCAGGGCCCATCTGGACTCTGATCCTGTGTGTGTTTGTGTATTTGTGAGAGAAAGCAAAAGTGATATAAAAAATAAGAAAGATAAACTCCAGCTGTTCTGGTGCTCTGATAATTATTTCCAGCTACAGATGCCAGTGGATAGGGACATTTATATTCCAGTCGGATTTTTTTTTTAAAGATTCATGTCCGTAATAACAGATTCAGATGCAAATCATATTACTTAAGGTCCAAGTCAGCATCACATATAATGGTTTAAATTGTAATAATTTAATATAATTTCAGTTGTTTTTCTGCTTCATTTGTTGTGATTGATCTCATGGCTGTGTGTCCTGTTGTTTTGGCATCTGTTATGTGGGCGGAGCTCCTCGAGGGATCTCAAACAAATGAGAGCAAATTTGGTTTGACTGATGTGTAGGGAAGCCATTCTTTGCTTGTAGTGTCAAAACTGATCTTTGTCTTTCTGTGATTTTGGGAAGAGACAGACATGACGCTTAACGCTGCCAATCATCCAAACTCCTGAGGTAAACAGCTCAGAGTTTACAAGGGTAAATACTTACAGGTTTTCTGATGTTTCCCTGAGAGGTTGGTTGAAAGTTTTGAGGTTGTTTACAGGGTAGAATGTTCCACGGAGGAGATATGTTTAGCATTGAAACAGAGACTTGTTAATAAATGTATGGATTTTGCTGGAGGGGTTGCATGACCCGTCTACGGGGAATCTAAGAATTGATAGTCAAGATTTAGGAAGAAGGTTCACGTTCAACATATTCTTGGATTTGGGCCATGTGAACCTTGGTGCATCTGCTACATCTGCTGTCTTGCACCATTCTGCTTTGCTTCTGCTGAAGGCGACAGATGGAGGGCTTCTCAATCTTCTCTATGGAGTTTCTTAATGGAGGCTCAGTGTTCTGAGTTTTGCATCTCATCAAGTCATAAGATGTTTTTATGCCTTTAGCATTTGATTAATGCCTTTGAGAGTAAAAAAATCCTTTATGTACTCCAAAATGTCTTATAAGGGATGTTTCACAGCGCACACATAAGCATAGACAGATTCAGAGCATATATTAAAGGGTAACAGTATTATTGCTGCCTGTATGCACAGTAGAATTTTAGGGATGAGATTTTTCTGGAAGTTGTACGCTGCACTCAGCAGGAAAATTAGAAGAGGATGCACTATAAACACATTTATCAGCACATTCTTTTTTTATGAAGCAACATAAAATAATGTAGCAAACCCATGCTTGACAAAGAAACATCTATTGTGCTTGATAAGCGAACAGCATTTTATATTTGGTACTGTATGTCTGAATGAATCTAAATAGTTTACATGTTTTTCCACAAATTGGGTATTTGGGTTTGGTACAGATAGATAAAGATGTAAATGTGGTCCCTTACCTTTAATATAATTTTTTGTAAAAAAAATTTTGTACGTTTGTAAAATTTCTTCGATATTGATAGTTTGGTACCTTGTATACTTAAAAAAAAAATATGATACTTAATTTATTGACCTAAAGATAACTTATTTTTGAGCTGCAGTTTTTTATGCTACAGAAAGGCAGTGTCAGTATAAAATTCAATTTAGATTTACATGTACATTTATGCATTTGGCAGATGCTTTTATCCAAGGGATACATTTTTGCAGTATTTGTGTCCCCTATAGCATCAGATTTCTGTGGTGCTTTTTACAATATTCATTGTTGCAAATCAGCTTCACTGAATACTTGTACATGTAAGCACAAAACAGAGATGGGAAGAAATAAGTACAAATCATACACAAATAGTAAAATGATACAATGATAATATACATAAGGCAAGCAAATAATTGTGATTGATCGAATACAAAATAAAAGTGAGTGTTTTCATAATATATGTGTGTTTACTGTATGTGTTTTTATTATGTATATATAATACATACACAAATGTATGCATTTAAGAAACATTTACATGTATATGAAGAGTTTGGTTGCAAAACGCAATAAATCCATTTTTGACAAATTTCGGTAAAAACATGTTTTCTTTACCAAGAAAGTGACAAGATGAAACCACTATTTTCTGTTACAAACTTTCACACAGCATCTTTAGGTTATAAAAACATAAAAAAATTCAAATCCATAACTGTCATTGCTGCGGTTATACTTGACGTCGTCGCTTAACATTTTTCACAGCGATCAGCTGTAAAATGTTTTGGTCCTGCTCGATTTTCGTTGACTTTGAGTAAAATTATGGAAAGTTTTTCATAAGATCCCCTGGGGTCAATGTGTTAGCATGACAGAGCTTGATGCTGCCGGGAGAACAAGCACCCGTCTCCCGAGTGCCTCTCGCGTAAATTATTAGATGTTGATGACTTACATTTCTTTCCCGTTACAGAAAACCATCACAGGTTTATCAATGCCATTAAAGTATTATTTTGTTTTTGTTTGTTTGTTGATCACGAAGTAGAAAGTAGATGAGGAAAACTAAGATTCTGTGTACTCAACGCGCCGCCATTGTTTGTTTACATTGCGTGGAATGGTGCGCTGTAATTTGTGGAGCGGATTTATTGCATTCTGTAGAAAGGAGGAGTGCCGTTTATCGCGTTTTGGGAAAAAGGGAGAAAAGATGACAGAATAACACAGCGGATATTGGATTTTGCGTAAAATTAAGAATTTACTTTTAAATACTGACCTGATATAATATTGATTCTGGCAGAAAATATTTTTTTTTTCAAAAATGGCATTTATTGCGTTTTGGAACCAAATTCTTCATATATTTATTTATATATATATATATATATATATATATATATATATATATATATATATATATATATGTTTTTTATTCTTAAATGTATACACGTATATGTGTACTTAATTATACATAATAATTACACAAAATATATTATGCACTTTTTGTTTATGATTAATTGTTTACCCACTACTTACAAAATATAACACAATAAAGGTCCATTGGTAATAAATGCCATACTGAAATTTACACTGTTGCTTCTGTGCTGCTCGTGAATGCGATGTAAACCCGACTTGACTGATTTACAAAGCACAAACGCACCTTTGGTTAGCACGTAACTGTGTTCAAAAAGCAATCCTTGACTAGACTCTCTGTAATCTTTACAGATATCTGTTTTTCAATAAAGTACAGCGTTAAATGCATAACACATCCATAGTTTTTGTAATTGCAAGTGTGTTGGACTGTTTGGCGCCTTACAGCGTTTAAAGCTATTACCCTCAAAAGCCATTTTTTATTTACAAGGCTACAAATCTCACCTGACTCTGTGTAATTGATCGCATTAAATTGATTTGAACAAAATGAGTTTCCAATTATTTAAAACTTCAGATGTAATTAATGTTAAAATTAAACTCGCCTGTATCGCGTCAGGTGAAGTGACGCTTCACGGCTCAGCCAAAGACTACAATCCCTGCCGACCGCTGTTTCATTTTGAGCGCACTGTCTGGATAATGGCCCCTAATTGCTTGGTTTTAGCATGGAGATGAAAAGCACAGTGAGGGAGTCTTTTCAACCTGTTTTTAATCAAAACGCTTTCAACAATTCAGATGCTGCTTTTCTAATTTAGCCTGTCTTTATAATGGTGCACGGAGAAGTACATACTGTACTTGTATACATAAATTATGGCATGCATGCACAACTTATACCACACTGTGATTCGAAATGCTTTGTTGTGAATTTTTCAGGTCGATTAAAGTCGAGGTATATGACTGGGACAGAGATGGCAGGTAGAGAAATGCACACACACATGTACACATGCACAGATCTTTCTTATAAAAACTAAATTTTAGTGAAGACTTCTTATAGTATTATCATATTTTTATGAATGAATATTGTTCTGTCACCTAACCCTACACACAAGACCACATAATTAGTCAATTTTTGACACACAGTCAGTCTGTTTTTATTAACATTGGGAGTTTCTTCTGAAGATCTACTGTGCATCTGAATATGTGCACTAAACAATATGCAAAAATCAGTATGTCAAATAATACAGTACGCAAACAATAGCTAGATGAGACTCTCTGCTGAGAATATGATGTGTGCCTCAACTGGATCACAATAAAACCACAGGAGCTGAAAAGTCTTCAGATTCGGTTGGAAGAAAGATTGCTCTTTGCAGAGGCTGTTTACACCTGGCATTAAGATGCATTTTGCTCGATTGGACGAGTGGACGATGCTAAATACAGGTGTAAATGTGGTGTACTTTTTTTTAGCTTGTCCACTTTACGGACAAAACGTATAAAACGTATTCGATTGGATTGCTTTTGTGGTGCGGATGCACATGTGGCCGAAAGCCACAAAACGCCTACTCTCCGTCTATTGATCTAATGTAATGTACTGAGCACAATGTTTTTCTATTGGACATGACTTCCAGGGCACACCCACGGTGTTCAGCGCAATATTTAGGCTTTCATTGATAAAACTGAAGTGGCTGCTCTCCACCACTTTTATTTGTTAGTTTTTGTAAATGTGTTACTTTTTTCATCAATTGCTTGAAATATCAGAGAAAGCTCTTACATATAGTGGAGAGTGGGGCACAACCTAACTTTTTTTGGTTTTGGCTCAATCATTCAAAAAATATTTGAGTTTGATTAATTATATTTTTACCCAAGCAACACACACATCTCTGCTACAAATGAACATTTGAAGTTTGTTTGTAGTACTTACCATTCTTGGACATTTACATCAAATTTGACAGAAGTGCAATAGGTGGGGTTAATTGTAACAGGCAGGGGGGTTAGTTGTAACACTTGCTAAAAATTAAGTTTGCGGGCAAATATTTCAATACTATTTTGTCCTTATACTTGAAGTGGATATTGTTTACAGTATATATCTGCCTATAATAGACAGGTATCCACACTGTATTCATTCATCCTAACAATAGTTCAATTATAAATGGATACAAATGACTGAATATGTGAGAAAAAGCAGCACAATTATGACAAAACTTTTTTTTATATGTGACCCAGTCTGTAATAACCATACTACAGTTTCAAAATCAAATTCTGAGATAATGAGCATCAACGTGAATTATCAATCAATATTAAAGATATGAACAAAAATAAATGTGACACATGATTTTTGATAAGACAGGCACATTTGTTTTGTTGGCAGCCAGCAATCATTAGTGTGTAGCCTATTTAAAACAACGGCAAGAATTACGCTAACGTTAGCGGTTTTCATATCGTACTGAGGGGTTAGTTGTAACACAGCGTTACAATTAACCCCGCTGGGTCAAAATATTTTCAAGCCCACCAAAAAAGTTGCTAAGCGCTGCAGACATATTTCAAAACAATGCTAGCATTGGATTTGGTATCTTACACACCCAACTTAGAAACCAAAAAAAACATATGATGAAAAAATTTACTTGCATGCCACCAAAACACTCGTTCATCAATAACTCTTTGGAAAAACATTATACATTTCCAATAATTTGCGGGAGATCGTCTTCCGGCAGCGTGAAAAAATACTGTAAAAACAAAACACTCTTCCTTGTGCAACAATGTAAACAGTCCGTGTTACAACTAACCCCGCGTTAATTTTTGCCCCGCAAACCCCTACATGTGAAAAATGCAATGGACTCTGACCTAATATAAGTGTGTGTCCATTTAAACCCATCATTTCTCCCGCTCGCGTTTAAACAAAAGCAGAGGGACAGACCCCTCAGAAAATCAGGACAGAAGTGTACTAAAGAGACGGATTTAGGCATAAACGTGAATGTGTCTCTCTCGATTACTTGTGATCCGGTCGACCAAAGTGCATCTTAATACCAGGTGTAAACAGCCTCAAAAAGTGCTATAGTTACAGGGAAAGATTTTCCCTTTTGTGAAATGTGACCCTGTCTGTGATATCCAGGATAAAGATCTCAATTTAATTATGAGATTAGGAGCATCAAAGTTTAATTTCTATCATTAACTTCACATTGATTTTTAAACTCTGGTCTTACTCAGTCAATATTAAAGGTATCAAGATTAAATTGTGACAGAATGATCTTTACATCATATAGGATGATATGTAGATATCTGTTTTGTGATACTGGGTCACAAATCTGCAGGTAGACTGTTGCTTTAATCTGTAATAAACATTGATCATTCCTGGTGGTAATCGTGTCTCTTTGTGTTTCAGTCATGATTTCATTGGCGAGTTCACTACCAGCTACAGAGAGCTTTCACGCGGTCAGAGTCAGTTCAATGTATATGAGGTGAGTTCAGATACTTATCAGTTTATATCAAAATAAATGATTCATTTATGAATATTTCAACCATTTCTAATAGTAAAAATCATTGTAGTCATTAAATATTTGCATAGGCATCTCTGAAGCTACACAACATTGTGGTGCTTTGGAATCTGAAATAAAAGCAGCTGGTATGGGAAATATCTTTAAAAGTTTGGTAAACTTGGGTTGTGGACACCATCAGCCAGTGTTTTAATATTTGAAGAGTTTCGTTGCAAAACGAGATAACTCAGTTTTTAACATTTTTGTCAAAACATGTTTATTATTATGTTATCATGTTATTATTTTTTATGGTGCTAGCTGTATTTTTTAAGTTATGAAGGTTTAAATCAAAACAAACCAACTGCAGTTGAATTGATAGTAATTGGAATGACCAACTCGTTTTGCAATGAAACTCTTCATCTGTAAGGGTAAGCAGTGTGTGAGTGTGAAAGTGTGTGTGTTTCACCTTAGCTTTACCCCAGTGGGGAGTTAGGGGCGTGGTGAGATGTCTTAAAGGAGTGTGACAGTCAGCAGTTGGCTGAAAGGATCTGGGGTCTCTCAGGGTTTGGTTTTTGCAAACAACACGAGACGCTACAGAACCGGGTCAGCCAAACCTCAATCCATACAAATCACTTCAGCAGTGTCCTGGTTTTTAAACTGTTAGCCGTGGTTGTGTGTCTAACCGACCTGAATTGGATTTCTCAAAAGCATTTAGATCAGTTATGTTAGTGGAATGATAATAAATGCAAGCTGGGATGTTAACTCACAAACAATTCTTTCAAATTCTCCCTCCTACAGAAGTAACAGATCTGGGGCCCTATCTTGCACCCAGCGCAATTGACTTTGTCAGTGACGCATGTATCATTCGTATTTTGCACCGGCGCACAGCGGGTTTTTCCCTCCACAAACGCACGTTGGCAAACTAGGGAATGAACTTGAGCTCCCTGGGCGGTTCAGCGCAAAAAAAGAGGCGTGTTCCGGCGCAAACCATCCCTGATGCTATTTTGCAGTTTCAAAAAACAATTGCGCCACTGACCAGAAAAAAAAGTTTAAAGTCAGTGGTGCGTTGCGCGTGGTTCATTATGCTATTTTAAGGGCGCATGCTTGACCATAATGTATAGCGTGCACAACGCGCATACACTTTGCATCTAATCTACACAGATGCAAAAGTTATTTTTCCAAATCATAAATTGTTACACTAAAAAATATTAATACACGAGATAAGGGGAATCATAGTGGTGAGCATTGTGGTGAAAGTTTTTATTTATTGTGTGGCTGCGTTAAAAAATTCTCATGCAAATAACGATTAAAATATTTTAAGTTAATAATAATAAGTTTGTTGTGTGGCTGTATTACGTTTATTTTATGTAAATAATAATTTAAATGTTTTCACAAGAAACCTTAATGTATGTGAACTTGATTTGTAAGAGTACTTTGGGGTTGGACCTTGCTTGCGTTTCTTGGGTCCGATTTCAAAGCCCCCAAACCCTTTCAGCGGTGAGGGTGGACGCAGCGATGTCCTCTGCTGGCGTCAGGTCCTGAGGCAGATCCACCTCCCGTTACACGGCGTGCCCGATTTATGCTGGCAAGCTTGGGATTCCCCGGTCTCCTGACATCATTGTAGCGCTTGGCACAACGATATGCCAGCTGATGAGACTGTGGCTATTTCCTCTCACGCCTGTTTAACCTGCGCTGATTTGGGCGGGTTTCTCCTATCCCCATACAAAATAACTTCTCTGTCTTTGACTGCTCTTTCAAGAATGTCGGTCTCCTCGGCTGTGAACCGCTCCTGGCGTACACCTGGTTAATCCGTCATAATAATAGCAATCCGCCATGGAACTTGCGCCCTTGCGTTTAAAGGGAATGTTGGATAGCGTTCTGATTGGTTTATTTGACGTTACGCCCAAACCACACATATGAATAATGAACCTACTTCAGACAACCCCTTATTGATTTGCGCCCGGCGCAAGAGTTATTTCTTACGCCGGGAAAATAGCAACAGCGCCCAAGATCCGCCCACAAACTCACTTGCGCGTTGCGCTTCGCACTTGCGTTTCAGATCGTTAGAATAGGGCCCCTGATCTCAGAGAACCATGCTTTTTCTTTATTGCTCACACACGCACTCTTTTTTTAACTCTTTCCATGCCATTGACGAGTTATATCTTCAATTAAGAGAAAACATTTGCATGAAAAAACGTGTTCCTGATGAGTTTTTATGGTCATCTGTATTACTGCCATTATCCACTAGATGGCACTTACCCAATAAAAAAACTGAAGCAAAAAATAATTTATTAATTTTATATTCCCTGTATGTTTTGATAATCGTTCTGAATCTGATCTCTAACAAATTCCTTCACCAAAAATGCAATCATTTCAGATTTTTGCAAAAAAAATATTTTTGAAGATAAACATATTTAAGATTTATAAGCAGAGAAAAAAATATAGGATGAAACGTTTTTCCTGTTTTGTTTGTTTGTTTGTTTTATTGCTTGTTTGAAAGCAGAGTGTCTGTTCTTTCATTTGATATATTTGCATGTCTATATATTTTTTAAAGATTTTGCTATTTCAGGTGGTGAACTCCAAAAAGAAACTAAAAAAGAGGAGATACATCAACTCGGGGACTGTGAGTAGTCAACATACTGTTTAAATATATACATATAGTATATTGTTTAAAGAACAGAGGTTTTACTGATGTTAAAGTACTTTGGTAAAATGTCAGATTGGGCCCTATCTTGCAGCCAGCGCAATTGACTTTGTCAGTGACGCATGTATCATTCGTATTTTGCACCGGCGCACAGCGGGTTTTTCCCTTCACAGATGCACGTCGGCAAACTAGGGAATGAACTTGCGCTCCCTGGGCGGTTCAGCGCAAAAAAGGAGGCGTGTTCCGGGGCAAACCATCCCTGGTGCTATTTTGCAGTTTCAAAAAACAATTGCGCCACTGACCAGAAAAAAAAAGTTTAAAGTCAGTGGCGCGTTGCGCGTGGTTCATTATGCTATTTTAAGGGCGCATGCTTGACCATAATGTATAGCGTGCACAACGCGCATACACTTTGCTTATCTAATCTACACAGATGCAACAGTTATTTTTGCAAATCATAAATTGTTACACTAAAAAATATTAATACACGAGATAAGGGGAATCATAGTGGTGAGCATTGTGGTGATAGTTTTTATTTATTGTGTGGCTGCGTTAAAAAATTCTCATGCAAAATTAAAATATTTTCATAAGTTTGTTGTGTGGCTGTATTACGTTTATTTTATGTAAATAATAATTAAAATGTTTTCATAAGAAACCTTAATGTATATGAACTTGATTTGTAAGAGTACTTTGGGGTTGGACCTTGGTTGCGTTTCTTGGGTCCGATTTCAAAGCAGCCAAACCCTTTCAGCAGTGAGGGTGGACGCAGCGATGTCCTCTGCTGGCGTCAGGTCATGTGTAGGCAGATCCACCTCCCGTTACACGGCGTGCCCGATTTATGCTGGCAAGCTTGGAATTTACAAGAACGTCGGTCTCCTCGGCTGTGAACCGCTCCTGGCGTGCGCCTGGTAAATCCGTCATAATAATAGTAACCCGCCATGGAACTTGCACCCTTGCGTTTAAAGGGAATGTTGGATAGCATTCTGATTGGTTTATTTGACGTTACGCCCAAACCACACCTATGAATAATGAACCTACTTCAGACCAACCCCTTATTGATTTGCGCCCGGCGCAAGAGTTATTTCTCACGCCGGGAAAATAGCAACAGCGCCCAAGATCCGCCCACAAACTCACTTGCGCGTTGCGCTTCGCACTTGCGTTTCAGATCGTTAAAATAGGGCCCATTGTGTTAAATACTCCCTTATTTGTACTGTATGATGTTTTGTATAAAATTGTTAGTAATAAATGTAAAGGTAATGCACAAGAAAACCTCATCGCTTCAAACCAAAATCCTGTTTGGCCTTACTAAACATTCAGTACAAGATGATTTTATATATATTCAAAATACATTGTTAACCCACTGGCCTTATTTGCAACATAAGGCATTTAATATAAAATCATTTGTTTGTTTTCATCTAAAAAGGAAGCTATATACTGTACATCTTGTATGATATGAATTTTCATATTTTGGTGAACTCTTCCTTTAAAAATATCCCAATATATAATTGTGAATTTACTGGACAGCTACATTCAATAAGGACTCAGAACATCTGGATTTCAGTCACATACATTACCTACCATTGAAACTAGTCCTTTGCAGCATCAGGCATTGATAAGGAGAGCAATGAGGACATTACAGTGATTGATGATCCAGAAAGGCTTGAATTGGTTTCAGAGATGGTAATCAACACTGAAATGAATAGTATATCACCTGTTTTTCTCTCAACACAGAAATATCCTGGTCATTTAATGCCGACACAGATAGAAAAGTGCACGTGTGACTGATGACTGAGAGTGTGTTTGAATAATATACTGACAGATTGTGACTGATGCAGTGTGTGCGCTTACGCTGTTCAGCATGTGTAAATGGTCTGTTTCTTTGTTACTCAATTCCCCAGGTGACATTGCTTTCGTTCAGTGTGGAGGCTGAACACACATTCCTGGACTACATTAAAGCAGGGTATGGACAAAAATACACACAAGTGTTTGCATGTGTACACCTAAGCACAGATATGCACACATAAATAAGAACGTGCATCTCTAATAATTGTGAGGCATTGAGATTTTTCTTAAATTATGGTTGACATTTCATGCATTTCCACATGTTTTTTTTTTGTAGAGAACTGGATTGATATAGAGGTCAGCATTTTTGCAAAGCTATCAGAATGTTATCACAGTAATGGCATCAGACAGCTTTGAAAACGGCTCCGGTAAACAAGACCCAAAAGACCCTTTAAATGCTAAACTAGCACAACAAACACGGCTATTTTAGTAGTTATAGTAATCATCAGTCTGGGGTTGCCAGGTTTACTTTGATGAAAGGCTTATTTTTCTATGAGGAAGCGAGGATGGTGGAAAACATTTTTTAACCATCAAAATGTTCAAAAAGTATAACTTTCCTTTGTTGTTATGAAAATGTACAAATATGTGACCCTGTCTGTGAAATCCAGGCTAAAGTCTAATTTGACCTCACTCAGTCAATATTAAATCAATAATTAACAATTAATCACAAAAAATGTCTGTAGCTGGATTTTCACAGGCAGGGTCACATATTAAGGTACAAAGTGGTACAGTAGACGAGCAATAGGGGACATTCAGGTTCAATATCTGTATAACATCCTAACATGATAATCTGATGTAAAAATATATATATTATCAATAGTTTCTCATGACATTCCCACATACTGTACTGCAGTGGCGGCTCATGACTGCTTTTCTGAGGGGCGCAAATTCAAAATATGTGTTTGTTGCATCATGTGAACCATGTGCATCACGTGTTTTGTCAAAATAAGTGCCTGCTACACACGCGTCAAAACCGTTTATGATAAAAGAGACGCTCACGTTCACAAAATACACGCAAGACACTCCCTTAACAGTAAACTCTGATTACGAAGGAGATTATGCGAGTATCTGGAAAACGCAATCATCTCTTTTATTATAAATCCTGCAACAGGCACTTATTTTGACCTGACACGTGATATAGGTTCACTCGACATGCAGAACCATATTTTGAAATGACGAACCACACACATGACGGGCTACATACGTGTTGTGACGAACTTTGCATCGAGTGCCCTCGAAAAAAGAATTCACCGGCCGCCACTGCTGTACTGTATGTTTGGTTTGGTTGGGTGGTTGAAAGAATTGGCATCCAATTTATTGGTTTTGTTAAGAATTAAGCATTGTGGTTAATTGGTTGGTTATGTCAATATACTTTTTAATTAAAAACGTCACCACAGCAGTAGGTAATGAATGTGATGAATGAATAAATTTAACAGCACTTAGGGTCTTAAATGTGCGGCTGTCTCTGCCCTATAGTGATATTGATCAGCATCTGTTCTGGTTCCAGTCCCATTCCCAGAGATACTAAACTGTTCCCATTTTACTGGTGAATATCGTGCAGTATATCTTACTGTGATGGTCTGGCAATCCTGTTTAAGAGAGCGAGACAGGCAGAGAGGCTTTTCAAAGACTTTCTCAGCAGTGATCTGACTTTGGTGATATGCTCTGTGTGGCTTGTACTTTATTAGAGTTGTGTAATCCTCTAGCACTTCTTATGCACTTTTTTCTTTTATTTTTTCGTGTCTAATATGTACACTTTCTTGATTTTTTATATTTGATAAGAAATAGGTGGAAATTCACAAATAGATTTTTTTGAGAAACGCTATAAAATTCAGATTCATGAATTGCAAATTGAAGTGGCTCATTGACAAAGAATTCCACAGAAACATTTTCTGATGTAAATGCTTTCCTTATTAACATGTAGAGCAGTTTCGATCCGACCTGTGTCTTACCCTGATCTCACCTCTTTTTTCCCCAATAATCCCTCGCTGTGTCCATCAATAAAAAGTGACAAAAGCCTGTAAATAAACACGAGAGAGTGAAAGTAAGAAAGACAGCTGGAGTGTAAACTGTCTATTTGTGACTATCTGAAGGACACGCACTGACCTTTTACACTCAAATAATCCATATCACTCTGACATCAGCGCTTCACACCACCTCACAACACTTTCTGCTTTCTGTCAGATTTTCACCTTTGTTATTTTTCTCCATCAGATTCTGACCTTTAGTATTGATGCTGAAAACACACCTTTGTATGGATTTCCTATTGCTACAGGTTTCCTTCTGTTGATCTATATAAGGAGGACCATAAATAACCAGCTTCACTCTTAAATCATATCCTGGTTCAGATAGTGACAGGGATTCAGCTGTGACCGTGTGAAAGACTCTTGTCCTAAAGTGTTAATTATACCACAGATCATAAAGGTTGAGCTGCATTGTGGAGTTAATGTAAAATGTTAAAGTGGTTTCCAAGGATCATATTAAATGTTTAATTATGTTTTGAAAAGAAATGGTCTGCCGGAAGGAATTGCTGCATAGACCACTTATTGTTATTTAAATTCAAACTTTTGAAAAAATGGCCACAATATGTACCCTAGCTATAAATGGGGCACTACCCTTTCAAAAGGTATGGGTCAATGACGTGACATTAATTAATTATTTTGTGTCCGTATGGTTCAATTAAATGTAAAAGGGTTACATTTTTTAAATAAATTGCATACATTCTCTTTTTTGAGGACCAAGTCTAAAATATAGGTTTTATTTCATTTTGAGAAAATATTTGGGGAATAATTGCAAGAATGTCAATGTGGTGTAACCGGTCTGTGTCAATTGGTGTAACTATAAAAATATATTTATGAAAAAAGTGGAATAAAATATAATCGTGTAGTTTAGTGTAATATGATTTTTTTGACATACATTTTGACATTTGTCAAAGATTATTTAGAAAACAGAGCGGTTTTCAGCATATGTCAGGACAAATATTACAAAAATGCATTAAAATTTACATTCAGAAATGACTAATAAAATTATATTTTAAAATGATTACGCTTACATGCCATTAAGGTCGATAAAATATTTGATATTTCTCATTCTTTGGCGCAATTGGCGGTTACACTTGACATTTTCAGGTCCATTCAGTCTTAACTTTCATAAAAATGCAACTGTTTTTTCATTGCTTAAAATTAACATAAATAAATATGTGCATTGAAATAAACCTGATGTGTTTTTAAAGATTTTTGAATTTCTCATCTTGCCAAACCATTTTTGTCACTGTCCCGTATACAGCTTTGCAGCTAAATAAATCATATTAGTACCACAGAGGTACATATTGGTCCCAAAGAGAGCTTATTAGTGCATTAAATATAGATTATTAGTATCTCAAAGGTACATATTGGTACTATATGTATACAGTACATATTTGTACCTAAATAGTACATAATAGGACCTTTTAAAGTGGTCATATGATTTTGCTAAAAAGAGCATTATGTATTTTGTGTATGTGGTGTAATGCAATGTGTTTACGTGGCTTATGGTTCAAAAAATCGTTCTGAAATGTGGTGTGCTCTTATTGGCTGGCTATCCAGTGCGTTGTGATTGGCCGAATACCTTAAGCGTGTGACGGAAATGTTATGTCCCTTACCAATACTACAGCGAGAATAAAAGTTCTGCCTTTTTTCTTTGCATACTGTATACATATAGGAGGTATTGTGCAAATCTTCCCACACTCTGACATAGATATGTGGGGCGTGTTTGAATGACGTTTCTTTCTGGGTTTGAGACATTAATATTTGGAACTTAACGGATATTCTATGTGCACAAACAACTTTTAACACTCCAAAGACAAAGGAAAACATGAAATCGCATCATATAAGCCCTTTAAAGGGTACTCCCCCAGTGACAGACATTTTTTGACAATTTTTTAGCTGATCTGACCGTAATAATCCTAGCATTCTGTATAATCCAAGGTTACAATGTCTTTTGGCTTCTATAGCTGACATTCGAAATTCGATCATTAAGACAAATGTCTTTCATATAAGTGCTTTGGTCCAACACTCTTGAGGTTTCTCGTCTCCACCAGAAGAGCTGTTGAGATTCCCAGTATAATGCAGATTAATGCACCAGCCCTGACTTTGTGCCTGGAGACATCAGCACTAATCGGAAAAACTTTGAGGTGGACTGGATAGGACGAACGAAGATAAAGCAGGATAAACAAAGCTTGATAATTAGCATTGTGCTGTGTCTCCACTTCCTGTTAATATTTGTGCTGAGTTGGAAAAAGGCCAGGTAAAAAAGGATATTGTTTTAATTCCTCCTCCTCAAGGTCTTTGAATAAATGCAATACCCTTGGGTTTTCTGAAACATTGAGTTTAGCCAAAAACACTGTTTACGCGATATGCGATCATGTTTGCGAATGTATACGGATGTGAATAATTACTGTCCACTGATCAGTGCTTAGGGAAGCATCAGTCACCGCAGGGTTTACATATGAATGACAGCCTTCCGACTGGTTGATCCGATCCCATACGAGCTGCTTTGGTGTATTACCACTTGCACCTGAGGATGGTTTATTTCTCTGTGTGGAAATATTTCATAAATATTCACAGACCTCGTTTTTCGATATCACATCCAGATCTTGTTTCTCATTTGGACCCAAACCTCATTCAGAGAGCGTATTCAGAGTTCACGCTGAAAGGGGAACGCCATTGAGATTCAGATATTGGATATTAGATGTGTCATAATGATATTTCACAGCGTTTTATGGTGGTGATCTGTACAAGTGTTGTACTTCCTTGTGCTGTTAAAATAGTTCTTCCATATATGTTTTTCGATCTGTTGAGGGGTTTTCAGTATGCTAATATCACTGATTGTAAACCTTTGATTAGTTTGTAGGGCTTTCTGTTTTGTAATGCAAGAGATGACTAAAACAAACTATAAAACAGTTTTATTGACCATTTCAAAATGCCAGTGTTTGAATCTGCCTGTATACAGTGGAGTCCAAAAATGAAAATGTTGGGAATTCTGACTGATGCTTGGTACTTAAATAATTATATTTATGGTAATTATACAGTACCATTGCAAAAACAACAACTGGTTTGTAGAGCACTATATCATATATTTTTCTTTGGGTAGTGTGAGTCAAACCATTTGTGATTCAGAGGGTTATTATTTCAAAGATGTGTCTCTGCGCTAAGCTTTGATGGCCATTGAACTCTTTATAGTCCAACCATCAAAATCAGTGGGTAATCACTGGCTTCATACTGTGTCTAGTGAATGCACTGTTCTCCAGTCAGTTACTCTGCAGGACAAGCACCTGCAATCCATGACTGTGCTGGACTTCCCACTGATTATAGAACAGAGTTCAAAGCACAAAGCATCCGCTGCCGCAGTGTCCCTGATTATTGTGGCGGATCTAGAGAAAGTATGTTTAGGCAGATGTGTCCAGTGGGCAGAGCTGAATGTCTGGCTGTTGAACAGGAGGTTGGCTGTCTGCCTGTCAGGTGAGAAAGAAAGCACAATGCCGAGCTGGAGATGGTAATTACAGCAACCTCTCACACAGTGGGCGAGAGCTATGCGTTTTGTACTGAAGTGTTTTAAAGCAGCAGCTGTGAGCCGCACCATAGTTTGGGGTGAATCTGAATCCGTCGGCTTTGTTAAGCCTAACTGTCAAGTACTCACATGTTGGTTTTAATGAAACGATAGTAGTCACCGCTGTCTCTCTCTTCTGCTCTCCATAGCACACAGATCCATTTCACAGTGGCCATTGATTTCACTGCTTCCAATGGTAAGGATTTAGTATTTGTATTCATGTTGATTTTTTTGCTGATTCCCAGATTCGTTCTTCTTCGTGTTGTTCAGAATCAGCACGGCACTTATAAAAGTCAAATTTAGTTAATTCTTACCTGTTTTTTCTCTCTCTATGTACACTTTAGGGAACCCTTCACAGTCCACCTCTCTGCACTACATGAACCCCTATCAGATGAACGCGTACGCCATGGCGTTGAAGGCCGTTGGAGAGATCATTCAGGACTATGATAGCGATAAGATGTTTCCCGCATTGGGCTTCGGAGCCAAACTTCCTCCTGATGGCAGGGTTTCCCATGAATTTCCCCTGGTACGTGTTCCTAGATATGATAGATTATGTGGATTTCATAGTCAGCTGGCAAATATTCAGAGTTGATTCTGCTTAGCTCCTGTGTTTTCACCATGCAATGTTATTCAGATGCTTGGGCAAGAATGAATAGTGTTGAAAAGTGAATAGTGTTGTGTTTGTCAATTTGCAAGCCATCTTGAGCCATGGTACAAAACAAGCGATTGGTTTTTAACATAGCATAACATTTTCGCTATGAAATAATTCACTAGTGATGATTACTATGATAGTGATGATATGTTTATATGAACAGAAATTGTACATTTATTTTTTTAATCAATAACTGGGACCAATTTAAAACTTATTATAATTAAAATAAAGCGAAAAACAAACAGTACTGTAATTACATCAATTTTTTAAAGAAAAATATGTGGGACAGCCTTCCGATCTCTCTGATGAAGCCAATACGGAAGTGATATAAAATGCAATTCATCGACTGGCCGCTTGAGGCTGGCTCCAAAAGGGAGTCAATTCCCATAGACCTCCATGGTAAAATGGCCAACTTTACAGTAGAAAATAATGTGTTTACAGCCTGGTCTATATAGCTAATTTTGCCCTTCATGACAACTGTGAGGGGGTGCATTTTTTTTGTTCTGCATAATTAAGGGCGTGGCCACTGCTGTCACTAGAGTCAAGCTAGGTGGGCGTGGTTTCAGCAACCAGTCACCTTAGCTTCCCCCAGCCTTTACCCATTTTCGGATATCCGCGAGTAACTGTGCTTTCACACCCCCAGCGGCGAGAGCGTCAATAAAAGCTCTGGGCTGGCTGCCCTGCAAACGACGCTATAGAAAAGGTGTAGTGGACGCTCTGACGCTCGAATGCGTTCTCTGAACTCCTCTCAAGCAGAGGTTTCCACCTTCACTGTAAAACCTAAAAGTGAACTCAACTCAAACCATTTAAGTAAACCAGTTGCATTAGTTTTAAAACACATACATTTGAGTACTGTGAACTTAAACAAATTGAGTCATATGCAGTTATGCACTTATATTTAAGTTCACACTACTTAAATATAAGTGCATAGTTGCACATGACTCAAGTTCACAGTACTTAAATGTATGTGTTTTAAATCTTAAATGGTGTAATGCAACCAGTTTACTTAAATGGTTTGAGTTAAGTTAACTGTTAGGTTTTACAGTGTTCCGATTGGTTGCCACCAAACGGTTCCGCCTTCTGATTGGTTGCCGCTGAACTGCATCATAGCACATTACCGTAAAGTTAAGCTGATTTAAACTCTCCTCGACGCTCACACCGTACATGACGTGCCGCACCGCTGCTCGCCGCCAGCTCTCATTGGCCCTGTCTCAAATGGCGCACTTCATGTGGACTTTCGATCTCGTGGCCTTAAATTGCGCGTGCTCACTTATTTCCTATTTCCGGTGTGACGCTCTGTCTGTCCCAAAATACGACTCCGGTGCACCCACGTGGACTCGCATCAAGGGTCCCTAAAGTCTGGACTACATGATGTCATCCAAGTGTGGACTCTGAGGAGGACCACAAGTCCGGAGTGTGCCATTCGGGACAGGGCCATTGAAAATGAATGACTTCCGGCACTTTGACGCTCTCAGACACCGCCTACTTTAAGCTTCAAAAATGATCTTCAGAAACCTATGGGTGACGTCACAGACACTACATCCATCTATTTTTACAGTCTATGGAAAAATATGTCTACATTCTGACAGAAAGAAGAGATTTAATGAAAAAGATCCCTACTTTGTAAAATTATTTTATAGTTTAATTCAGTGGTTCTCAAACTGGGGTCCGGGGCCCCCAGGGGGGCCGTGAGATGGTGCCATGGGGGCCCCAGTTTTATGACATTTTATAAAATACATTCATTTATCATGAATTCTGTGTAATTAAACCTAAAAACAATAAGGCTACTAACCAACAGCACATCTTTGTATAACTTAATATGTTTTGTTTAATTAAAATGTTAAATTTTAGAACAGTTTTTTGTCATAAATTTTCTTTGGGGGGCCGCGAAGGAATGCACCGTACACAAGGGGGGCTGCATGCGGAAAAAGTTTGAGAACCACTGGTTTAATTTATATACGCATCTTATACAGGTACTCAAGTGCCAGTGTTGTGTTTGCTAATATTCATTTGGTTGTTTGTGTATATGTTTATGCTATTTTAATCAGTAATGCATGGGTACATTTTGATGTAATGTGTAAATAAAGCTCTCATTGCACTCATTATCATTGCCCAAGCAATCCTGATGTGCTTGTGCCAAAGCTTCATCTTAGCAGCATGTTTTCACTGTTAATTAGTTTTTCCTCACAAAATTTCTCTCTCTTTTCCTCCTTTCCACCTCTTAACTTCTCTGTTTTTACACTGAAGTTATTTTATGCTTGGCCTAGCTAACACCAGACCAGTCTCATCGCGTGGTCTGGGACCCATATGCTGGTTTACGAATGCCCAGAGCCGTTTATTGGGCGCTACGAATGTCTATCAAATGCGTCTGTACGTAGCTCATAGCCAATCGTTTCAATTATACCAGATGACGTATGTCGAGCGACATGAATTCAAACGCAAACAACTTTTATCGGTACGTGTGCACACAGACGAAAGCCATGCAACTAAACCAGTAGCTGTGTATTGATATTGAAAAGCAACACAACTTAGTGGCACTGAGACAACCGCAGTACATAATGACAATATGATAAAAAAAATACCACTTACCATTTATAAGTTAATTGTACTTCGTCGACACGATGCCTAGCAGGTTGGTCCTATAAAACTCTGTGTCTGTCATGTCTTGCCATGTCAAACATCCTTCTTGGATATGAAATTGTTTAAGACCAAAAGTTGCTCTTTTTTTTAAAATAAACTTGCATTCAAAACTACTTAGAACACTATCTAAGGCTGCATTGAAAAGTAACTTCGCGTCTGCTCCCACGTTGGATAAACAAAACTGCTTCGGTGTGTCGCATAGACGTCGTCATCGTCTTGCTGCCCCCTCCCCGTTCTGTGATTGGTTCCCTATTTCAGGGGCAAAAAAGGTCCATAGTTTCCATGCTAGACTTGCAGTGTGAATAAATTTGCGCGCAAGGCAGCATGGGGAAACCCAGGCTATTTTATGCGGGAAAATTTACTCCAAGTTTTGATTCATTACTTCTGAGGCCGTAAAGGAATTGCTAGATAAAGTATTCAGAATTTAGATTTTTGAATCGATAAGACACGCCTCTTTGAATTACTCATGCATATACTAATGTGTTACATCATAAGTTAACATTTTCTTATCCCTGTGTCACATGATAAAGCATAGAGCCATATCACACGCCTTCTTCAGTAATATAGCTGTTATATACAATGTGAGAAAAAAAGGCACAAAACTACATTTTCTGCCAATGGGGTGGTACCTAAGGTTCCGTTTTGTACCTTTACAGGTATACTAAACATAATACAATGTTGTACCTTTTGGGGTACAATACTATAGCCTGGTCCAACCAGACTCTCGTACATTCATTTCATTTGTACAGAGAGTCTGGCCACGCTCCATTGCAAAGCTTTACTTCTGTTAAGGAGAGTCCTCTGTTGAAGTGTAAAACTACTGGATCTGCCCAGAGTCACTCAGGATCTGCCATAGGCGATCGCTAACGTGTGGTCGTGACGTATATCATGCACCGAAACCGTATGGTCACACTACTGGGTCAGAATAATCAGACAAACAAAACGTAGCAAACCTGGTTCTTGCTCCGGCTTTAACTTCTGTATATTCGGCAGTTTTGCAACAACGGACCAAATAGCTTTTCTCACGTCTTTCTCCGCTGCCATTACTGAACTACAACTCAAACTGACGCACGACCTCAACGTCATCGTTGTTAGCCACCCCCCTCTGTTCGCTCATTGGTCCTGCAGATTTTTGCAGGAGAAAACAAAACTCTACAGAGCAGTCCCAGACGTAGTACTGAAGCGAAATGAAAATTAAGCGGAAGCACGTAGGGGGGCGGAGCCAGGCTAACAATACTGCACTGTGAGGATCTATTTTGTGCCTTTTAATGTAAAGTTAACTGTTTTGTACCCCTAAAAAAGATTTTTATGTATAATATTTTACCCCAAAAGGAATAACACTTCAATGTGTTGTATAACCTTAAAGATACAAAAATGAATATTTGAGAGTACCACCCCAGCGACAGAAAATGTGCAGTTTAGTACCATTTATTCTGACATTGTATAGGATAAATACCCTGAAACATGTAAAGTGTTTTGATAAGACCAAATGAGCACACTTAATTGAACACTTGATTGAGTATTGATTGATCTGTAATGTTCCCTTTGAAGAATGGCAATGTAGATAATCCGTACTGCAATGGGATGGAGGGCATCCTTGAGGCTTATCACCAGAGTCTGAAGACCGTCCAGCTATACGGACCCACCAATTTTGCTCCTGTTATAAACCATGTAGCAAGGTGAGAAACACGCGAAAGCACTCACAAACGCATGCTACTCACATCAGCACTGGGACAGCAAAAAATATCATTGGTTAAAACAGCATGCAGCAATCGGATAAAAGAAAACTGTCATGTAAAGGCCTGCTCAAAAGAGAGAAAACAATTAACCTGACAGACTTTCTTCTGGCGGTGGGGTTGCAGCTTTAGTAAAACAAAATGTATCTTGAGTAACATTTGTGTTTTCCCACTTGTTTCTGATAGGTTAAACCTTCACATGTTAAAAAATACAACTCTGTAAGATTTAAGAAATGTCATTAATTCAAAATCTTTAAGTTTAACAGTTAAAAAGTGATGCAAGTCGTGTGCTGTTTTTTTAGGCTAAATGCGTGTAATTGTATTGAATGAATATTTCCTGCCAGTATTGTGGACCTCTGATGGCCCAGATCTTCTGTTAATAACTTCTGGAAACTCTTTTGCATCACAAAGAACATTATGAGATTTTGATGAAGACAGAAGAGCTGTGTCAATAGCTTAGGGATATCCCAAAGCAAATATATGTATAAGACTCAGCTCCTGAATTCTGAGTGTTCAATCATTTATACTGTATCATTATTCATCCACAATGTTTAAATGCAAACAATCAAAGTGGTTTTTGAGTTTAGGTGATTGTAATATTAAACATATTAGTGTCTGCTGATGTTTGTGACAAATGCAAATATAAAACAGCTCTACACACAACTCTGTTTGTGTGTTTACAGGTATGCTGCTGCTGTACAGGATGGCTCTCAATACTTTGTGCTCCTCATCATCACAGACGGTGTGATATCAGACATGGCTCATACCAAAGAAGCCATTGTCAATGTGAGATATCCTAAGACCATCCTTTGTGGACTGTCTCTCTTTCTTTCTTTCTTTCTTTCTTTCTTTCTTTCTTTCTTTCTTTCTTTCTTTCTTTCTTTCTTTCTCTCTCTCTCTCTCTATCTTTGTCTCCTTAATGCAATTTATCTCTGTGTCCGAAATCGC
Organism: Paramisgurnus dabryanus; assembly: GCF_030506205.2. NCBI lineage: Eukaryota > Metazoa > Chordata > Actinopteri > Cypriniformes > Cobitidae > Paramisgurnus > Paramisgurnus dabryanus. The sequence continues at coordinate 14,658,914 of NC_133347.1, forward strand.
ATACAATGAAATATGGTTAGTGTGAATGAAATACTGATATCTGATATACTATATCCACCATGTTTATGCATCATGTGACATACGTCGTCATAACAACAAGTGAGCCGTGGATGATTTCAAGCGCAATTTAACCACAAGAAAGAGTGTTTTTCTTATTTACATTTTGAATATGATGACGCCTCTCCTTCTTCTTTGTTTTGTGACTCACCAGCCGAGAGCTCAAAGAATAGTAAAATGTCTGCCGAATGCACACTTTAAAATCTTGATGGAAGTAGTAGGTCATCCGGGTACTTTTCACCTGCGGTTTTTCGAAAACTATGAATTCGGACATACTACTCCCTTCGCCTACAGCTTTTTGCCTACTATATAGTATAGAAGTAGGCGATTTCAGATCCAGCGTATGTTTAAAATTTTAAAATCTAGTGCTTCATGACATCGCAAATGACATGCCAAGCAAGCAATACTCTTCAACTAACGGGATCCATCTATCAACGTTGCCGTGGTTACCCAGCAGACTGGATTTAAAGGGAATTTGCGACTGTTTAGTCACATTATTAGAACAGCCACACCTTCCTTTTAAGATCTTGCCTGCTGCTCTGTATCTTCTCGCCTGCTTCTTCACCTCCTACCTGTGATTCTGAAGATCCTGCGTTTGAAGTAACATGCACTATAAACTTGCACTGGTTAAATTTCTTCTCCTTCTGATGTGGGTTCATGTACTTTGACAGCAAACATTTTGCGAATTTCCACAGCACCACAGTTTCACAGTTATTACTTGGACTGCTGTGAACATTCATCTTTTTGCTGTTGATCTTTTCAAACTGATTTGAAGAGTAAGACTTTCATTGTCCAGTTCTTTGCACTCTCAGCAAATTCACTTCTTCAATGTTCAGAGGTAGCGATTGTCTTATTTTCCCCGTGGTAAGGTATATCCGAGTGAAACAGCTTCTGATATGAAAAAAGGTAGGGCTGGACTTCAATTCGTCCATCAAGAATTGATTTGGATCGCTTGAAGTTGGGTCATGTTGCTATTTGCTAAGCGCTGTGATCTTTTCCCGGACCCTGCACACCTGCCTTTTATTTGTTTTAAAATGCTGCATTTAATGCAATAGTTCATCATACTATTAAGCTTCTGTCATTATTTACCCACTCAAAATAGAGGTTCAAAAGCTGTCACAGGCGCAGTACCCTTTCAAAAAGTACTTTCCCTTTGTACCTAAAGCATACATATTAGGACATTTTTAAAGGGTACCATCCCAATGGCCGCTTTTGTACCATTTTCCTGACAGCGCAGATAAATAAATAAAAATATGATTAAAAAAACAAACAAAAAACGGTAACACTTTATAATGAGGTTGTATTTGTTAACAATTAGTTAATGCATTAGCTAACATGAACTATCAATGAACAATACTTTTACAGCATTTATACATCTTTGTTCATGTTGATTTCGCCATTTACATTTATAAAATCATGCATCGTAACTGTTAAGTAAGGAATAATTGACGACGGGCCATTGAATTATAAGAAAATAATGCACACCCAAGGTTCGCGGAGTGCCGTTACACCGCGGGTTTGACCGGAATCAATTATTCCTCTTATACCACGGTTACCACAAACATTGCTCTGGTGCCTATTTTTAAGACATTTGACAAGTTAGGTGTGCGGTTATCAGAAATTAATGCATACTTATGGAACATTTCTCAGCGAATCAGAATACAACATTCAACAGACTCGTGGTATAACATTCAGGGTCTTAAAAAAGGGGGTCTTAAAAAGTCTTAAAAAGTCTAAAATTCAGAAAGTTAAATTTAAGGCCATAAAAAGTCTTAAAAACGGACATATTTTCATCCTAGGTCTTAAATTTAATTAACCCAAGTCTTAAATTTCTTTCCTCTGTTTATTCCCGAAAAGCATTATCCGCAAAAAAATAAAATCGTATTTTAAAATGCTGTAGAACTAATCAGTGACGGAGGAAGAAAGTGTTTGATGGGCGGGCCTCTAAAAAGAAAAGTTCTGCACTTTGCGCGTCACTGAATCGCATTTCAAACCAGTTTTTAATCATTATTTTTTTAAAGAGGATACAAATGTAGGCTATTATAATCCATGCAATTCATGCCATAAGCTATATTTCAGGTGTTGTGATTTGACTGTATATATACTGTTAGGTTTGGCGAGAAACAAACCTTAAATGCAGTTTTGTAAAAGCAAAAATCTTTTCAGTGTTGATTCAACCAACTAGCCCGATGCTTATCTGAGCATTTGCCAAGAGGAACAAACATCTATTTGATGCAAAATTCATCAGTTTATTGGAAAAAAGTATGTTTTAAAAGTATGTTCCATGATGTTTTCTTTTTTTAACACAATGTTGGTATACCTTAGCCTACGTTATTTGGCAATAGACATGATCTATTTCGAAACAGCCTTGTTAGCAACACACAACAAACCACGGACAGCCTTTTAATGGTTAATTTCATTTTCATTTAATTATTGTGAAATTAGAGAGGTGAATAAATGCGATGGCGGTATAGTGCATATTTATGCATATAACGTATGGGTGGAAAAATGTTAAACATGTTAACAAGGCACATATCAGCAGCTGACCATACTGATCTTTCCATATTAGTGGATTTTATTTGTCAAAAAAAAAATTGATATAATAAAAATAAAAAATATAATGTTTTGAGAATTTCTGAGATCATTGTGTCGCGTTGGTCTTAAATTTCACTCATAATGGTCTTAAAAAGGTCTTAAAAAGTCTTACATTTTACTTGGTGAAACCTGCAGCAACCCTGAACATTAATTAATGCATAATGATTTAATATAACTAACACACATAGTAGCTACTTAAAGTCGCAATGAAATAAAAAAACTGTCATTTGTTTAGAAATATTGTGGTATTTTTTTTACAAATGACTTATCTGTGAGCTTCATTATTTTGTAAAAATGAAGGTGTCCTCATAATCTGAAATCCAAAGAACAAATCTTTCCCCTCCTCAAAACGATCTCTCTTTATGGGTTGGTTCCCAGAAAAGATTGGCACGATTAGCAAATAGCAACATGACCCAATTTCAAATTATACTATCAGATCTCAATGGACAAATTTAAGTCCAGCCCTACCTTTTATTATTTCAAAAGCCATTTTACTCTATACAGTATCACCACAAGGAAAATAAGAAAATTGCTACTTCCGACTCATGGGACCACATGACAGTCTTCCATAACCTCCCAATAGTTTTGTGTATGGAGCAAATATAAAATTAATTCTTGTTGCTGATGATGAAAAATGTGAATGATGACAGAATTTCTCATATTTGGGTGAACCGGATCTTTAATGTGGTTCTAATGACTGAATAAAATTTTTATCCTTGCTGATACCATAATGTATGCTAATGTAAGCTGTGACTGATAATCTAAGAATACACTTAAGCCAGACAAGAGGGTATTTGCCTTAGTGGACAAGTGAACATTCACATTTTATTATAGGCTAAATGTGTCGCATCACATAATTCACACCAATCTGCACTTATTGTTGGAAGGAAAAGAGGGAAAAGCGAGAGATTGACTCTCGTTTGAAGGAAAGGGCTTAAGGAAATGGAGCAATAAATGCATGCAGTCTGCTTGTGTGAAATGTGTTTGTTTAGTCTCGTCTTCCCAGCTTTATTTCTTTCAACACATGACCGCCTCGGTCCCACTTGAGCATTATGGGGAATGCTGACCTACTTCCAACCCCCATAAACATGTTTTTGTAATCTCTGCCCATTGGCACTGAGAATGCTGTGTGAAGAATGTGTTTTTTTCTGAAGGATTCTGCATGAGTGGCATTCAGGGCCCATCCTCAAAGTCTGTCCTTTGGTCTCCTACACATTTGGTCTTCTCAGTGTTACTTGAAGACTTTGTTTGTTGTGTGTGTTTGGCTCTTTTTCATCTCATGTGATGTGTTTGTGTGTGTATGCGTGCATGCCTGTGGTCCCTTTGTGAAAATTTCAGTTCTAACTCCATTACAAACTAACAGCATCAATGTGACTGACGGTGTGTGCCTGGCCAGCTTTATTTGACAAATTATTCATTCCTTTCAACTGGCTTTCCTGGTCCCTCCAAGAAGAAAAGCACTCCCAGGAGCATTTAATGGAACTTGCAGTATATATTTGATACATTAAAAATGTATTTCATTATAAGTTTCAAAGAATAGATTTTCTAGAGGAATCATAATCCCTGCTTCCATACTGTATGTTCTTATGTAACCTATTGTTTTATGCCTGCTCTGCTGGGATTTTGTGTATATGGATTTTATATGCGACATTTTATTTGCAACCCCATTGGGAAGTCAATTTGGGGAGGAAGTGAGTTTATGTTTCTCTGAATATCCTGTGGTTTCTTGTTATCCAGTGTCAATAGTAAGTCTCCTCAAAGCCAACTGAATACTATCCCGATAAAGGGGATTGACCTGTCAGTCAGGCATCATATCAGGAATATTGACAACCAGCATAGAGAGAGAACAATGATCCAGAAGAGTCTGAATAATGCATAGCATTTTTTTAAACGGGGCTGGTTTGACATGTTCCAAAAGAAAGAGCTTTCTGTCTTTAGCTTTACATGTATACTTTTATTGTGGATATAGATGTTATTTACTTAATACTCTGTAAGGATCTAATAGAAACATGCTTATGCAAAAAAGGCATCAGGATCATGAGTGCTTATTGGCTAAATGTCTCTCTCTGTTTCTGTCAGGCGGCTATGCTACCCATGTCCATCATTATTGTTGGAGTTGGCCAGGCGGAGTTTGATGGTAAGACCTGATTTAAAAAATATATTTTTGCATAAGCACGTCCACTTTAGTTTCAAGCCAGAATACATCAATGCTAGTTAACGTTTTGCACTCATAGAGTTTCTGGATAAAAAGTCAACTAATTGGGAAGGTTTAAGGTCTTGGGTTGATAAACAGATGTCAGGTAGTAAGATCTTCACGGAGGACACAGCTGTTGAATATAATTAGCACGGCCCACCATCTGCTATTAGGATTAATTTATGGTCTTTCGTAATGATGATCTCCTTTATAGCCATGGTCGAACTGGATGGTGATGACGTAAGAGTATCGTCCAGGGGAAAGCTGGCGGAAAGGGACATAGTACAGGTAAATGGTTTTCAAAATTACTACATGGATACTATCAGTCAACATGTGTTTTTATAACCTAAGAAATGTCAAAGTAATAAATATATGAAGAAGGTTCTTGAAGAAATTTTGGTGACCTAGATTTACAAGCATCTCGGATTTAGAGCACATCACACATGGTTAAAGGGACATTCCTTTTTTTCCAGCTCCCCTAGAGTTAAACATTTGATTTTTACTGTTTTGGAATCCATTCAGTCCATCTCCGGGTCTGGCGCTAGCACTTTTAGCATAGCTTAGCACAATTCATTGAATCTTAATAGACCATTAGCATCGCGCTAAAAATAACCAAAGAGTTTTGATATTTTTCCTACTGTATGTAAAACTTATCTCTTCTGTGGTTACATTGTGTACTAAGACCGACAGAAAATTAAAGTTGTGATTTTCTAGGTAGATATGGCTAGGAACTATACTCTCTAACTGGCGTAATAATCAAGGACTTTGCTGATGTAACATGGCTGCACCAGGCGTAGTGATATTACACACTGCCTGAAAATAGTCCCCTGCTAATCAGATTCAATAGTTTATGCTAAGCTATGCTAAAAGTGCTAGCGCCAGGATTCCAAAACAGTAAGAATCAAATGTTTAACTATAGGGGAGCTGGAAAATTAGCATTTTTTTTTTTCAAATAAAGTGGAATGTCCCTTTAAAGGGTTTGCTGTACTGAATATAAATAAATACAATATTGTAGTGTATTTGTGTTAAGCAACCAGGTATTTGTAACATTGTTTACAAGGACACAAAAATCAATCTGTAGATACTTAGAGAAATCACGAACAATTACTGACAACTTTTAAATCTTGGCTGCAGTTTGTACCATTCAGAGACTACATGGACCGGACGGGTAACCATGTTCTGAGCATGGCACGACTCGCCAAGGATGTCCTGGCTGAGATCCCGGATCAGTTAATCTTATACATGAAATCAAGGGGCATCAAACCCAACCAGACACCACCGGACTACAGCCCTCCTGTCCTTAGCCCATCACCCACCATATGAGTTTATCCTGTCTGCTCCAGACTGCAAAATACAAGGAAAAACTGCTTATGTTACCTTCAATTTGGATCTTTTACAAAGACAACACAACTAATTTGGTACGAGTTTACCGGCTGAAGAGGGGATGGTTCGGAATTTGCACACTGAAGAAATGAAAAACTTTATATATCTGTGTTCTGGCATTTTGACAGAAAAATATGATGTCAATAGGCGTTTTTCTCAAAATTTGCCAACATTATAAAGAGATTTATACTTGTTAATTTTATGTAATCTACTGTAATTCAGATCAAGTGTGAATGGGGAAGATCATTATAAACAAACACCAATTCTAAGATCATTTAGCATCTGCAACTAAACTAAAGGTAGTTTTTGTGTGTCGCATGTCAGGACCATACAGTATCTTTATTAAGAGAGTGTTATATAAGAGATTGTAATAATTTCTATGTAAGTATTTTATAGTCATTAAAGTGAGGTAAAGATTATTAGAAATACTATAAGTATAATAAAAATAAGTCATCTTAAGTGCTTGCTTGAAAAATAGTATCTGTATAGGTGATCCATCATGTAGTGATCTGGTTTGGTTTTAGAAATTGTAGATAGTTTGTGTTAAGGTGTTTTATTTTTCCACAGGGATTTTTTTTATTATTTTTTAGTACAAAAAGAATTCCCATTGCAGTTTCCCATTTATAGCTTTTTACATCTGTGCTTAGATTTTCTATTGTAAAGCAAAAAATCCAGGGTAAACCTATTGTACATTACATTACTACATTGTATTAATTGTACTTGCATATTATAGGTAAAATCGCTTGAGGAGAAAAAGTTAAAGCCGTTTACAAAAATTTTTTTTTTTGGACATGAGTCTAAAGAGAAGCACAAATATTTTCTTAATGCTGTAAAATTTGTAAACCATATGAATCAGACACTGTACACTTTCAGCTCTCAAAAACCATTGGGATTTGTAAATACAATAATAGAGCCCTCAATTCCTTAACACTCTGGAGCCAGTATACAGTATCTAAATATTTCACAGCAGATCTTCAGACACTCAAAACCCATCAGGGAGATGGTGGGAAAGGCCTTGCAGCTAACTGGCATAGATGAGATGAGATGAGACAGACTGTTGTTTTTTCTTAAAGCACCAACTGAAGTGCTACAAGTGACTCACCTGATGCCCATGTCCAGCCATGCTGAACCTTTAGCTACTCATTCTCTGGATTCTTGCTGACTTTTAAACACATTTTTAATTATTTACTATGACAGGGTTTCAAAAGATATAACTCTAACAGTGTGCAAAAAAATAATGCAATTTAAAAAAAATCTAGCTTTGGATAATCATACAAGCATCAATACAGCCTATTAGGTTTACTGGCTTTATGTATGTTTACTTAAAGAATTGTTTACCTTTGGTGATTACTACTGTATGGTTAACAAGGATAAATTAGCAAACGTTTCCATAACGTCTTATTTAAACTTAAAGAAAAACACAATTTTTCAATATTTTACTATGTTTTTACCTCAACTTAGACGAATTAATAGATACCTATAGTTATTCAATGTGTGCACTTAATCTTTGTAGAGCGCGTTGTGAATGTGTTAGCATTTAGCCTAGCCCCATTCATTCCTTAGGATCCAAACAGGGATGAATTTAGAAGATACTGTACCAAACACATCCATGTTTTCCGTATTTAAAGACTGTTACATGAGTAGTTATACGAGTAAGTATGATGGCACAAAATAAAACGTGGCAATTTTTTAAGCATATAAAAAATGAGAACTATATTGTATGGCGGAAGAGCACTTTGCAGCACTCCTACCTCGGGCGTAGTAATATTGATGGAAGTTTGAGCGAAAGGGGGGGTAGTTGGGAGTGAAGATTTTATTGCTCACCAAGGTCAAAGTGCTGCAAACGAAGTGCTCTTTCGCCATACAAAATAGTTCAAATTTTTTATCTGCTTAAATAATCGCCACATTTTATTTTGTGCCACCATACTTACTCGTATAACTACTCAAGTAACAGTCTTTAAACATGGAAAAAAGGAAGTGTTTGGTGGCTTCTAAATTCATCCCTATTTGGATCCTAAGGAATGAATGGGGCTAGGCTAAATGCTAGCACATTCATGACGTGCTGTAAAAAGATTAACTGCACGCATTTAAAAAAGATAGGTATGTATTCATTTGTCTAAGTTGAGGTAAGAACATAGTAAAATATTGAAAAACGGTGGTGTTTTCCTTTAAAGCTGTGCCGTGATATATATATTTTTTTCAGTTTTACCCTAAAAAGCACGCATTCCGCTATACTTTAAAACTAAAACTTTTAAACATAAATTTTTTTACCTACACACTGTAAAAATGCAGCATGTTAAAACAACTTGGTTTTGCAAGTCAATTTAACCTACTATTTTAAGTTTTAACCTGTGATAATTTGACATAACTTATAAAAACAAGTTGAAATTGTTTAATTTAATTTTTTATATAAAATATATGTTGATTTGACAAAAATGCTGTATTTGTTTTAGAGTGTATAATGGAAAAAGGGTTTGCAGTCGAGATTTGTGGTATTGTATCTCATGGCAAGGTGGCTTATTCATATTAATTTGTACAACTACATGCATATATTTTTGTACGATTTGCTTTTGCCCCAGTGATGTTGGGGTTAAGTGGTGGTTTAAGGGTTTTGTTATTATTTTTTTATGATAATCGTATGTTTTCATATGATTCACTTTGTACGAATTCATACGAATTAGCCAATACTTACGAATTCTCATGAGATCAGGCTGTTTTAACCACAGACACATTTTAATTTTTTACAGCAGGGCCAACACTTACTGTGTTTACCCAGTTTTCTTTATCTTCTAATTAAATGTTTGGCTTTTTGTCATAACAAGTCTTAACAATGTTTTAGTACAGCTTAATAGAAACTAGATTCTATTGGACTAAATTCTTAATGGATAAAATGAAAAGGCAATTAAAAAATCTCTAAGGTTTACTACTACTGCAACTCCAAGTTTTCTAGAGGTTTGATAACAAAGTTTTTACGAAACATTAATTTGAAGCATTTTAACCCAACTTAATGACTATGCTTTTTTTGTGGAGGATGACGAAAATTAGACGGTGTGCTTTCTTTTAACCCAGTGATTAACACATGCCTGTGGCTGAGTTACGGGAAATGAAGTGAAGTGATCCATCAGTCACTTAGGAAGTGAGATTACGTTTGACAGAGGGAGTGCTGGGTAAAGTGTTTGTTTGCATGTGTTAACAGTGTATTGATTTTAAAGGGTTATTTACTCTTCGGTGGAAATTGTAACTGATAGTCCAGACACTGGGATATTACTTTTTTGTTGTTGTTTTCAATGGGCTTTTAATTATAATAATTTGGTTACAGAATTTCTACTTGCATACATGTAACCTTTCTAAAGTCCTATTCAACATTCATGAAACATTTCTGCTATGCGACTTGTAAACCTAGAGAACACATTACACACGCAACTCATGTATACATCTATCTGTATCCAGAGAATGTTCACTGTAAAAAATGCAGCATTTTTGTCAAATCAACATATATTTTTATGCTATTTTAACTTTAAAAAATCAACTTGTTTTATAAGTTATGTCAACTACAGGTCAAAACTTAAAATAGTAGGTTGAATTGACTTGCAAAACAAAGTTGTTTCAACATTTTTGCATTTTTTTACAGTGTGGGTTAATTTTATGGCATGGTGTAAATTTTTACACTATAATAAGCCAGTGAATGATGTAGTAGTTCACAACATGATTACAAATTAAGTAGTTAAAGTAGTTAAATGAGGACTTAATAGTTATCCAAAATATGTACATTTGTTAAAGATGTGGCCCTTGTCCAGTGCCAATCCTGGTTTCCTCTGTGAGATATGCATGATTGTGCCAAAATGGCTGACAGGTTCAGTAAACTGTCCTTCATCTCTGTTTCTCTGTGTTAAATCTTTGCTGCTCGTCTCATTTTAACTTTAATACAAAGCATGATGGATCCCATTCTTGCTGGATTTCCTATGCTTCTCTCCCTTTTCTCTTCTTCTTCTTTACCTTTTTTCTCAGTCGATATATGCATGGTGAGCTGTTTCCAGTCCGGACAGAGAACATTGCTATTGTCATTTCCGTGGTGTGTGAAATTTGTAATGGATTGCCTTAAAAGTGACAATGAATAAAACAATGACAACATTTTTCGAGAAGATTGGAGAGAGATTATTTTTTTCTATGCAAGAGTTTCATCCTCATGAATAATTCAACGGGTACTAACTGTTACAGTCTATTACGTGCCGATGCAGACTTTAATGGGAGAGCAGAGAGATTTGCTCATTAATTCGTGTTAGATGCTTTGGTTGGCCCCTCCAGAGACAGGTGGGCATTTACATAAGTCTATTCACTGTACGTCCTTAGGGCTTGTCACATCCATTTTGAGTGATTAGTCACTCTATTATCTCTCGTTCGCAATGTTTAGCTGAGGTACATGGGTGTAGTTTAATGCTTTTCGAACAGCAGAACTAACTATAAAAGTCATTAGGTAGTTTTCTTGCATGCTGATACTGCAGATGTTGTATTGTCTGGAGAGTCTGTGCCGTATTCACTGTTTACTTGCGTGGAAAATGATAAATGATGGTATTTGAGTGTTTATGTGCGGTCCTGTGTTCCAATATGGGTAGCTGTGGTGCACAAAGAAAAGTCCATTTTAGAAGATGAAAGGATTAGAACACAAAAGAAAAGATGGAAATGGGTATCATCCATTGCTATCAAGAAAGGGTTAAATGCAAAGACATTATGGCATCACTCTTGTAAACATGAAAACACTACAAATGCACACAGATGACCCTTCAAACGCTCTGTAGACCCTAAGAGTCATTCATTTAATTGTCAGACTGATTGATGCTATTTTAAAGCATCTCCAGCTTTGTTTCTCAGCGTATCAGGGATTTGTCTGCTGTCTGTCCCTATTGCAGCAGAGCAAGGTCCATGTGAGAGATTTGGCTGAAGGGAGACAGGTCTGAGGTCATCAACTTGCTGAAAACACTAATGCTCTCTGTCAACATGCCATAAGCCAGCCATGCTTTCAAAACACAATAATAAAGCCACTCCTTTGAAAAGTATGAGCCCAAAATAGAGAAACCAGGGAACATTTATACAAATGTCACCTGAAAACTGGGGCACCTAAAGTCTAGAGAACTAACCATTAGATAACTGAGAAGAACAACAGTTTTGTCTAGGCTTCATTTTAACTGGCAAGGCATTACTAGACAAAATAATGTATTAGTTGCTCGATATTAATGTTTTGTTAACTGAACTGTTGTATAAAGTAATATTCCACTCCCAATACTAATTTAAAGGAGAACACCACAGTTTTTCAATATTTTACTATGTTCTTACCTCAACTTATACAAATGAATACATACCTATATTTTTTCAATGCGTGCACTTAATCTTTGTACAGCGCGTTGTGAATGTGTTGGCATCTAGCCTAGCCCCATTCATTCCTTAGGATCCAAACAGGGATGAATTTAGAAGCCACCAAACACTTCCACGTTTTCCCTAAAGACTGTTACATGAGTCGTTTCACAAGTAAGTATGGTGGCACAAAATAAAATGTGGGGATATTTTAAGCGGAAAAAAAATGAGTACCTTATTGTATGGCTGAAGAGTACTTAGTTTGCAGCACCTCGGGCACAGTAAATTTGATGAAAGTTTGAGCGAGAGGAGAATAGTCAGGAGCGATGATGCTACTGCGTGCCAAGGTCCAAGTGCTTCAAACTAAGTGCTCTTCCGCCATACAATATAGTTCTTATTTTTTATCTGCTTAAAAAATCTCCACGTTTTATTTTGTGCCACAATACTTACTCATGTAACCACTCATGTGCAAGTGTTTCATGGCTTCTAAATTCATTCTAAATCCTCTAAAGTCTCTAAAATCTACATATTCACAAGCAGAAGAACAAGCAGAATGTTTTGGTAAATTTCTCATTTGTGCCTTAATTTCAGGCACATTTGAGCAAAGCAACAGAATTCATTTGCAGGTGCAGTCAGCAGTTAAATAGGTTTTTTTGTTTATACATCTAAAAATGCTTTCCATAACACATTTTACTCTGAGGAGAACAATACATCTGCACACAAACAAAACTGAAATTTTTTTAATAAGCTTATATATAACTGTCCTCAACTTAAGTTTTTAAAAGTTTTTCTCCTGTGTCAGATGGTGTTATACAGCAAACATTCATCTGTTCATTTCCATAAAAGTTTTGTGCATGGTTTGAAATAAATTGATTTAAATTAAATCAAATAATTTAATTATATTTAACTAACATTATAATGATGGCTTAATGCTTTAAGCTAGTGGTTCCCAAACTTTTTCAATTTAAGGCCGCCTAGTTGCCCACAACAATATTTAAAAGCCCCATACTCACTCGTTTTTTTTTTTTTCAAATAAAATTAACTGCTTGGAATGATGTTTATGCACTATACTAAAATGGCTAAAAAAATTAAGAAACATCTTGATTTTGCATATTTTAATGCTTGTTTTGTTCAATATTTAATAATTTTAAGTCATCTTGAGGCCCCCTTTGAAATCTGCTGAGGTCCCCCTGTGGACCCCGGCCCCCTGATGGGAAACACTGCTTTAAGCAACTTATTTCTCTTCTATTTATGTCTGCACACATAATGGGTCCAATGGGGGAGTCATTTTTTATAGTGGTCTCAGACATACACATCCCACTTGCACATACACATGACTCGTCCCATTTTTTATTCTCATTAAAACTATCTTGGCTCATGCTGTATACTGCATAAAGGGACCCCGTGACTGGGGTACATCAAAGGCTTTGCAGTGGGGACCGGGACTGCTAGACATCTCCATTCCTAATTTAAATCCCCAGCACCACAGCTTGGCTCACACTTCCCAGTTAGTCACTGTTTTAGATGCCCTATTTCAGGTAGATGGCTCAAATCACAAGGCTCTGATTCAAACAATACTCTGACTTAGAAAGATAGGATTTGCAGTATGCTGGTTGAGCAGAGTTTAGAAGTAATGTTGTGTTTTGAGATTGCAGAATTTACCAAGAGAACTGCAATTATTGCATGCCTTCTGTCACACATTTTTATAAATGTGACCTTGTCTATGAAATCTAAAGTTTTAAAATGTAATAATGAGATTTGGAGAATCAGAGTTTCACATTGATTTGACATGGATGGCCTCAGTCAATCTTAAAGATATCAAGGTTATAATTTTATAGATGTTCTTTCCATGATAGGATGATTTTATGTAATAAATAATGAAAAATGACTTCAGCTGAATTTTTACAGACTGGGCCACACATTGTTTTTTTAGCTTATGGTTACATTTATGCTACATAGTAGTACTGAAAAAGCTATAATGTTGCCTCCAGAATGAAAGCGTTATCACCGATTTGGCAAAAGCATCCCCACAGAAGGAACATGTAATCTCCAAATAATGTCAATTTTGGTATTTGTTAGGGTGCCTGTGTCCCAGTGTTACAAAAAGGCAAATAAAACCCTTGGTAATTTAAATGGACAAGGAGCAAAATAGTTTGGACAGCATCAAGCAATCATCCACTGCTCCTGCAGGATGGGTCGGTGATATTTCAACAAGGGTTTCTTTTCTTGAGTATAAAGCTTTGCCCCCATCTGACTCTACCAGCAGCATCTAACATAAGCTAATGGTGTGTGCAAGAAAGCCATTAGATCTGTACTGCTGCCCTGCTGTAGACCATGAACAAATGCATAATTTCTTTCCATTTGCCTCTTGCTCTTCCTATATATCTTTACACTTCAAGAGGATTTTTGTTGGGTGTTTGGGGGGCACTGCTTTCAAGGTTGATAGATACGAGGTCATGAAGTGGTGTAAGAGATCAGTGTAAAATGCCCGGAGCCGAGTGAGTGTCGCTTTATTAAAAACAAGAATCAAGATGAATGAAAACAAGCTGCAAGCAGGCTCACTTATATTCTTGTATTTTTCATGCTTGCTCTACACCAGCCTTCTAGATCAGGAGATTCTCCACTACACAATGTTATTGTCATGACAATGTTAATATTATAGTTTTCAGTTGATATCGAGGGGCAACCTTCCGATCTCTCTGATGAAGCCAATAGACCCTTTTACTGTTTGTACACAATGATGACGTGGCAGCGTATGCGCGCGCATTTAGGCAACGGAAGTATCGTAAGAATCAAAAGTGAAGCAACACAAACAGTAAGTTATTTTTAAAAAGTAGACTTTATGAACATTTTCAACACAGCTACCAGATCCGTGTACTATAGGGGAGTGGATAGAAGACGTTAGCAGATGGCCAAAAATAAAGTTGCCAGATACATATATACGTATATACGTATATTATATTTGTGCAACCAAACGCAACAACCAGACAATTTGATGCTGGGAAACCGTTTTAATAAACTTTCTGAGTTGCTACCACGTTAGAACCAATGGGGAACAACACCACTTCCGTTGCCCAAATGCGCGCGCAGGCTATTTGATCACGTGAGCTGTAAAAGGGTCTATACGGATATTTAAACTGCAATTCATCGACTGGCGGCTAGAGGCTGGCTTCAAAATGGAGTCGATTCCCATAGACCTCCTTGTTAAAATGCCCATCTTAAGAGCTGAATAAAATATGTTTACATCTTTGTACAAAATTTTTTTTTGGTCTGTATAGTTATTATATTAAGCTTTAAAGTTCTGCATAATTAAGGGCGTGGCCACTTGAGTGACGGTTGAACAGCCACTGCTGTCACTAGAGTCGAGCTATGTGGGCGTGGTTTCAGCAACCAGCCACCTCAGCTTCACCCACGTCTCGCCTCTTTTACCCATTTTCGAGTGATGGGCGGTGACACGCAGCCAAGATGGCGACGGCAAAGCTTCAAAAACGATCTTCAAAAACCTACGGGTGACGTAACGAATACTACGTCCATCTTTTTTTACAGTCTATGGTTGATATTCCTTTTTGGGGTAATTTTACCCATGACCTGGTTGTTGCTACACTTTAAGTCAGATAAATGGTAATCTTAAACTGTCACTGGGGCAGTACCCTTTAATGTGTACCATAGGTACAGCTATACATTTGGTACCAAATTGTACATTTGAGGTACTAATGTAGATTATGAAGTACTTGTATGAATTCTTTAGGTGCATAAGTGTGCTTTTTTACCTGCCCCAGTGCCAGGTAGAGACCTTTTTTAGTGGCACCTTGAGACTCATTGAGCTTGAGAAAAGCATCTTGTGCAAACCAATTAACTTGACTCATTAAACGCACTTCTTGCCAAAGGTCCTGTATATGTGGACACCCAAACATGATACCCATTTACTTGTTTAACATACTCAATTTCAAAACCACGTGCATTCATGGGGAAATATATGCATTTTTGCTGCTAAGGCATTTTAAACCCATCTGGGAAGGGTTATGATGTTTGGAACATAACTGCAGGTATTTACATTTATGCATTTGGCAAACATTTTTATCCAAAGCAGGTATACATTTAATCAGTATGTGTGTAAATGGGATTCGAACACATGACATTTGCACTGCTGTCACAATGCTCTACAGAGGCATCAATGAGGTCATGCATTGTGTTGAGTGATGGATCACAGTTGGCGTCCAAATGATCTCATAGGAAAAGCTCCATGCTTTCTAGTTTTCTAAAAGAGATTTGAATGCATCTTCGAGATTGCATGGCTGTATGTCTGATTTTATGCAACCTTTAATAATGGATGTAACTGAAACTGCCAACCCATTAATTAGAAATGGGTGTCCACATACTTTTGGCAGGATTGAAGTACATTTTCAATGCTATTATTACCCAGTCTGACTATTCAGTGATAACACTTGCATATTTAAACTGATTCTCTCTCACGGACTGTGGTCTGTTGTTTCCCCGAGGTGCTTGAGGCAGTGGCTGGCCATTATTCCCAAGGATCTCAGAGTGATTTAAGAAGGTCTATGCTGGACTAACTCCGTCTGAAAAGCATTTTAATGCAGATCGGGCCTCATCTTGAATGCAAAGAGTCCCCCTGATGCATCCAGCCATTCATTCTTAATGAAGAGAGTAAGCCCATGCAAACACTAGAGAGAGGTGAATTAAACATCACTCCACTGGAACGGCTATAGGACAGCGTGGCTTTGCTGTATATTTCATAGATCTGCTGCAGCAGCCTCAAACATTTACCCACAATCTCTCAGTATGTGCATACAATAGTAAATATAGAAATGTGGATCACTCAGCCTAAAGAAATATGTATGCTGCTGCTAAATTACAAACATTTGACATATCTATGGAAGGACAGGAATGTAGTGATTAATCCACTTTTATCATTAAGATCAGTGACAGAGACGAAATTTTATTGACAATGTGTTTAAAAAGTGGAATTATTTAGAGAAAACCTGATGGCATATTTGTTCTTCGTAAATTTGAATTGACTTGAGAAGAATCACGTTACATCGCTCTCCAAAGAGATCATGGTTGTTGGGTGTGTAAGCAGTTGAATGAATTTTAGACTTTGTGCTCATCTATGAGGCATGAACATACTGAGATGAAGGGGAATGCAAATCTAATAACTAATCTAATCTTACTCTCAGAGGTCTAAATGTTTTGCCTTGGGATGCTAAATTGCCACAGTCTGAAATTGCATTTTAAGTGAAATGACATTTGGAGTTAATGAAAAATGTATAAAATTATTCAGATTATGCTGTCACATCAGTATTTTTGTAGAAAAGCATTTAAACCCACATAGGCAGTTGTACACTAAACAAGATTAATGCATAATCATTTCTTACTAAGTGTTGCAACCTAAAACAAGGTTTAGGGTTTTAGTATTGAACTACTCTGCCATCTTCTGGTTAAATTGAGAACATTCAGTTAACGTTATAAAATAATTTGTAAATAAAATGTAGATAATTTGGGTATTTTTGTACATGTATTGATTTAGCAGATGCTTCTATCCAAGGCAACCTACAAATGAGAGATCTTTTAACATTTTGTCTATGTAGAAGTAAAGGTAAAGCAATGGAAAGATGAACAACATTAAAAGAAAACTTTTGTTTTTAATACAGAAATCATGTCAATTACCACATGATGTACAGCTCTCTTCAGTTTCTTCAAGTAGTCTGCAACCAACACATTTATCTTAGAAAATGAGATTAAAACAAAATGTTAAATATACTTTAACAATTTTAATAAAGAACAAGATTTTGGCCTAGCAATACAATTTTAATACTGAAAGACATAAAAGAGAAAAATTTGTTTAACATAATTAGTATGATACAAAACAAAAGCAGTGTTTTAAGGTTGCCTGTATAGGTAAGTGCATAAAAGTTCTTGTTTGAACGCTGATGTATTAACACATTAATCGTTTTATAGCTGCTCCCAGGGGGTCGCTTGTTTTTTTGGGAAAATCAACTGGAGTGAGGGGATTTTCCTGAAGACCCCGCAACATCACCCCCTGCTCGAGCTCCGTATCAGGTATACTAAAGTTATTTATGAGCCACTGCTCGATCTGGTGTCTATCCATTATAGGGCTCACAGGAGAGGTTGCTGGTTGCGTTTCAGTGGAGGGAATGTCAGCAACAAAGGTTTGGTCTTGGATCCTCATGCTATCCATTGAAAAGCATGTTTCTTTCGAATTCGTGCTGCCCATTTGAGGGCTCTTCTTTGAAACGGGCGTGCACTCACGCTCACAGGCGCAGCTGTGATCAGGTGATCTTATATCTTTAAATGAATTAACAGATTCGTTGTCATCCGGTGGTAGGCTGCTGCCAATCGTGACAACATCTTCCGATGCCACTCGTATGAGTTTTAGGCGTTTCCTGTGATTCTCTCGACAAAAGGTGTCGGTGCGCATGTCTAAAAGGATGCAGTCTTCATCCTTCTCAGAGTTTTTATCCATAGTGTCGGCATCTGTGTCATCTGAATCTCCATTACACTCAATACGGCTTGTTTGAGACCCTCCGGGTGAATCAAACACCACTCCCCGAGACCCATGGCGAGAGGCTCTCTGAAGCATGTTCGCTGTGCTGTTAAAGGAAGCTGGAAAATCAGTTTTGGCTTTCATGAAATGTTTGACCGACTCTGGAATGACCAGCGTTTTGCGCTTCTTACATGGGCTCAGAAGGGATGAGAAATAAGGCAAGCATCTGCCCACGATGGGTACCAGAGAGATGGGACGCAAGGCAGACACAAAGTCCTCCAGCTCCTGGTAGGAGGAATGGTCGGAGTAAGGCACCACGTGGACGTTAGGGTGGGATGAGACAATCGCACGGCTAGTGGGGAGTATAGCTATAGTAGGTTGCTCCTTATTCCATGCCAGTAGATTGGAGGCGTTGATCTCAGACTGGTTCACTGCACGAATGCGACCCGCCCCAGGTTCAGTGGTAAAAACATCCGGAAGCTCAAGAACTCGAAGGGTTTGCAGGCGGTCTACATCCACCTCGACCCATGTTTTAAACTCCATAGCCAGCTCCACGAGCAGAGACTCTTTACCCAGAGAGTAAAGACCTGCAGGGTTCAAATCAAAGATTTATTATATGGATTTTGCGCTATTACCTAACACATAAAAAAGCCACTTCTCAGAATAAACACATGAATGAACATTTTGTGAAGGCTTTAAATTTTTAAGAAACACCCAAGTGAATTTAAGGGGAACTACTAAACAGTTGGTTCAATTAAGTTTAAGTGAGGCTTAAATGTCCAAAAAAATCAGAATAGCTCTCACTGTACAAACTGAACTGATTGTGAATGAGCTTTAAATGAGTTTCAAATCTCACCAATAACAATGCTGTACCCAGAATGAGCTCTAATGATCTCTTTAATTTGCTGGGTGGCTCGCTGGCGAGACGGGACGGTTCGAGTGGGGTCACAGTTTGTGTTGTCCAGATACAGTACATCAATATTAGTGTTGTTCCTCAGACACTCCTCCCGCAGCATAGATGGAGTATAACGGAAGTCACCTGAGGTAAATGTGATGGTGTATTATTAAAGGGATAGTTTGTGGACCAGAATTTCTTCCATAGTAGAAAAAAAGAATACTATGGAAGTAAATGGGGTCCACAAATGGATTGGTTACAAACATTTCTCAAAACATCTTCATTTGTGTTCATCAGAACGAATACATTTATACAGGTTTGTAACAACATGAGTAGGACTGTGAAAAATAATCGTGCAAAAGCACGTTTTCTCAATGAATGATTTACGGTGAAATGCCGCCACATCCAAAAGCCAGAAAGCGCTTTCACGCAGAAAAGCCATTTGTGCCACAGAAGAAGAACCATTACAAATGCTTTTCCAGGAAATGTCTAGAGGCATATTAATATTGCTGATCTTCATACTGTTTTAGGTATTTTCATAATAAAGAATATTTTGAATGATTGTGTTTGACGAGTGTTGCTTTTTTAAAAGGACTTCCAACTGATCACAGAGCTGCAGTACATGCACAAGCTGTGCATGAAACACAGAATCGGAGCCTTGCGATTCAGAATCGACTTCAGACAGATATTTTTAATGGGGAACGCAATGCATCGTCACAGCCCTAAACATGATAGGAATGTAAATGATTTTTGGGTGAACTATCACTTTAAATGTGATAGTATATAGATTAGGTTCCATAAATGTTTTTAATATCTTAATTGAGAAGTTATTACATCTCCATATTATTTATTATTCCAGAACACCAATGTACACACTCACCAGTGTAGAGTATGGTCCCGAAGTATCCCTCGAACAGAAACATAACCGCCCCAGGACAGTGGTTGGCATCTATTAGAGTAACAGTCATTCGTTCTTTCCCAAGATCATCCAACAACAGCATGTGGGGCTCCCCAACTTCCAAGGGACGAATCCATTTCTCTTTCACCTGTGGATCACAGAAGACACAATTTACATACATGTGCATGCAAAGTATGCATTATGATTTTATATTGGATTTTAAGTCTAGGATTCCTAGAACATGAGTAGATTTCATATTGCATTTATGCTGTGTTTTTGTTTTTAACACAGGGAGAAAAAGAGAAGAGATATAGGGCTCACCTGCAGTTTAAGTTTGAGAAGTTTGGATGTGAGGGGTGAGCAGTATATGGGTCTGTGACTCCAGGTGGACGTGAGGCCAGAGGTGTGATCCGCGTGCATGTGAGACAGAAAGAACAGTCGGACATGAAGACACTTGCGGAGATGCCAGAAGTCCACAGCTATAGGAGTTTCCGGTATGACTTTCCCGTTCATATTTTGCTGTTGTGTGGAGCTCAGACGGCTGTCTATCACTTATGCAGAAACCGATTTCAAAAATAGCTGCATTTCGGTTGCACGCGATTTGTTGATGTTTGAACTGTCTAATGTTTGTTAATATTGTTCAGTTTGAAATGTAACACTGGCAGTAATGTAAAGAAAAAATTAAATGCACTGTTCAAAGGTTTGTAATATTGCCACGAAAAAACTAACATATTAACTGACCCCTCCGTTAGCAATTAACTTTAGCAATAAACTATCTAGATGTCATGTCATTGCGGTAGCGGCATGGCGATCACTCATAACAAAACTTACGAAAGCAGAAAGAAATGTAGCAGCATGCCATTTAGTGTTTATCCCAGGGTGTTAGCAGGCCGGTTAGCCATGCAGGTTATGTTGTCGTATATTTGTGCAGATGAGTGCCATGCCAAACCCACGCGTCACTTCGGTTAATGTACGTTACGTGATCGCAAATTCAAACGCTTTAAGCGCGCTTTGCAGAACGAGGCTGAATCCAGCTCCCGATTCGCCAGCTCCTTATTCGCCTAACTATCCGTTCCACCTTAAAAAATATCAGAGCGCTTCAAGCTCCTCCCTTGCAATGTCATTGGCTGTGTATTTAAAGGAACAGTTACCACAAAAATTTGAGACTTGTCAGCCTTCGGTTTGAACAGAAAATAGTCAGAAACCTGTAAAATATTTATTACTTTTATTTGTAC
Organism: Paramisgurnus dabryanus; assembly: GCF_030506205.2. Taxonomy (NCBI): domain Eukaryota; kingdom Metazoa; phylum Chordata; class Actinopteri; order Cypriniformes; family Cobitidae; genus Paramisgurnus; species Paramisgurnus dabryanus. The sequence continues at coordinate 14,680,043 of NC_133347.1, forward strand.
ATGTTTATTTCAAATGAAATGTGTGTCTACAGCATATTGACTTTAATCACTTTAAATGTAAACTGCACATAACCGACGAGATCAACTTCCACTTTAGCCAGTCTACCGTTTCATATCATTTTCATGTAATTTATATTCAATATCATCTGCAGAAAACCACCCGCTATATTAACCATGTAGTGCACATATACAGGGACGTATTATGACTTTGATGGAGAGAGAGAGCGACGTGTGTTCGATAGAAACCGAGTTAGGTTTCCACCGCACATGATGCTGCACTCATATGGTGTAAATAATTTCCCGACTTACAGAATTCACGTGAATGTGAAACTCGGAAAGCTTTGATAATACATAGGATTCAAGTTTAATTTCTTCGCTTAACCTAGGGATGTTTGTCCATGTTTAATATCGTTGTGGTTTAATATTGATAAAAACCCGCAAACCCATTTGTTTTGAAAATCTAAGGATCTTTATATTTATTTATATTATAAGGCTGGTAAATTGTTTTCTGTCTATTCGTTTTGCTAAACGTTCTGCTTAATTTAAGCGAGTCATTTTAATAATGTCTCTTGTTCTGTTTTAATAAAAAAATAATAATGAACAAATAGTAAGAATTCGTAGAACTAAAAAATTATGTCTTTCATTAATTTATGTTATAACGCAGATACCATCCGTCAAATTCGTTTTAATAAAACAAGCTGTTTAATATAAAGTTTGTCATTGTACTATTTTATTGGTGTTTAGTTCTTCGTTAAGAATAATAATGATCAAACATAAAAAACATTTTAAGAAATGGAAACATTCATTTATTTAACTTTAAAAATAAAAGGTAATCTACTACAGATTCCTGTAATAACTTCAAAAAATTAAGGGTTCTCAAAAAAATCTCAACGTAGGGTGCTAGATAAAGTTCATCTCTAATGAATTCCAGCGTTTCATTCTATTCTGATATTTTCTCTTTCATATTTCATCCACAGAAGAATGCCCCCATTATTATGCTATTTTAGTCAATAAAACACACTGCACCTGTCATAACTTCAAAAAATCAACAGTTCTCAAAAAAAGCTCAACGTAGGGTGCTAGATAAAGTCCATCTCTAATGAATTCCAGCGTTTCATCCATTTCTGATATTTCCTATTTCATATATCATCCACAGAAGACTGACACCCTTTCCTGTAATAACTTCAAAAAATTAAGGGTTCTCAAAAAAATCTCAACGTAGGGTGCTAGATAAAGTCCATCTCTAATAAATTACAGCGTTTCATCCATTTCTGATATTTCCTCTTTCAGATTTCATCCACAGAACAATGCTCCCATTATTATGTTATATTAGTTAATATAACACACTGCACCTGTCATAACTTCAAAAAATCAACAGTTCTCAAAAAAAGCTCAACGTAGGGTGCTAGATAAAGTCCATCTCTAATGAATTCCAGCGTTTCATCCATTTCTGATATTTCCTATTTTATATATATCATCCACAGAAGACTGACAACCTTTCCTGTAATAACTTCAAAAAATTAAGGGTTCTCAAAAAAATCTCAACGTAGGGTGCTAGATAAAGTCCCTCTCTAACGAATTCCAGCGTTTCATCCATTTCTGATATTTTCTCTTTTATATATCATCCACAGAAGAACGCCTCCATTACTATGCTATATTAGTCAATATAGCACATTGCACATGTCATAACTTCAAAAAATTAATGGTTCTCAAAAAAATCTCAACGTAGGGTGCTAGATAATGTTCCTCTCTAACAAATTCCAGCGTTTCATCCATTTCTGATATTTTCTCTTTTATATATCATACACAGAAGAACGCCTCCATTATTATGCTATTTTAGTCAATATAACACACTGCACCTGTCATAACTTCAAAAAATTAATGGTTCTCAAAAAATCTCAATGTAGTGTGCTAGATAAAGTCTCTCTCTAATGAATTCCAGCGTTTGATCCATTTCTGATATTTCCTCTTTCATATTTCATCCACAGAAGAATGCCTCCATTATTATGTTATTTTAGTCAATGTAACACACTGCACCTGTCATAACTTCAAAAAATCAACAGTTCTCAAAAAATCTCAATGTAGGGTGCCAGATAAAGTCTCTCTCTAACGAATTCCAGCGTTTCATCCTGTTCTGATATTTTCTCTTTTATATATCATCCACAGAAGAACGCCTCCATTACTATGCTATATTAGTCAATATAGCACATTGGACATGTCATAACTTCAAAAAATTAATGGTGGTTCTCAAAAAAATCTCAACGTAGGGTGCTAGATAAAGTCCCTCTCTAACGAATTCCAGCGTTTCATTCTGTTCTGATATTTCCTCTTTCATATTTCATCCACAGAAGAATGCCCCCATTATTATGCTATTTTAGTCAATATAACACACTGCACCTGTCATAACTTTTAAAAAATCTACAGTTCTCAAAAAAAGCTCAACGTAGGGTGCTAGATAAAGTCAATCTCTAATTAATTCCAGCGTTTCATCTATTTCTGATATTTCCTCTTTCATATTTCATCCACAAAAGAATGCTCCCATTATTATGCTATTTTAGTCAATATAACACACTGCACCTGTCATAACTTCAAAAAATCAACAGTTCTCAAAAAAATCTCAACGTAGGGTGCTAGATAAAGTCCATCTCTAATGAATTCCAGCGTTTCATTCTGTTCTGATATTTTCTCTTTTATATATCATCCACAGAAGAATGCCTCCATTATTATGCTATTTTAGTCAATATAACACACTGCACCTGTCATAACTTCAAAAAATAAACGGTTCTCAAAAAAATCTCAACGTAGGGTGCTAGATAAAGTCCATCTCTAACGAATTCCAGCGTTTCATCCATTTCTGATATTTCCTATTTTATATATCATCCACAGAAGACTGACAACCTTTCCTGTAATAACTTCAAAAAATTAAGGGTTCTCAAAAAGATCTCAACGTAGGGTGCTAGATAAAGTCCATCTCTAATGAATTCCAGCGTTTCATTCTGTTCTGATATTTTCTCTTTTATATATCATCCACAGAAGAATGCCTCCATTATTATGCTATTTTAGTCAATAAAACACACTGCACCTGTCCTAACTTCAAAAAATAAATGGTTCTCAAAAAAATCTCAACGTAGGGTGCTAGATAAAGTCCCTCTCTAACGAATTCCAGCGTTTCAACCTCTTCTGATATTTTCTCTTTTATACATCATCCACAGAAGAACGCCTCCATTACTATGCTATATTAGTCAATATAACACACTGCACCTGTCATAACTTCAAAAAATTAATGGTTCTCAAAAAAATCTCAACGTAGGGTGCTAGATAATGTTCCTCTCTAATAAATTACAGCGTTTCATCCTGTTCTGATATTTCCTCTTTTATATATCATCCACAGAAGAATGCCTCCATTACTATGCTATTTTAGTCAATATAACACACTGCACCTGTCATAACTTCAAAAAATAAACAGTTCTCAAAATAATCTCAACGTAGGGTGCTAGATAAAGTCCATCTCTAATGAATTCCAGCGTTTGATCCATTTCTGATATTTCCTCTTTCATATTTCATCCACAGAAGAATGCCCCCATTATTATGTTATTTTAGACAATATAACACACTGCACCTGTCATAACTTCCAAAAATAAACAGTTCTCAAAAAATCTCAATGTAGGGTGCTAGATAAAGTCCCGTTCTAAAGAATTCTAGCGTTTTATTCATTTCTGATATTTCCTCTTTCCTATAACATCCACAGAAGGCTGAGAACCTTACCTGTAATAACTTCAAAAAAATTTACCGTTCTCAAAAAAATCTCAACGTAGGGCTCTAGATACAGTCCCTCTCTAACGAATTCCAACGTTTTATCTTCCTCTGATATTTCCTCTTTCATATATCATCCACAGAAGAACGCCTCAATTATTATGCTGTTTTAGTCAATATAGCACACTGCACATGTCATAACTGCAGTGTGTTATATTGACTAATATAGCATAATAATGGAGGCATTTTCTGTGGATGATATATAAAAGAGAAAATATCAGAACAGGATGAAAGGCTGGAATTCGTTAGAGAGGGACTTTATCTAGCACCCTACGTTGAGATTTTTTTGAGAACCATTAATTTTTTGAAGTTATGACATGTGCAATGTGCTATATTGACTAATATAGCATAGTAATGGAGGCGTTCTTCTGTGGATGATATATAAAAGAGAAAATATCAGAAATGGATGAAACGCTGGAATTCGTTAGAGAGGGACTTTATCCAGCACCCTACGTTGAGATTTTTTTGAGAACCATTTATTTTTTGAAGTTATGACAGGTGCAGTGTGTTATATTGACTAATATAGCATAATAATGGAGGCATTTTCTGTGGATGATATATAAAAGAGAAAATATCAGAACAGGATGAAACGCTGGAATTCATTAGAGAGAGACTTTATCTGGCACCCTATGTTGAGATTTTTTTGAGAACCATTTATTTTTTGAAGTTATGACAGGTGCAGTGTGTTATATTGACTAATATAGCATAATAATGGGGGCATTCTTCTGTGGATGAAATATGAAAGAGAAAATATCAGAACAGAATGAAACGCTGGAATTCATTAGAGATGGACTTTATCTAGAACCCTACGTTGAGATTTTTTTGAGAACTGTTGATTTTTTGAAGTTATTACAGGAAAGGGTGTCAGTCTTCTGTGGATGATATATGAAATAGGAAATATCAGAAATGGATGAAACGCTGGAATTCATTAGAGATGGACTTTATCTAGCACCCTACGTTGAGATTTTTTTGAGAACCGTTTATTTTTTGAAGTTATGACAGGTGCAGTGTGTTATATTGACTAAAATAGCATAATAATGGGAGCATTGTTCTGTGGATGAAATCTGAAAGAGGAAATATCAGAAATGGATGAAACGCTGTAATTTATTAGAGATGGACTTTATCTAGCACCCTACGTTGAGATTTTTTTGAGAACCCTTAATTTTTTAAAGTTATTACAGGAAAGGTTGTCAGTCTTCTGTGGATGATATATGAAATAGGAAATATCAGAAATGGATGAAACGCTGGAATTCATTAGAGATGGACTTTATCTAGCACCTTATGTTGAGCTTTTTTTGAGAACTGTTTCTTTTTTGAAGTTATGACAGGTGCAGTGTGTTATATTGACTAATATAGCATAGTAATGGAGGCATTCTTCTGTGGATGATATATAAAAGAGGAAATATCAGAACAGGATGAAACGCTGTAATTTATTAGAGAGGAACATTATCTAGCACCCTACATTGAGATTTTTTTGAGAACCATTAATTTTTTGAAGTTATGACATGTGCAATGTGCTATATTGACTAATATAGCATAATAATGGAGGCGTTCTTCTGTGGATGATATATAAAAGAGAAAATATCAGAAATGGTTGAAACGCTGGAATTCGTTAGAGAGGGACTTTATCTAGCACCCTACGTTGAGATTTTTTTGAGAACCATTTATTTTTTGAAGTTAGGACAGGTGCAGTGTGTTATATTGACTAATATAGCATAATAATGGGGGCATACTTCTGTGGATGAAATCTGAAAGAGGAAATTTCAGAAATGGATGAAACGCTGTAATTTATTAGAGATGGACTTTATCTAGCACCCTACGTTGAGATTTTTTTGAGAACCCTTAATTTTTTGAAGTTATTACAGGAAAGGTTGTCAGTCTTCTGTGGATGATATATAAAATAGGAAATATCAGAAATGGATGAAACGCTGGAATTCGTTAGAGATGGACTTTATCTAGAACCCTACGTTGAGCTTTTTTTGAGAACCCTTAATTTTTTAAAGTTATTACAGGAAAGGTTGTCAGTCTTCTGTGGATGATATATGAAATAGGAAATATCAGAAATGGATGAAACGCTGGAATTCATTAGAGATGGACTTTATCTAGCACCTTATGTTGAGCTTTTTTTGAGAACTGTTTCTTTTTTGAAGTTATGACAGGTGCAGTGTGTTATATTGACTAATATAGCATAGTAATGGAGGCATTCTTCTGTGGATGATATATAAAAGAGGAAATATCAGAACAGGATGAAACGCTGTAATTTATTAGAGAGGAACATTATCTAGCACCCTACGTTGAGATTTTTTTGAGAACCATTAATTTTTTGAAGTTATGACATGTGCAATGTGCTATATTGACTAATATAGCATAATAATGGGAGCATTGTTCTGTGGATGAAATCTGAAAGAGGAAATATCAGAAATGGATGAAACGCTGTAATTCGTTAGAGAGGGACTTTATCTAGCACCCTACGTTGAGATTTTTTTGAGAACCCTTAATTTTTTGAAGTTATTACAGGAAAGGTTGTCAGTCTTCTGTGGATGATATATAAAATAGGAAATATCAGAAATGGATGAAACGCTGGAATTCATTAGAGATGGACTTTATCTAGCACCCTACGTTGAGCTTTTTTTGAGAACTGTTGATTTTTTGAAGTTATGACAGGTGCAGTTTGTTTTATTGACTAAAATAGCATAATAATGGGGGCATTCTTCTGTGGATGAAATATGAAAGAGAAAATATCAGAACAGAATGAAACGCTGGAATTCATTAGAGATGGACTTTATCTAGCACCCTACGTTGAGATTTTTTTGAGAACCCTTAAATTTTTGAAGTTATTACAGGAAAGGGTGTCAGTCTTTTGTGGATGATATATGAAAGAGGAAATATCAGAAATGGATGAAACGCTGGAATTCATTAGAGATGGACTTTATCTAGCACCCTACGTTGAGATTTTTTTGAGAACTGTTGATTTTTTGAAGTTATGACAGGTGCAGTGTGTTATATTGACTAAAATAGCATAATAATGGGAGCATTCTTCTGTGGATGAAATATGAAAGAGGAAATATCAGAAATAGATGAAACGCTGGAATTCATTAGAAATTGACTTTATCTAGCACCCTACGTTGAGCTTTTTTTAAGAACTGTTGATTTTTTGAAGTTATGACAGGTGCAGTGTGTTATATTGACTAAAATAGCATAATAATGGAGGCATTTTCTGTGGATGATATATAAAAGAGAAAATATCAGAAATGGATCAAACGCTGGAATTCGTTAGAGAGAGACTTTATCTGGCACCCTACTCTGAGATTTTTTTGGGAACCATTTATTTTTTGAAGTTATGACAGGTGCAGTTTGTTATATTGACTAATATAGCATAATAATGGAGGCATTTTCTGTGGATGATATATAAAAGAGAAAATATCAGAAATGGATGAAACGCTGGAATTCGTTAGAGAGGGACTTTATCTAGCACCCTACGTTGAGCTTTTTTTGAGAACTGTTGATTTTTTGAAGTTATGACAGGTGCAGTGTGTTTTATTGACTAAAATAGCATAATAATGGGGGCATTCTTCTGTGGATGAAATATGAAAGAAAATATCAGAATAGAATGAAACGCTGGAATTCATTAGAGATGAACTTTATCTAGCACCCTACGTTGAGATTTTTTTGAGAACCCTTAATTTTTTGAAGTTATTACAGGAATCTGTAGTAGATTACCTTTTATTTTTAAAGTTAAATAAATGAATGTTTCCATTTCTTAAAATGTTTTTTATGTTTGATCATTATTATTCTTAACGAAAAACTAAACACCAATAAAATAGTACAATGACAAACTTTATATTAAACAGCTTGTTTTATTAAAACGAATTTGACGGATGGTATCTGCGTTATAACATGAATTAATGAAAGACATAATTTTTTAGTTCTACGAATTCTTACTATTTGTTCATTATTATTTTTTTATTAAAACAGAACAAGAGACATTATTAAAATGACTCGCTTAAATTAAGCAGAACGTTTAGCAAAACGAATAGACAGAAAACTATTTACCAGCCTTATAACATAAATAAATATAAAGATCCTTAGATTTTCAAAACAAATGGGTTTGCGGGTTTTTATCAATATTAAACCACAACGATATTAAACATGGACAAACATCCCTAGGTTAAGCGAAGAAATTAAACTTGAATCCTATGTATTATCAAAGCTTTCCGAGTTTCACATTCACGTGAATTCTGTAAGTCGGGAAATTATTTACACCATATGAGTGCAGCATCATGTGCGGTGGAAACCTAACTCGGTTTCTATCGAACACACGTCGCTCTCTCTCTCCATCAAAGTCATAATACGTCCCTGTATATGTGCACTACATGGTTAATATAGCGGGTGGTTTTCTGCAGATGATATTGAATATAAATTACATGAAAATGATATGAAACGGTAGACTGGCTAAAGTGGAAGTTGATCTCGTCGGTTATGTGCAGTTTACATTTAAAGTGATTAAAGTCAATATGCTGTAGACACACATTTCATTTGAAATAAACATGTACAAATAAAAGTAATAAATATTTTACAGGTTTCTGACTATTTTCTGTTCAAACCGAAGGCTGACAAGTCTCAAATTTTTGTGGTAACTGTTCCTTTAAATACACAGCCAATGACATTGCAAGGGAGGAGCTTGAAGCGCTCTGATATTTTTTAAGGTGGAACGGATAGTTAGGCGAATAAGGAGCTGGCGAATCGGGAGCTGGATTCAGCCTCGTCTTTGACGAGAAGTCGTGACCATTGATATTTGTTTCTGTTTTGTGCGCCAAAAAGCGCATCTGTTGGCCACGCCTCCATCTCGCCCACGACCTCTCTGACGTCAGCGTTGTAGATTTCTCGTCTTTTGTTGTAATTACTACCAAAATTATCCTAGAAAGCGTAGTAATTGCTAAATATCCCATTTATGCTTATTATATGATTAATTATGAGAGATCCTTCAGATAATTATCTGTTGTTTGTTTGATATTTTTATTTATTTTTATTTGTTATGACTGCGGTCGTTAACCAATTTACCACATCTTTATTGTAAAAATATAATGATGCGGTTTCATAGTAATGCAAAGATAAAATAGTGGATATGGTTACCATGCAATTTTTTGTAAAGGTTGTGAAAGTACGTGTCTTGTCTTCGTAGCTGATACTGTATGAGCAGTTTGCAATATCTTTACTCAGTCACGTTCTTTCTTTTTATTTTACAATGAAAATAAGACTTCTTACAAATATTATACCTTTCTCTGGCTGGTAGTTTACACATGACTCTTACAGAAACGTAGAGTTTATTTCATTATAAGAAACAATTGCTGCTGAATATATATTTATTTATTTAAGTTCAACCACTGGGTGTCACTATTTTCATATTAGTTATGCATTAGGCATTAGTGGCAATACATTTATGGTATAACTTTATTACTCAACTGTTATATTTTAAGATATAGATTTATGTTTGTTTTCAATCTTTTTTATCTGGTTGTAATATTTAATAAATGAGTACACATACAGTGCTGTGAAAAAGTCTTCGCCCACCATCACCAGTTTTGTTGTTTAGCAAAGTTGTATGTCCATCCATATTTATTTTCACTTTTTTTAAGATAAAAATACAGGAAATATGTACACAAAATAAAAGAACAATATTTAAAAATAAATGTCTTCTTCAGGCATCAGTCAGTAGTGTGACCTCTCTTGGCACGAAACACATCTTGAAGTTTTTTGAGGAGACTGAAGTCCTGAAGTCATTCAATTAGAATTAGAAATTAGGATTTAATTTCATTTAGGTTTAAGAGATCCTGCAGCTGCCTGCTTTTGCTCAAGTGGAAGGGGAGTTTACCCTAAATACTTGACACTTCAAAGTATACTTTTATACTGTTTTAATACTACATACACATTTCCTGTATTTTCTGGTTGTATTCTAATAAAGAGACGGAGAATGAATTATATATGATCACTATACAACTGCAAAAACAAAAAATCTAATGGTAGCATGGTGGCCTAAGACTTTTGCACAGTAGGCCTACTGTATGTAAAATGTTATGGCTGTTGTAAACTAGACTACGTTAAAATCTGGTAAAATGTGGTGATTATTTTGGGAGCCTTTATTTTATATTTGGCATCATTACCGATGTGATAGTGATAATGCACAAAAAGCTTTAATTAAATAACACCACTTTTCTTCGATAACCAACAATGTTCCCTGTTGAGTCCACTAGAGGTCGACATAACAACACGGTGTGATGGCCACGAGCAAAATCTGTTCCTGGTAGCATGATTCATGCACACACAGAACATTATACTGTATTTTTATTTTCAGAATAATCAGATACTTGTTTAGCAAAATAGATTATTTTACATTTGTATTTTCAACTTGCATTAGTGTGTTAATTTTTTACACATCTTTGTACGTTAAGCTTTTAACACATTATGTGTCATTTTGTGTTAAAATATAACACCAGTTGTTTTAAAAGTAACAAGTGTTGTTTCAATAATAACACATAGATGGGTTTTAATCCAATTTAGCATGTTGTCCCAGAATCAACACTAATGTGTTGTTTTTAACACATTTGTTCTAAGAGTGTGAGATAATCTGATACAAACTGCCACGGTAAGGCAAAGATCCTGTGGGAGATTACAATTAGGAAACACATTACTCTTATATTATCTAAGAAGATTAAACTTTGACCAAGGTGGCCTAATACAGACTTTGAGCCTCAAAATTGAGTAATGATAATGATACAACAAAAAAGACAAAGATGTGGCAAAAATGTAACACAGAACAGATCACATAAAAAATTGATCACTAAAATACTATGCATGCATTTTACCCAGCTAGGCTGGTATTCATTGGCACTTTGGTTAGCCAAGATGAAGATGATGGGTTGATGTTTCAATTGATCGAAAAAAGTTATTTCCTGTTTGACATCTCTCAGAAATGTTTCCTTTAAAGATTAGAGATAAACACCATGGGTGTCAAACACAGGAAGCACCCACTCCACATATATGCAGTGCTGTGCATTCTATGAATTCTCTGTCCAAAATTTGCATACACAATGTTTTTATGATAGGAAAGTATTTAAGTGCGTAGCTAAAGTACTAGGACAAACTAACGTGTCATGGACATGACCTTTATTGCACAGACCTGTGGTTCTCAAACTCTGGGCCAAGGCCCCCAGGGGTGGGGGGTTCACAAGATGGTGCCAGTTTTTTTTTTTTTTTGAAAGACATTAATTTAGCATAAATTCTGTATAATTAAACATAAGAAAAATAAGGCTATTAACCAACAGCTCTGCGCTGTATAATTTAACGTTTTATTTAAATTCTAAGTTTGAGAACCACTTGCTTAGACTCACATTGTGATTGGTAATAGTCACACACACATTATAACTCTTCACATTTCTTCATTCACCATTAATAATGTAATTTAAAAATAATTGAATAATTCAGTGTGGCATCACTAAACTCCCTCTCGCATTGAATTGTGAGCAATATGCTGATTACATATGTTAGTGTGTGTGTGAGTATGGATATTCACTACAGATTTAAACTATGAAAAGAAGACCATCCACATGCTTTAAGGATACTTATTTCAACATAGACGTATCAATACTAATTTCAAATACTACACAGGATGGATTGCATGCAGATTTGGCACAAAAGATCTGTCTGTCTGCTGAAATAATGTAAAGTAAAAACAATATGGCAGATTTAGTTAGCCCATACATCCCATTTACTCAGAAGTCCTTCATATACAAATGATTGTAATTCCACAACTGTTTAACAATTATGAACATAATGTACTTATACATAGTGCATTACATTGTTATGTACAGATTAAATACATGTTCAGTTTGGATGCCATTATGTAGAGACCTGCTAGTACATTGACTATCAGAAGTGAGATCAGACAGATAATACTGAGATTTCTAATTTCTGCCTCACTTGCGTCATCAAATGCAATTGTAAAATGAATCACCACTGTGTGTCACCACGCAAGTTTCCCAAACACTTTCTTTGTTTTCAGTTGATCAGAGAACCTGAATGTTTTAATAGTGCCACAGAACCACAGTGTTGACACTTCAGGACATCATTCTAAAATGGCTTACTGTACTTATAGTCGTCTCTTGAAAAAAATGACACACCTTACCAGGTACCTTTAAAAAAAAAACTTACCCCACAGAAAATCTGTCATTATTTACTCACCTTAATGTCATTTCAAAGGTAACAGTTTCATAACATTCAATGAAAAAGCACATTCTGCCTAAAATGCTGTTTTTGGTCTGATTAAAAGGTTTGAAGCAACATTACCTTTAGTAAATAGTGACAGAATTTAAACCTTGGGTGAACTTTTCTTCTGAGAGAATTTAAAATTCATATTATCTATCCAAAGGGACTTCAAGGGCAACAGTGCATTCAAGGATATACGTTTTTCCATCAGTATGTGTGTTCCCTGGGATTGGGAATCAAACCCACAACCTCTGCGCTGCTCATGCAATGCTATACCAACTGAGCTATAGGAACACAAATGCTGTACACACTTAACAAGAGTGTATAGTAATGTTTATGTTTTGTGTGTCAACAATTAAAGGGGACATTTCACAAGACTTTGTAATATGTAAAATAAATCTTTGGTGTCTGCAGAGTGTGTAGGTGAAGTTCTATCTTAAAATAGCATATAGATAATTTATTATAGCATGTTAAAATTGCCACTTTGTAGGTGTGAGCAAAAATGTGCTGTTTTTGGGTGTGTCCTTTAAAATGCAGATGAGCTGATCTCTACACTAAATAGCAGTGCCATGGTTGGATAGTGCAGATTAAGGGGTGGTATTATCCAATTCTGAAATCACAAGGTTTTTTCACATGCTTGCAGAAAATAGTTTAAATTAAACCAAAATTAAGTTGCTGGGTTGTTCTTTTTCACAATTATCTAGGTTGATAGAAGCACTGGGGACCCAATTATAGCACTTAAACATGGAAAAGTCAGATTTTCATGATATGTCCCCTTTAAGATTCAAAGAGAGGTATACCTGAATACTGCTATAATACTGAATCATATAGCACTATCAGGTTTGATCATTTTGAACCCTAAAAACTTTCACATAGTTCAGGTTTTAATCACAAATGACTGCATTGAGCATAGAACGCTTAACGTAACAGCGTGAGGTGAAGCCATCGCAGAGTTGGAGCGGCCATCTTGGTAAGCCCAACCGGCAGAGGGCGTCATTGACTTACATTCAAAATCATGATCTAAATTCACCCGGTTTACAGCGTATTAGTCACAAAAGATTATCTTTTAGGATATGTGTTAGTAAATTAATTGTTAAAGGGATAGTTCGGCCAAAAATGATATTAAACCCATGATTTACTCACCCCCAAGCTGTCCAAGTTGCATATGTCCATCGTTTTTCAGACAAACACATTTTCGGATATTTTAGAAAATGTTTTAGATCTTTCAGTTGATTAAATGTAATGTTACGGGGTCCACCCATAGTCCACGACCTTCAAGTCCAAAAAAAGTGCGTCCATCCTTCACAAATTAAATCCAAACGGCTCCAGGATGATAAATAAAGGTCTTCTGAGGGTAATCCGTGCGGTGTTGTTGTAGAAATATCCATATTTAAAACTTTTTTAACGAAAATAAATACCTTCCGGTAGTGCCGCCATCTTAGACTCCTCTGTATTCAGGAGAGAGTATTAGCTTAGTTTACGCACTTTTCTTAGTGACGTATGACAAATTCGGAGGGCGGGGGCACAGAGCAGCAGCAGAGTAGCCTCCGTAGGCTGCGTAAGCTCTCATCCTGAATGCGGACGCGACTAAGATGGCGGCGCTACCGGAAGGTATTTATTTTCGTTAATAAAGTTTTAAATATGGATATTTCTACAACAACACTGCGCGGATTACCCTCAGAAGACCTTTGTTTATCATCCTGGAGCCGTTTGGATTTAATTTGTGAAGGATGGACGCACAGACAACATCCGAAAATGTGTTTGTCTGAAAAACGATGGACATATGCAACTCGGACAGCTTGGGGGTGAGTAAATCATGGGTTTAATATCATTTTTGGCCGAACTATCCATTTAATTTTGGTGTTATTTGCAATGTTTATGTTTTAATCAGACAGGATAAGGGATTTATAAAAAACCGTTAAGGTGAGTGTGTCTGCTGCATTCTGTTAATGACACGGGTATAAAAAGTTTTTTGACAGTACGCTACATGATCAGCGTTATTTCTCTGAATAAGTTTAGGTAACTTGTAAAGATAACATAATTACAAAACCAGCAAATTATTGCATGCATATCCGGTACAAAGCATGATTATTTATTTAGATTTCAGAATGAGCATGTTGTTATTAATACTAAATATGCTGCGGTCTGTCTGCTGATCTGATACTGTTATAAAGATGAATGTTTAATAACTGATTAAAAAACAGAATGTACAATGTCAGTAAATAATATGTACATGGTAAAGACATTTGCGTTATAATAATGTACAGGGATACTTCAGATATAAATACGGAGACTAGTAAAGTTTAAGTATTACGTCCATTGATTTAATAGAATGTTTGGGCATACCAACATGGCGGCGCGGTGGCTTCACAATTGTGATGTCATGCGCAATCCAGTCATTTAAATAGATCAGTGGTTTTAATACATCACTAAATATCTTAAATAATAAACAGAAAGTTCGTTTTGGCTATTTCTTGTCACCACATAAAAAGATTAACAGGAATATTTAGTGAACATTTGCTTCATTTCCTCTCACAGGTCCATTCGTTCTGTGACATACATTCAATCCCTCACATACTGTATACACACACATACTGTACACACACACACAGTTTTGCTAACAGGCAAAAAAAAACTCACTTCGACTGTGAGTAAAATCCAGTTTCAGCTGCCAGCAGTATATGTACTTTTGTACCTCCTGATTCCTGTCACTGTTTATGACATCCTCATCCCGTAGTTGTGCACAAAGGTTCAGAATACAAGCAGAATAGCTGAGAACCTGAGAGTGTGCTGTGATACTGTATACATTCAGATTGGACTAGTTACTGGTGATAAGATCTCTCCATATTAATTGTCATGTTTTAATATCATATTGCACAATTTTGAATACCTAAATTGTGAAAAGAATAACAGTGCTGTCTAAATCATAAAAAAAAATCACTGAGATGTTCTTTTACGAACATCCTGAAATGTTCTTCAAGGCGGCTTCATAAAGCTCGATTTTCTGTAGGTTCCTTTCTCTTAAGTGATCCAACTCACTTGTCTGGCCATTTGTGGTCTTTGTAAAACAATGCTGTGTCTTTACATTTTAACCCCAGGGTTTATGGTGTCATCTCTGATTTACATTCAATACAAACACACCACGACTGAACCCATAAGGCCTCCTCAGAGCATGCTGTGATGTTGGTCAGACGTTATGTTCCAAATTAAGTTCAGGAGGAGCAGCGACCCCGATGTAGTGGTTGTTATCCAGTCTCTCGCTGTGATAGGTCTCAGGGGGCGGGGCATCCTTGCAACAGAAGTACTGCTTCCAGATCCTATGGAACGCGGTACGAAACCTCTTGATACGGAAAGCGTAAACGATGGGGTTGACGGCGGAGTTGCCGTGCGTGAGCAGAATGGCGATGTAAAGGAGGAACTTGGGGTTTTCGCATTTCGGACAGAAGAGCGTGATGCAGTTCAGGATGTGCAGGGGAAGCCAGCTGATGGCGAATAGAAAAAGCACTAACGCCAGAGATTTTGCTAGCTTCAGTTCTTTGTCGTAATACTTGTTCGGTTCTGCGTGGCTGCTCACCTTCTTATTCAACTGCTTGTGGATCATGTAGAAGATCTCGGAGTAAATGATGACCATAAAGAGCAGAGGGGGCAGCACCCAGCCAAAAAAGTTGAAGTAGACCATGTATTCCATACTGATGATGTTCTCAAATTTGCAGGTCACAATGAGGTCAGGGCTGATTGAGCCGTTTTTATGTCGCAGGTTACTTAAATTGTTCCAGCCCAGCATGGGAGTCAAGCCGACTATGAAGGCCACCATCCAGCACACAAATACTGCTATTCTGGCTCGTTTTGGAGTTACCACACGCTTATAACTGAAAGACAAAATTTAATGCGCATTATGAATTATTGCATTGCATCAGTAACATAACATTTTCATTTTAAAAGAAGAACAACGTTAACCTTCACAATATCCATTTTAGATTCTGCTGTTACCACTATAAAACAAACAATTCATTAATGCGATCCCTTTGCAACGCTGTTGATGTGTAAGGTCATGTTTAAACATCCCCATGTTTCTTTATCTGCTGTCTAACCGGCATCAGCGTCAAACTGTGATGAAGCACCATCACCATCGAGATTGCTTCAGTCAATCTCTGTTCCCACTAAACAGTGCTTCTCTGAAACGCCTTTCATCCTACAATCTAGCACACTCTCAAAATTCCCTGTGTTTTGTGTGGCTTATTTCAGAACAAAGGTACCTGTCATTTAATGACAGACTTTCAAGTTTCACACTAAGGTACATTGGGTATTTGTTCAAATTAACCACAGCTTGACGATTTTATTGCTGTATTATATTACATAGCCTACAGCATATTTTGAATAAAATTTTTATGAAATGTGCCACATTATTGCTTTTAAAAACAACCCTAAGGAAAATATGTTGGGGTTGCAAATAAGTTAGCAGTTTTCTGCTACAGTGTGGAAAACTAAACTACAATAGCACAAAAATAGATGCTGTGAGTGGAAAGCTGTTATGCATGAGGGACCATATTGGTGATTCTCACGAAATTAGACTTTTGAAACATTTTGATAAAAAAAGTAAGAGTATCAAAATAAGAAGCATACAGTTACAAACATCTATTCCTGTACTATTTTGCACATGATTTAAAATGACATCATACAAACCAATTTAGTTTTTTTTCACATTTTAGGGGGAAATTTTCATTACCGCAACGTGTCCTTGACTGGATTTGGGTTATTTGACATGGAAATGTTTATAATAAAAAATCTAAAAAAGAAAAAGCTTCAGTGCATGTTATACTATAAACATTTACAGTAAAGAAACATGTGGTATTTGGTGATCATTGGTAAATGTAGAGATAATAATAAGGAATATAAATGTGTCCAAGACCAATTTTCTCATCCTCCGCAACAATTTTCAATCATTGTTTAAGCCCTCAAGGAACTAACATTTAAAAAAAAAAATGTTGGAAGGGACATAATTGACTGTGACACTCAAGATGGCTACCAAGTAAGCAGTTCTTATTTTTTCTCTCCAGATACAAGTTGAAATTTTGTTTGTCATAGCACCAAGACAACTTTTTAGTTCTCATTACTGAAACATGAGTTTGTAAATGCAAATATTTAATGTAATATCATGTTACGGCAATGATAAATTTTGATAATGATAATCTGAAAAATGTAAATAATTCTATAGGAAATATTTTTTAAATCCTCTAAAAATAATGGTTATAGTAAGTTCAGACCTTAATCTTATATGTGCAAAAATGGCTTCAAGGGCTTTTTAAAAATTCTAATGCTGGACACCTTCTCAAAAATTTAGTATAAACTCTTTGGGAATTTACATTTTAAATTGGGATTTATTTTTGTCCGTGCATTACAACATACAGTACTGTAGTAGCAAGTTAATTCTGACCACGTTTACTTAGGTTTAACCTATTCGGTTCAATGGCCTGCTGTATTATTGCAGTGTCTCATCCATTGTGCCAAGTGACAGCACCTATACAGACTCACTCTCAACTTCTCTATCACTATCTACAGCAACTTAACAGGATTGTGCCGAATCTCCTCCCCTCCCATTGAAAATAATGTGTGTCTTAGTGAGTCACTTTTTTCTCAGTGCTATATTTTCCTTTCACTTTTGCTGTTATCTGTCAGCTTATGAAAAACGTCTCTTCATAAGTGGACTAAAAGTGTTGGGATGGTCAGGATGGATTTTATGTTACTGCTGCGTACACTACAGGTCACATTATTCAGGCTGGTCAGATCACGAAATAAAGCACAACCCTAAGAAATACTTTACATCTGGGATTTGAACAGGGGACACCATGCACTTAATGCACTATAGAGAACGATCCCAGGAAAGGCTATGTTTTAAAAAGCATCTTTAAAAATTAATCAACCTTACACATACTTCTTTGGGACAGTGATTAACCCTTTAAAGACTGTGTCTGTAAATATGATGCAGAACATTGTGTTGCACAGTTGTGACCCAAACATCAAAAACAAAGTGGACCTGTGCATGCCCTTGAATCAGGTGGCTGTTTTTAGCCTAAGCAACTGCATTATGATAAACTGATTTATGTAATGCTCTAAATATGACGTATGGAAACAAATGAGTCATATATGTCATAAGGTCATGTGCATGTGGCTACCTCCATATGGCTGTCCCCCTATTCCAGCATTCTTAGTAATATAAATAAATAAATAAATAAATAAATAAATAAATAAATAAATAAATATATATATATATATATATATATATATATATATATATATATATATATATATACTGTATATATTAAAATTTTTAAATAACATTCAAATGTGATTCAGTAGAGCTCACATTTTGCTATATTGAGGGTGTAAATAAAATATGTAAAGACACCCTTAGTGAATAAACCAGATTAAAGCATTCATTTTTATCCAAAGTGTCTTATAATCCATTCAATATATACATTGTTTCATCATTATTTGTGTTCCCTGGGAATCAAACCCTTGACCTTTGCGTTGCTAACACAATACTATTTGAGATATAGGAACATAGAGGCTATATTGTCTATGACACTATAATGTAAAATATGCTGTGCAGTATGGATTTAATAATTATTCCAGCACTTATGAATAAGGCAATGATGACTTTACCTGGTTGGGATCTTGACTCTAAGGTATCGATCAATGGCAATAGCAAGCAAGGCAAGGATTGAACTTTGGGTCAGAACCAGCACTGTGCAAGCCACCAGCAAACAACTGTAGAAGTGAGTTTGAAGTCCGATGCTTATAGTTATCGCCAAGGGTATGACCAACGCTCCTACTGCGATGTCGGCGAGTGCCAGAGAAACAATGAAGCAAAACGTCGTGTCCCTCAGAGATCTGTTAATTTTTACCGCCCAGACCACCATCACGTTCCCTAATACAGAAGATACGGCGATCACCACCTCCATGCCCATGTAGAGGGCTTGTGCCGCGGAGAAGTCCTCGGGCATTCTTCCACGCGACGAAAATCGATGCGATGAAGAATAACCACGCGACAATAGCTTTTCAAGTGAAAGTGATGTGAAAATGAATTAACTGTAGTCCAGAGAAAGTGGTTGTATCCAATCCATGCCTATTTACAAATAGAAACGGAGTAATTCTAAAAGTAATTTATATAAAAATCTTTTAACGTCCAGTTTTAAGCGGGTTCCTCTTGCCTTGTCCAGTACCTCTTCATTGAATCCACCTGCGCGAGACAGGCGCGCGCCACTTATTAATTCAATAATAAAAAAATATATTCGTCACCTGCAACTCTCAAGCAGTTCTCTGGATGTCCACATAGTGTGGAAATAAATAAAGGAGCGCGTCATATTTGTTGATAGAAATGAGGCTGTCCAGAGCGCAGAAAGCTATGCGGTGCCCCAGAACAGCCGTCGATGGGTAGAGCCCTTTGTCTCACCCATTGTCATCCACTTTCCAACTGAATGCACTTATTCCAAAATACGTATATGCTACTTCGTTTAAAAATCACTGGCGCCGAATGTCAAACCCAGAGGTCGTTGCGTGTCCCCGTGATTAGAGACAAAAAGGCGACTTTAGCATCCCGAGCGCGCGCTGTCTATTTGGCTCTCCTTGAGAATTGAGAACGGACGCTTTTCTACTTTTTTTGTCAGGCAGTCCGTACTCGTTTGCCTGATACGTGTACTATGAACAGTATGGTATGTCTGGTAAGTGAGGCGGACGGTGCCCTCGTTTAGTGTAATATTAGTGCGCACTGTATATAATGAGACACCACTGCACCCACGAGAGTGGAGGGGAGCAGATGATGACTGTCAGATGAGCAGTGAATAATTAAACACGGCCTATGACATATATGAAATATACTGTGACATATTGTGAGTATATTTCACAAAGATACAGCTTTGATAATGTACATCAAATTATATGCCAGATGTGACCATGCCTGTGAAAACCAGGCTTAAATTTCGTAATCGTATTATTTCATTTGGAGCATCAAAGTTTGATTTCAACCATGATTTTAATCTTTGATATGGCCTTACTCAGTCGATATTAAAGATATTAAGGTTAAAATTGCACCAAATGTTCTTTACATTACGTAGGATGATTTCACAGTAAATCACAAAAATGACTTTAGCTGGGTTTTCACAGACTGGGTCATTTTCTGGTCACCAAAATTATTTTCATGCATTGTCCTTTCAAACCAGGTTTTACAGAATATCAAAAACACCACCATGTGATCATGGCTTACATGTGGGATGGCATTAAATTTATGCCAGTCTATCCATAGCTGTTTTTTAGGTGAATGATAATGAAATCTTCTGCCCTGGACAAAGCCCACTCAGTGCTTATATCCCCTCCAGGATTTAAGTGTGAGCTCAGGCACCAGCACAGTATAGGCAGGTAGCTCACAGTGATTTAGCAAGCAGAGAAAATCATGACATGAAAAGCCGCATCCACTACAGTGACAGACTCATTTCCATAAGGGAAAATTCTAGATGATCCATCAAGGGTTGAGAGTTCATCCGTGCATGTCACACAGAGTTCCGGCATGAGATTTTAACAGATGATTCTGGGAAAAGAGAGGACAAATCATTCCTAAAAATACATGAAGTAAGGGCTCCTGAAAAAAAATCATTTTTAAAGCATTTTAATTAAAAAAGCAAAAAGCAAAACATTCAAAAATGATAGATTTATGTCCTGTTCGTCCATGGCCATAAATTTAATCTCTTGTCTATTTTCTGTAGGTTTAATAGTTCTGGAATGAGCACTAGGGGACAGTATGAACAGTCAGATCAATGTATAGCTGCATGTGCAGCAGCTAATTATTTATAAGCTATTCCTAGTCTAAATCAAATAATTTGCTGAGTCAAAATGAATAGGTTGCAGAGTCCCTTCAAGCAGGTTCAGTGTACTACAGTGCGTTAGAAAAGGCCAGATGGTGAGCCCCCCCTTTTTTTTACAGTGCATACAGTTGTCACTGATATACCAAAAGCCCAGCTTAGCACAACCACATCTCACTCAAGGGATGACAAAAAAAAATGAGACAAGACAAGCAAGAAAGCAAGATACTTAGGACTGTGAGGATGATACTCAAATGTATTTAGTTTTCCATGTAGGATTGAACTGGATAATCAGGCTCTTTTTTTAATCTTTTTGGTTGTTTTTTTGATTGAACTAAGGTCAAAAGTTCATCTTGGTCAGAGAATGAACAGTACTAATTACAAGTGGCATAGCATAGGGATGTTATTGTTTGCTATCACAAGACAATACTGAATACAAGAAATTGTTGTTCTAAAGTAGCCCAATTGCAACAAATTATTTCATTGTCTTGTTTTATAAATAAAATCAAATAATTTTTCAAAAAAATTCTTTAATGTAAACACAAAATAAAAATTTGTGTTATTTACTGGCAACGGTTTGATCAAAGTTAAATGAACATAAAACATGTATTTGCCTTTACAGAATAAAACTATAAAATAACAGCCCTTATGCAAAGCATTCTGGGAACCAGAAATCCTTATCAACCTTTTTCTGTTTTTTTTTTCCTTCAGATTTTGGTTCCAGGACTGCTTTGCATGAGGCTGTTATTTTAGTTTTATTCTGTAAAGAAAGACTTTTACATTTTTAATGTTCATTTAACTTTGCACTAACTGTTTCCAGTAAATAAAATAAAATTTAAATACATTTAATATATTTAATTAAATTTTAATCTACATTAAGTTACTGGCAAACAGCTGCCAGTAATACTTTGGTATCAGTAGATGGCTTTCTTAGTAATAGTATTGGCACTTAAATATTGTATCGGTGCATCTCTAGTGACAGAGGTGTAAAGTACTTAAGTAATTTTACTTGTACTTAAAGGGATAGTTCACTTTAAAATGAAAATTCTGACATAATTTACTCGTCCTCATGTTGTTCTAAACCTGTATGAATTTTCTTTCTGACGAACACAAAAGAAGATATTTTTAGAAATGATGGTAAACCCACAGCAGTAAGTGACCATAGACTTCCATAGTAGGAATAAAAAAATATGATGGAATTTAATGGGTACCGTCACCTGTGTGCTTACCATCATTTATCAAAACATTTTCTTGGTCATTTATCACAATACTTCCATAACATTTTTTTCCTACTATGGAAGTCAATGGTTACTTACTGGTGTGCGTTTACCATCATTTCTCAAAATATCTTCTTTTGTGTTCATCAGAGAAAAAAAATTCATACAGGTTTACAAAAACATGAGGATGAGTAAATGATGACAGATTTTTCATTTTAAAGTGAACTATCCCTTTAAGTATTCTTTGTGAGGATTTTTACTTTACTTGAATACAATTAAAAATCAATACTTTTACTTTAACTTAATTAAATTTTTTAAGAAAAAAAGTACTTTTTACTCCTTACAATTCTATTTACAGTCAAAAAGTCTTTTTCAGCCTGATCTCACGCGAATTTGTACATATTTTACTAGTTGGCTAATTTGTATGATTAGGTTAAACGTGTAAAAACATACGATTCTTATGGAAAACACAATAACAAAACCCAACTCACTGTCCACCTTGTTTATCACAACTATTTAGATCTGATCTGTGCGTCCTGCCATTTTCCGCATTATTTGCACTGTTTCTACGGCAATGATGTCGCGCTGGCACGACAATCTGCCTCGACATCTGACATGTTTACGTTTTACAGGACAGCATAACATAACCGAAAAGCTACAAAAATGTGATCAGAGCGGTCAGACTGAAATGGATTTCCGGAAATGCGATTTGAAAAGGATTTCAAACCACTGAATATAGCCTGAAACGGATTACCAAAAAAAATTCCATGTGGTTTTGGGCCGTTCACACGTTATAAATGTGATTGGATTTCGATCGGATGTGCACTCAAATCGGATTTGGACTGACAGTGTGAACAAGGTCTAATACACCTCGGCTGATCTGAAAGGCTTGATACTCACAGTTTTGAAAATCAGCTTCTGCTTAAGTAAAATTTGAAGTTTTATAACTTTGAGTAGCATGTTGCATAGTGAAATAAGGTAGTCTTATAGTTTGATAATTAAATACAAACAGTTGTAAAGCATGATAAAACCTTTTATGTCTTTAGAGATTAAAAGCTTAAACAAGAATCTCTCGTTTTCTTTCTTCCTTTTACTTTTACTTTTTAAATACTCAAGTACAACTTTAATGTAGTGCTTTTTTACTTTTACTCAAGTATGATTCTGGCCAGATACTTTTACTTTTAATTCAGTAAAATTTACACTCAGTGCTTGTACTTTCACTTGAGTAATATTTTTTGAGTACTTTTTAACCTTTATCAGCGAATGGATTTCAGCATCATTTAGGATGTATGTGGTCTGATCAGTGAAAGTAACAGACAAATACACTCTACTTAAACAATTGTAGCACTTCTAAATACCAAACACGTTGTTCAAACATTTGTCTGACTGTTGACCTGTTTCTCTTAGACAAAGGAAAGAGTAATCACCTCCCAGGCTGACAGTTAGTATACAAACCCTAAGACAAATGACCAGGACATTAATGACTAAAGAGAATCTGTCTCGCTTTCTGAAGAATACAGCAGATGGGTTAACAACGCCGTTCTGGTTATTTACTGCTACCGAATGAAACCACGAATGAAGCACGACCACAGTCTTGGCACAAAAAATTCACTTTGTATTTCCAGAGCATTACAAGCATTCCTCATCCTCCTTAGAGTGATTCTGTACTTTTGTCCCTGAAAAGAAATACAGATCAATTTGATATGGTAAGCACTTTTGTGACCACAGAGCCATTCCTCTGAGGCTCATTTGTGCAGATTCTTTAATGGCAGAGACGTTTTTTCTACCTTATCGTGTGTGTGATGAAAATCTCTGGGGTTCACAATCAAAACCCTTGAAAGCTTTAAGGATGTTTTGTAGTAATTAGCCGGACACAGAGATATGCCGTTCTTTCTGTTCCTCTCACTTGCATTTACTTCCTAAGGAACATTTGCTGTGTCCACTCCTTCAAAACAGCATTGTATTCTCAGCGGCATTCACCTTAATGGCCCACTCACGGTGTCCGTGCTACCGGGTTTCCTTTGGCAAACATCTGGGCTTTTGCACGTCTATTGTGACATTATTAAATTTACACTAACCGGTTCGAACCCAGTGAAATTTGTCAAATACTATTTTAAACAATCAGCCAGTGAAGCTAAATGAAGCTGTCAGTTTAGCACTGGTAGTCTTTTAAGGCAGTTATCATTTACATTTATGAATTTTGCAGATGTTTTTATCAGCAACAGAGTGCATTCATACATTTTATCTTTATTTTAGTCTTATATGTTGCTAAGGAGACAAGCAGTCTATAGCCAAGTATCTACACAGCTGTAATCAAGCACAAGTCAATGGTTTTTTAAATTTAAACCATAGTCACAGCAACAGACACATTGTATGTATGTAATGTTTCGGAGAACTTACCTGCTTTTGAAATGCTATTGGTTGTCGATAATGGCATTTGGTTTACTTGTACAGAGAATAAAGCACCTGATTGGAACCTATAAAGATGATACACTCTCAGAGAAAAGGTACAAAGGCTGTCATCAGGGTGGTACCCTTTCAGAAAGTGCACCTTTGTACACTGTCAGAATAAAAGTTACAAAAACGGCACAAAACTGTATCTTTTCTGTCGCTGGAGTGGTACCCTCAAATGTTTATTTTTTAACCTTTATGGATATAGAACATAATAAAGTGTTGTACCTTTTGGGGTTCAATATAATACCTTGAGGACCTGTTGTGTACTGTTGTGTAGGAACACGACGACTTTATGGGACTTTAGCTTATTCACCATATCCCCAGAGTTAGATAAGTCTGACGCACCCACCGCTAGCCTAGGTTAGCACAAATACTGGAAATAAATGGCTCCAGCTAGCATACTGCTCACAAGAAGTGACAAAATGATGCCAACATTTTCCTATTTATATGTTGTATCTTGTATAGTCACAGCGTGTACAAATAACAAGGTCATATGAGACACTGCCATCTTTTAACTGTATACATACGGGGAACTATATCCTCAGAAGGGAAGCACTGCTACTTGGGTGGAGTGATTTGCTCGCAGCACCTGAGAAGCCCCGTGATAAGGAGCAGAGGGTTCGCTCAGAGCCGCACTAAACACTCTGCCCAAGTAGTAGTATAGGAAAATGTTGGCGTTATTTTGTCACTTATTGGGAGCAGTGTGCTAGCTGGAGCCATTTACTTCCAGTATTTGTGCTATAAGCTAGGATACTGGTGAGTACGTCAGACAGAGTTACGGCAAGCACGGAGATGAAAAAGGTATGGACTTATCTAACTCTGGGGATAAAGTCCCAAAGCTAAAGTCCCAAAAAGTCTGGGTTTTCTTTAAGGAAAAATTTTGTGCCAGTTAAATTTTAGGGGTATAAAACCGTTAACTGTACCTTTAAAGGTACAAAATAGATCCTTAAGGTACAGTAATGTACCCAAAAAGGAACAACATTGTATTGCGTTTACCTGTAGCTTTTACGCCCTCGGCCGGCACATGTTTTCAATTGTTTCCGATGGAAGCTCTTATTTCCGTGCTGAAAACGGGCGCTCGGCAGTTTTTCCACGCTCTGCGCTGAGCATCGAGAGTTGAAAGAGATTCAACTTTGGATGAAAAGCTCTGCTCGTCAATGTCAGTTCTCACAAATAATCACAGTGGAGGAGGGGCGGGACATGTATCACAACAACCAACCGGCTGAACAAACAGCTGGCGAAATGGGTATCCTTAAGGCGTTTTCAGCCGCGTTTAAAAGTTTTGGTGTGCACAACCCCTAAAGGTACAAAACGGAACCTTAGGGTACCATTGCAGTGACAGAAAAGGTACTGTACAGTTACCTAAGGGCAAATTGATACTTTAATAGTACATACAGCATATAGGACCTTTTTAAAGGGTACCATCCCAGTGACCACTTTTATTATACCTTTTTTCTGGCAGTGAGGTCAGTATAATCTAGCCTTTAAAAATGGTTGGTTTCGTTGGTACAAACAAAAAGAAAAAAATGTACACCCACTTATTATTATTTTTACTTTACGTAAGCCTTGACCATAAGCCCTAATGTTTACACGATTTACAGGTTAAACGCATACAAAACAATACATACCTCAAATCATCAAAAGCAGCCCAGTACAGTAAAGGCATATATTTTTGTGTTTATGCTATTTATTAAAAAAAGAACTACAACAATTTAATAACAAGAAAATTCAGCATTTAATTTATTATGTTGGCTTGAGAAAGCCAACATACTGTTGTTGCACTTAAACTTATTATTATTATTATTATTATGTTGGCTTGAGAAAGCCAACATACTGTTGTTGCACTTAAACTTATTATTATTATTATTATTCTTTTTCTTCTGAGACTAAAATTTCTAACTCTAACTCGTCCTAGAGCTTTCAAGCTACAGCCATCAAACTTTGGACAGACTTTCGGTCTGATCTGACGAGGTGTGCTATATCTTTTCTAACTGATGGGACCTTCCGAATTCCTAAACGGGGCGCTGAAACACCCCAAAATTTCCATTGACTTAACATTGAGACAAACTTTGACGGGTCAAAGCTGCGAGTGAGAAACTTGTAGAAACTTGTGGCTTACCACATTTAAGGAGGCTGACAGGCTGTGTAAGAACATACCTCACAATGGGGTTTAAGCTGTAGCCCTGGGGTGTAAGAGGCCCCCAAATTTTCCCATTGACTTATAATGGGGCAGGAAACATGCCCATAAAAGGGAAAAAAAGCGTCCCAGATGGAATATCTTCACTTTAGAGTGTCTTAGAGACATGGGGGTGGGCTCATTTTACTCAAGCATCCAATCAGTCTCTTAGGATCACCCCAGAGATATTAAGCCACGCCCCTAGCAACAATTTTGGGTACCCTAGCAACATCTCCCATAGACTACCATTATAAAAAGCCCAGATGGATATCTTTGCACCAGAGTGTCATAGAGACATAGGGGTGGGCTCATTTTACTCAGGCATCCAATCAGTCTCTTAGGATTCTTATTGAGGTATTAAGCCACGCCCCTAGCAACAAAATATGAAGACCCTAGCAACATAATAAACAAAGCCTTATATCTCTGGATCTGAACATCGTAGAGACACAGGGGTTGGACCGTTTTTCTTGTGGCTTGAAGTGTAATCATTATGGGATGCCAATTTTTTCCCTAGCAACCAAACTTAGTACCCTAGCAACGGAATAAACAAAGCCTTATATCTCCGCTTCAGAACATCATAGAGACACGGGGGTTGGACCGTTTTACTTGTGGCTTGAAGTGTGATCATTATGGGATGCCAATTTTCTCCCTAGCAACCAAACTTAGTACCCTAGCAACGCAATAAATGTTAGCTTCATGCTAGCTTCTTGCTAATCATGCTAGCTTCATGCTAGCTTCATGCTAATCATGCTAACATCATGCTAGCTTCATGCTAATCATGCTAACATCATGTTAGCATCATACTAGCTTCATGCTAATCATGCTAGCTTCATGCTAATCATGCTAGCATCATGCTAGCTTCATGCTAATCATGCTAGCATCATGCTAGCTTCATGCTAATCATGCTAGCTTCATGCTAATCATGCTAGCATCAAGCTAGCTTCATTCTAATCATGCTAGCATCATGCTAGCTTCATGCTAATCATGCTAACATCATGCTAGCTTCATGGTAAATCATGCTACCTTCATACTTAAACATACTAACAGCCAGATAGCCTACTAAACTAAACTTATGTCAAACCGTTTTAAACGTTCAGGCTACGCTTTCTCAAGCCAACATAAAGTTTGTCTTCAAACTTTACTATCTAGTTATTATTATTATTCTTTTTCTTCTGAGACTAAAATTTCTAACTCTAACTCGTCCTAGAGCTTTCAAGCTACAGCCATCAAACTTTGGACAGACTTTCGGTCTGATCTGACGAGGTGTGCTATATCTTTTCTAACTGATGGGACCTTCCGAATTCCTAAACGGGGCGCTGAAACACCCCAAAATTTCCATTGACTTAACATTGAGACAAACTTTGACGGGTCATAGCTGCGAGTGAGAAACTTGTAGAAACTTGTGGCTTACCACATTTAAGGAGGCTGACAGGCTGTGTAAGAACATACCTCACAATGGGGTGTAAGCTGTACCCCTGGGGTGTAAGAGGCCCCCAAATTTTCCCATTGACTTATAATGGGGCAGGAAATATGCCCATAAAAGGGAAAAAAAGCGTCCCAGATGGAATATCTTCACTTTAGAGTGTCTTAGAGACATGGGGGTGGGCTCATTTTACTCAAGCATCCAATCAGTCTCTTAGGATCACCCCAGAGATATTAAGCCACGCCCCTAGCAACAATTTTGGGTACCCTAGCAACATCTCCCATAGACTACCATTATAAAAAGCCCAGATGGATATCTTTGCACCAGAGTGTCATAGAGACATAGGGGTGGGCTCATTTTACTCAGGCATCCAATCAGTCTCTTAGGATTCTTATTGAGGTATTAAGCCACGCCCCTAGCAACAAAATATGAAGACCCTAGCAACATAATAAACAAAGCCTTATATCTCTGGATCTGAACATCGTAGAGACACAGGGGTTGGACCGTTTTTCTTGTGGCTTGAAGTGTAATCATTATGGGATGCCAATTTTTTCCCTAGCAACCAAACTTAGTACCCTAGCAACGGAATAAACAAAGCCTTATATCTCCGCTTCAGAACATCATAGAGACACGGGGGTTGGACCGTTTTACTTGTGGCTTGAAGTGTGATCATTATGGGATGCCAATTTTCTCCCTAGCAACCAAACTTAGTACCCTAGCAACGGAATAAACAAAGCCTTATATCTCCGCATCAGAACATTGTAGAGACACGGGGGTTGGACCGTTTAACTTGTGGCTTGAAGGGTGATCATTATGGGATGCCAATTTTCTCCCTAGCAACCAAACTTAGTACCCTAGCAACGCAATAAATGTTAGCTTCATGCTAGCTTCTTGCTAATCATGCTAGCTTCATGCTAGCTTCATGCTAATCATGCTAACATCATGCTAGCTTCATGCTAATCATGCTAACTTCATGCTAGCTTCATGCTAATCATGCTAACTTCATGCTAGCTTCATGCTAATCATGCTAACATCATGCTAGCTTCATGCTAATCATGCTAGCATCATGCTAGCTTCATGCTAATCATACTAGCATCATGCTAGCTTCATGCTAATCATGCTATCATCATGCTAGCTTCATGCTAATCATGCTAGCATCATGCTAGCTTCATGCTAATCATGCTAGCATCATGCTAGCTTCATGCTAATCATGCTAGCATCATGCTAGCTTCATGCTAATCATGCTAGCATCATGCTAGCTTCATGCTAATCATGCTAACATCATGCTAACTTCATGCTAATCATGCTAGCATCAAGCTAGCTTCATGCTAATCATGCTAGCATCATGCTAGCTTCATGCTAATCATGCTAGCATCATGCTAGCTTCATGCAAATCATGCTAGCATCATGCTAGCTTCATGCTAATCATGCTAGCATCATGCTAGCTTCATGCTAATCATGCTAGCATCATGCTAGCTTCATGCTAATCATGCTAGCATCATGCTAGCTTCATGCAAGTCATGCTAGCATCATGCTAGCTTCATGCTAGTCATGCTAGCATCATGCTAGCTTCATGCTAATCATGCTAGCATCATGCTAGCTTCATGCTAATCATGCTAACATCATGCTAGCTTCATTCAAATCATGCTAGCATCATGCTAGCTTCATGCTAATCATGCTAGCATCATGCTAGCTTCATGCTAATCATGCTAGCATCATGCTAGCTTCATGCTAATCATGCTAGCATCATGCTAGCTTCATGCTAATCATGCTAACATCATGTTAGCATCATACTAGCTTCATGCTAATCATGCTAGCTTCATGCTAATCATGCTAGCATCATGCTAGCTTCATGCTAATCATGCTAGCATCATGCTAGCTTCATGCTTATCATGCTAGCTTCATGCTAATCATGCTAGCATCAAGCTAGCTTCATTCTAATCATGCTAGCATCATGCTAGCTTCATGCTAATCATGCTAACATCATGCTAGCTTCATGGTAAATCATGCTACCTTCATACTTAAACATACTAACAGCCAGATAGCCTACTAAACTAAACTTATGTCAAACCGTTTTAAACGTTCAGGCTACGCTTTCTCAAGCCAACATAAAGTTTGCCTTCAAACTTTACTATCTAGTTACAAACTGTTGTTTGTCTATTATTACTGGGAGCCTGGAGACAGCTAATGAGCCAATGAGAACACTGCCTCCTCTCTGAACACTGTCACTTCTCATGAATTTTATTGTTAGCCCCCTCACATTCACTTTAGTACTTCATTAAAAACACCGTGAGCTTAAGGAGAGCTCATAGTTCAAAACTGCATCCACTGGCGATGTCACCATATTGATTTATTTTAATTGAGATTTTTGGATTATTTTCTCATCCACAATAAATTACCCATTCTCCCTCACCCCTTTTCAGACAAAGTGCCCCTGTCTGGTGGTGGTGGGGATGCATTAAGTGAACCTCGCATGTATATTATAAATTTACATACGCAAGTGAGAATAAATTATTCTTTAGTTAGACATTCTCCTGTTATAAAGCTTTTAAATGTGGAGTTTTTGTTAGAGGCATGGCCTCTTGAAAAACTGCCAGCTCACGTCTCCACTGGCCTGGATAACAGAACTGCTGGCTCTCTCTGTTTTCAGAGAACCAAAGCAGCTTGTCATCACGCTCCTAGATTTTTAAACCTTGAAACATCAGCAGATGGTCCCTCAGCAAGCCCAGATAAAAAGCTGAATTAAAAAAAAGCTGAAAAAGTGGAAGAAGTGTCTGGACATGTTGTTAAAGTCGTTTTTGCATTGTCAAATTTAGCCTCACAGGGCTTTTAAAGTATTTCTCAAGGAGGCCTATCCTTGACAAGTTCTGTAGTGTAACACTGTAAAATACCTTAAAACACCAGAAGCACCTCAACAAAGGTTCTTAAAAGAACCATATCTTTTTTACTTTTTTATCGCTATTTAGAACCCTTTGTCCAATGGGACAATACTTTGTAGATGTTAATGTTCTTTGTGGAACCATACGGCCTAAAAATATTTAAAGAATGATGATTTGGTGTGTAAATTCATTTTCGGGAGAAGGTTGTTGGTTGGTTAGTTACATTTATCAATTTACTCCCCAACTAAGTCAGTTGAAATTACAATCAGGACATTTCAGTGTTGCAAATGGCCAATTTTCCACTTCATTCTGTCCATAACAGGGATCCGGATGACATGCTTTCCAGGGCTATTACTGCTCTGGAAACGACGACTTCATTTCTGATATTCATCGAATTCGTAGTTGGGGGTCTATGAGAGCAATGTTTCTTCAGCAGCCAAAAGAGGGCGACCGACAGATGCTGCGGGCCACCATGCAGGGCTATGTTATCTTGTACCACTCACCATGCAGGATTATGCCGTAAGGTCTGTTTCTATAATGTTGCTCCCTCTCTCTTCTCTTGCTCTTTCACATTTGTCTTCCTCTGACTAACACACATTCACACATATTTAACCTGTGTAAATCATACTTAATATTGTGCAACAACAATGAATTTTAAGTGGTGCCGTATAAGCTAAATTGTATTGGGTGTATTTAATTCCCATTCATGGCAGCATTCTCATTCATTGGCTGCCATGGTACCCCCTTCTGATGTTAATTGGCTAAGAAAAGTCCAAAGCTCCGCATTAGCTACTGTGTTTGCTATGTTGGGAAAATAATTTCAGTCACACCCGTGTTTTTATGGCCATTAATGAAGAAATATGCTTTGTGGTACCAAATGTGTAGTTACTGTATCAACCATTAGGGGCTGTGTATGTTTAATCTCTGAGGCTGTACCTCTGATATAGATGCTCCAGTACTTTTTAAATAAAATGCTAGGCTCTGTTTGCACCATATTGCACTCGCCGAAAACTTTCATCACTCATTACCCCTGTGAAGGCATGCCGGTTTATTCGCTGTCATTCGGTTTATTTTATTAGCAATCTGATTTGAACTGAACAGAATGGGAACAACTTAACAAATGTGTTCTTGCAGCTTCAGAACATTGTTAGCAGATGAAAAATGCCAGGTGCACTGGTGTACACACACATCCTCAGGTTTTTCCACAAATGCAGACCAGTATAACACTTGAGTGAGAGAAGTGGCCCCAACAGATGATCCGCAGGACCTTCAGCAGAGAGGAAGCTATTATTAGAGAGAGAGCGTGTGTCTGTGTAAGAGAGAGAGAGGGAGATAAAAAGATGGTGAGATATAAAGTAATAGAAAAGAAAAAATCAAATGAAAAGACACAGTTCAAGAATGAAAGCGGGATATGAGTGGAAGGTAGAAGAGGTGCCTGAGAGTCAGTCTGTTATGATTTGCTTGTCATTTTGAATCTGACATCATGCTGAAAAGTCAAAAAAGGAAATAAATGCAAAAGGTTTCTCTTCTTTGCAAACACAACTCTGGCGTTATTATATAGTGCATTAATGTGTGCATGCTTGTGCTGAGGTCATTATCAAACATGTAACCCTAATAAGACCCTTGGGGTCAATTTTACCCCCAAGCCACTTTTCTTTAGTTTAAAAACATGGTTCCCTTCATCTCAGTGGAATAAGATTTTGTGACTTTTTTCAGATTATCTGTCAAGATTCATTTAAAAAACTGGGCTTGATTCGGTCGTTCTAAAGAGGGATAAAAATGTTACTTAAATAGTCCCTTTGGGGGTAAAATGACCCCAATTGAAAATGAATGGGAAATGCAAAAAAAATAAATCAATGCATTCACAATAAATCTGAAAATTTCAACACTGAAAAGTAGCACAAATGCAATATAGAAAAGACATGCTCAATCACATACACACACACACACACACACACACACACACACACACACACACGCACGCACGCACGCACGCACGCACACACGCACACACACACACACAAATACACAAAGGTATGACTGCCACAGAGAGCATTTTTTTACAGAATTTGGCAAAAAACAGCCACAGATGCAAAACTAATATGTAAATTGGTGGGCACACATAGGTGCATGCGCATGCACACATTCTGGTTTCCATGTTTTATGGGGACATTCCATAGACGTAATGCATTTTATACAGTACAAACTGTATATTCTATTCCCCTTACCTGCCCCATTCCCTAACCCCAACCATCACAAAAACCTTTCTTGTACCTTAGATTTTCAATAAACATCATCTTGTTTGATTTATAAGCTTGTTTCCTCATGGGGACATCAAAATGTCCCCACAAGGTCACAAAAACACTGGTATTCCTATCTTTGTGGGGACAATTGGTCCCCACAACGTGATAATTACCAGGTACACACACACACACACACACACACACACACACACACACACACACACACACACACACACACACACACACACACACACACACACACACACACACACACACAGGCTCAAACACACACAAAGTCACAGTAAAACTTACACACACATAAAGGCACAGACACACACATAAAGACACTCACATGCACGCGCGCGCACACATACACACACACATTTCTGTGGCATTTCAAAATGCATCAAAAACTATTTGAAATAATATTTATTTTTAATGTCCATTATAATGTTTATATAAACATAAATTCACAAAATGTATCCCTAAATTTGTGATGTGAGCAGTTGGCCATATCAGGTAAAATGAATGGGTCTCTATGGACCTCTGTTGTTCGAAATAATTTATTTCGTATCCTGTAATTCTTTTATGTTTTTTTCTAAACATCTGATGGCCTTATTCAACACATAACACCTAGATCAATATCTAAAAACAATTTAAATCAAATTTAGATCATAATTTATGTACATTTTTCACAAAGATTTTATATTTTACAGGCAAGCTAATGGTGTAGATGAGGAATTTAGTAAACAGGTACAAAAGTACTTCATATCTCCCAAAACACAGCTTTAATGTATGGGAAGTAAAGTAAACAAAAACAATATATATACTTATACACTTATATACCTTATTTGTATTATTAAAAATGTATACATTTTTTGTAATCACTCTTTTAATCTCTGGTGTCATTTTAACCCCCGCAGAACTCAAACATATACAGGAAAATCGGGTCTTATGAGGGTTAAAATAAAAAATTGTGGAAAATTCTGCTGAGATTCTGTATTCTGCTGAGAATGTGTTAAGTGAGATGAGGACACGAATGAGAATTGAAAGTTTTCTGATGAACAGTAAGCATGGGATTCTGATTCAGAGAAAAAAACACATTATCATTTCGATCACAGACCCCTGACAGCTGAGAGAAGGAGAGAAAAAGAAAAGTCTGGCTTGAAAATAAATCTTCGTCCTAGTAGTGGATATTCTGCATTTGCAGCTATCCTGATGAGTGATGCTGACAGCATACTGTACACACAGACACACCTCAGGATACACTGTTAAGTCCCTCATGTATCAGGTGAGATGCAATAGTTGAGCTAAAGCTCCATCTGATTCATATTCTTTGTGAAAAAAGTAAGCCTTTTAAATGTAAAATAGATCTGTAAAAAAAAAATTAGCCAGGAAGGGGATGTAGAAATGTATTCGAGTTCTGTAGCACTCTAAACCGAACCCATCTCAGATTGAATTAATGTTTGTGTCCTTTCAGCACAGAGAAATTAAATTTTCCTCAGTGGCTCTGAATCCCTTACGCCATCTGTATTTGCTGAAAGCAGCTAATATAACACAGCTTTTAGTCTATTACCACTGGCCCTTTTCACTTATACACTTTTATTTACCTACTTTAGTTGGATAATTAACAACACGCATTGTGATATTTTAGAGGGTAAACAGAAGTAATGTGTTGTATCTGTCTGCATGATCTGGCATGACCGTTACCACAAACCGTTAGTTTGTTTGTGCATGGGTGTGGGTATTTATTTTGTTTGGTGGATGCACATTTGTGCGCAAACATATTTAGGGATGTAGGGACATGGTGTTGCATTATTTATTCTAAATTACAGCTGTTTACGCATCCACACAAACCCCCGACCCTCTTTTGAAAATGGCAGGATATGGGAAATATCGGGCTGTGTGGTGAGTGGTACTCTCAGACCTGATTGGGTTTTTTTGTTGAGAGAAGTAGATTGACCAAGAGAGAGAGAGAGCAGAGGTGCTGATGCATTTTGCACGGCTCAGTTTCTGCCTGTGGCTGATGCTAAATTAAAAAGAAAATATTCCTTACCATTGCTTTAGGAAATACAGTCAAACTGGGAGTTGTGTTCATGTCATTGTTTAGAAAAGCATAATCAAAACATGAAGTATTATTTTGTTGTTGTTGTTGGTTTTGTGTTGGCAAGATACATTTAAAGATTGAGTGCAAACAATATTACAGATTGCTTTCTGACCCTCTGATTGCTTACAGCATTTTCTCTCTATAGGGAAAATAGACCGAGAGTGTGATGAGGATTTGAATAAAGTTTGAATCAAACCAAAAAGGCCTTGATCCCTGCCTAAAAATGACCTGAATTAGTCAAAGCATTCAAAATCCAAGCTGTTTGTCCGAGAACATATATACATTTTACATCTAGGAATATTCCTGTGCAGAATGTGTTTCCTTGACCTCATCACCTCCAGTCTATACAATGCTTTAGTACATTTCATGCATCAAACCACACAAGAAAGACACCTTAACCCGTGAATTGGTTAATCATCATCCTAATGCATGAATACACGCATCATACACCAAGTCAGCAAGCTTTCCATCCGTTTCCATGACAACTGAAGCAAGCGTAAACCATGTGCACAGTTGACCTCACAAGGTTCCCATAAATTACTTCTCTTTCCTAAAGAGGAATAAATTGGCACTGAGCCTGGAGTGTTGGAAATGGTATTATCGATGTCCTTTAGCTGTCAGTCCAGCTGTTCTTATGCATCTATAACAACTTGCGAATCTAGGGTATCATCCAAAGTGATGAAGGTTAGCGTGTAGCCTAAAATAAATTATATTACCCCATGAAATCAAAATTGAAGGTTTTTTACTTTTAGTATGAATATGAGGGCTGCACTATTGAAGGAAAACTATGTGATAACTTGTTAAATTATGCAATAAAATAATACTTTAAGTTTGGAAAAATCTATTGGATATATTAAAAAATATATATAAATACTGAAAATCATATAACAAAGATATTCCACATTCTTTCTGATCGTTGATCTTCTTACACACCAGAGCACACACAAGCACTCATTCGTGTGACATACTTTGGAAGATTTAAAATGATTCAGTTATTGCAAACTATTTCGATATGCATATTGCCATATACACCTTTGCAATTATTTCGCTATATTGTGCAGCCATAATAAATATGTTAGCCTTTAAAATATCCATGAACCAATGTGCTCCAAAAATATCCACAAAATGGGCATTTACTGTAGAAGATATGAGCTAAACTAAATGCTACTTGGTATTTCTTCTCAATGTGTCCCACACTAACTTCCTGTTTTAATTGAAATTACGTCAATGCATCAAAACAAAGCTATGCACTTCAGTGGGTCTTTAGTTATAATGATAGTTTCTTAAAAGCATCTTAAAGCCAACAAGTTTAGTTTCCACTAAATTAATGAACACAAATGTTTTATGTACTCAACCATATCTCCAATTGGTCATACAAACAGCCATAGTTGTGCAGTGTTTTTAGTTCCCAGAAATGTTTTTATTTTTTGAAGTGCCTTTAAGGGTCAGCCAGCCTAGGAGTTATAAATTACTCTTTTAATTGCATACCATCTAATCTCAGAATGAATGTTTCCATAAGTGTTTCAGAGTAATGTCCTCTTTAATTAAAGCCCTTAGGCCTGTTTTAGATACTGTACAAGCAGTGGTGTATTACATGGCAAACGAGAAAGGAGGAATTAATAGCTCATATGAGCAGGCAGGAATAGGATATACCAACATGAAAAGTTGCTGACATGGACAGAATTAGAAATCACTAAATGATCTGTGTGAACATGTGTGCCACAGAGTACAAGAATAGGAATCAGTTTAATTAAGCCTTTAGTTCCCACGTCACAGAGCAGTCCAAAGGTTAAAAGACATGCTATTGTTTTAACATTGTTTTTTCCTTTATTCTAAAGCTGGAAACCATAAAGGTCACCAGGGGAAAAGCTGCCTCCATGAATAGGATTTCAGGTCTCTGAAATCGATCAGATCCTTTCATGGTTTGAAAATAGGCTGCACTTATAAGCCACATTTCTGACTCAAAGGGGGCATACGGTGGTCCTAAATAATATTTGGAAACACCACACAAACTAATTAATATCATGTTTTACATATTACAATGTATTATTGTCATGATAAAACATCCAAACAAATTTATTTTAAACAAGGCCTTCTCAAGCAGTGTTTCACTAGATGTTTGTTAGGTTTTAAATTATGGTTTAAAAAGAATCCAAAATGTAAATAACATTTCCCGGCTGTCGGACTTCATTGGAAAATGTCCATGTGATATTCTACACCTGTGGTTACTCTGTAAGGGCACTTGAGGGAAATTGAGTTCATGCGTCAAATAGAAATCACCCTGAGACCAGTTGGAATTGCACAAAAAGGCTAAGAAATTGTTTGCTAAGGCCACTTTTCTTTTTTATCTAATGCACTGAATTGAACTGTATAAGAGAGCTCCTGTGCATATAGCCCTGCAGAGCATTGCATTAACAGCACAAAAGACCAAGGGTTTAAACCTAGGAACACAAATAGGCCTACTGATTAAAAATGTATACTGTGTAATGCACCGAAGTTGCTTTGGATAAAGTGCCTGCCAAATGTGTAAATTTAACTTGGCACTGAAACATACAATGATGAGTAAAAAAAGTAAATATAGCTATATATAAATAGTACACTTATGTCGTTATATTTTGTAAATACTATATTCTACTATATATATATGAAGAGTTTCGTTGCAAAACGAGATAATAAGATTGGTTTGTTTTGATTTAAACCTTCATAACTTAAAAATAAAACAAGTTATCTCGTTTTGCAACTAAACTCTTCATATATATATATATATATATATATATATATATATATATATATATATATATATATATATATATATATATATATATATATATATATATATATATATATATATATATATATATATATTAGCAGAAATCTACATTGTTGTGTATTTTAAACAATTGAGGTTTAATAATGTCGTCCTGTGCCTTGTATTGACATCATAGTTGTGGTTTCAGCAGAAGTGTTTTAGACATGGCATTGATAAAGACCGTTGATGCGTAAACAGCATCTGGAAAAGCAGTCATGCTTTAGCTGCTGTATACAAAATGCAATTTCTCAAAGCTATATTTGTAAATGCGTTTGTCTTTTTGGTTTGGTTACACCTGGCTACTTTTATTGAATTTAAAGAGAAATATTCTTCTCACCAATGGGCCAAACCTGAGCTTTTATCGGCAAGCTGTTAGGTCTGAATCGAAAATTATTATCTGCTTTGAGACTGTAATATGTCAAACACACTATTGTCTTGTCTCCTACCTCATTTTCATACAGACCATTTGCTTTTGTGTGAAAATAAAGACTGCGGCAGCATACATTTCAAATATCCTTATTACTGTCTGTGCATCAAAGCAGTATTTTACAAACTTTTTACATTTTCCCTTCAAGCAACACACATCCTTGTGATGTAACCCTCTTAAAAATCTTACAGTCACACAACGTACACTGTAAAAAATCCAACTTTAAAATGTTCATTCAACAAAGAACATTAAGTTACTTGAACAAAGATTTCTTTGTTGAAGGGCATCAATTGATAATTTTGTGTTCACTGAATGAAAAGAGCATAATCATTCAGCTAACATATATTATTTTGTTGACTGGACTTAGATGTATAAGTTTTTGTCCAATTCGTTCACCCAACTTGCCAAACTGAGTAATCTGAACAAGCAATTTAAAAAAAAACAATGGTCGGAATGGTTCCCAGCATGCATTGCAACATGTTCACTGCTTTGGTTAATATTTACTAAAAAAGATGACTGTTTTAATGTTTGCTGGATTTATTTATGTTGTTATGTTGTTAATGTTAGTTATATGTTGTATTTAGAGTAATTTTTAAAGAATTATGTTTGTTCATTGTTACCATGATTGAGAAGTGTGTGTTCAGTGTAGAGGGCAGCACAATGAGTTAGTTCATTGTTAGTTCATGTAGAATCATTGTTGCCTCACAGCAAAAAAGTCAGACAAAGACTTTGTTTATGAGACCTTTCTGTGTACAGTCCAAAACATGTAGATTAGTTAAATTTGGATATACTAAATTACTCTTTACCCAACTTAGTCACTAGTTGAGTAAACATAGAAATTTGCTTATTACCTAATCAGTTTAAGTTGGTTCAACTTTTTGGTGTAAGTTGACATTACTCAGTAAATTGAGTTAGGTGAACTACATCATCCAAGAGTTGAGTAAACTCAAAAAAGCTGTGCAGCAAGTTGCCTTGAAAATGTAAGTTTAGTCAACTGTTTATTTTTTACAGTGTATAATATATTAATATGGCATATATTGTACGTTAGTACATTCATATAAAAAACATCAAAGTGCATTTAAATTTGTAAAAAAATATTATTTCACAAAATAAGTGCAAATGCATGTACAGTGCATATTCAGTCATACATGACTGCAAAAGATATATTGATTATTTGTGATATTAGAAATATCAACATATTACATACATTCTATCAAAAAGATCACTATAACATTGTTATTATAGTCATTAATTTAAAAAAGTTTGCCTACTCCCATAAACACCTTGCATACCCCATTTTGGGAACCACTACGGTAAGAGCTTTTGATGAATAGATATGTTTCATCATTTTATTCTGTGCATGCATCTTATGCGTGATCTTACTCAGCCTCTCTCTTTTCTACCTTTTGTGTCTTTGTGGTTGGCTGCATGTGTTTTTGTGTTTATGTCTTTTTACTCATCTTTGAACCTTTGTAATTAGTTACACGGGTAATTAATAAGGATGGGTGTGAATAGGAACATCAGAGTTTGTTATTCAGTTGGATACTCTTTGAAAGATGACATCAGGGCCAATTTTAGTGATTGAGGCTTTATGCAGCACCGATGTCACTTTATCCATTAGTTTAAATACTTTCCCTTGATTTGAAAATTGGTAGCTCATCATCTGGAGGACACAGATTATCTGGTTTCAATGGACTGTGCATGAAGTGCTTGCCTTTTGATTGACATAAAGTAAGTACATGGTGGACATCAGATTATCAGACTACCTTATTGTATGTGTTATTGTTATATATTGGAATAGTGGTAGCACAAAGGTTAAGCGACTTAAAGCACATTAAGTTGGGGTATACATTTTACTGGTTCATACTGATGTATACCATACTCTATGTTTATTTATTTTTTATATTTTTATATTTTATGTCACATTTTTTATAGATTTGGATCACCTGTGGTTGTTTTCTGTGCAACCACACATTAAAAAGAGATTTAAATGTGTATCCCTTATGTCAACTTAAATGTGTGCCCCTATGTCATCAAGCTGTAAAACCTTTTTGGCTCTATGTAAGTGGAACCTTTTGTTTTTAAAATTGTACTTTGCATGGTATTGGATTTTTTAAAAGTGTACCCAAGCCTGCAGGGAGAAGCAAGGCCAACTCAAGCATTACTTAAATTGCTTGTCTCTGCGTATTGGCTTTTTGGGATCTTTTACAAAATGTACAATGGAATGAAGATACAGTGCATTGCAACATTTAATTTTAACAGACAACAAACAACAAAAGACACCGTGAAAGCTTTTTAGGAAGTACAGAGAGATGTGTAATGTGTGACATCCAGTTAAGACTGTGCAAATACAGAAGCATCCAGCTGAGTTTATTTTAAAGCTCCTTAATTATGGAAAAGACTTGTCAGATTAATTTTGATTAATATAAATATGCTTTCCAGGGGATTTCAGGAAGTTCAGAGGACAATCTTTAGCATATAATTACAAAG
Source organism: Paramisgurnus dabryanus (assembly GCF_030506205.2). Classification (NCBI taxonomy): domain Eukaryota; kingdom Metazoa; phylum Chordata; class Actinopteri; order Cypriniformes; family Cobitidae; genus Paramisgurnus; species Paramisgurnus dabryanus. The sequence goes on from NC_133347.1 coordinate 14,721,198, forward strand.
TCTCTTTAAGGAAGTGGCGCTCGGTGGACAGCTATTTTAGTCATCCAAGTCAATTAAAGAACATATTTCCTACCAACATTTTAGCGTGACATCAATTGTATTATAAATTCTGTTTTATTATGCTTAAATAAGGCTAGAAAGCTCTTTTAACAGGTCGCTCAAGCTACTGTGCAAAGACTGGCAAGTACCTCGCAACACATAGTCCCTCCCCCAGAGAATAGTGTGACTTTCGTGTCCCTTTCATTTTTCCAACAGACTTTTGGATTATCGCAAAATTAAGCTCTGTGTTCAACAAAAGATTATGACATGTTTTTCCAACAAGATAATCTTCACATATAAACAACTTTTATGAATTTTGAAATCTAAATGCGTTTTAATAAAAGGCGTGACTTTTGTCCGTAGCGCAGCCAAATTGAATGTTGCATTCATAATAGTAGAACTGTGGCATCTAATATCTGTTATCTTTGATGTGATATACGTTTTTCTGTATGTTAAGGGAAGCTGCTTTTGACATGTATTCCTAAACTTTAAGGAGATTTTAGATTTTTAAAATACATCAACATTTTCAGTCAATCAATATTGGGAATTGAGTGATAATTAGTTTAGCACCACATTTTCTCTGCATTACCTAAGCCCACAGCAATCATGAAGAATGAAACAAGGTTATAAGGTTACCTGTCTGAATTGCTTGTTCCACAAATCTATTTTTCAGTATCTCCTTAATTTATTTTCCCTCTCTCAAGTACAATGGATACTGGTGCTTATCTAGATTTGCCCCGATGCATTGTGGGATTAAGTGTAATCCTTTATTATCTGAAGGCACAGCTGGTAATTCGGGTTTAATGCAGAAAATGATCATTTCACAGTGTGTTCTTTCAGTGGATTTAGCGGCAAATAGGCCGACTCCACGGGAGGGATGAACTCAAATTCTGCTAACCAATCAAGTTAGCAACACTAACAGGCACATTTGGATGTATGCTATGTTCTGTTTATCTTCTCACCCTACCTCTCACCATATTTGCATCTTACAGACACCTCCAGATCCATATTTTCATGAATTATTGATAAAATGCAACCCAGCAGTCTGTCAAAATCCATCCAATGTATTTGTGTGTTTTCATGTTTTCTGCATAAACGCTTCCTACATGTCATTTGATATCTTTATCTATCTAATTGGCTGAGTAAGATTATATATGTACAGATTAAAATCAATGTAAAAGTAATTTATTAAAAACAAACTTTGATTCCCTGTGATGATAATTATGATGATGTCTTAGCCTGGATTTCAATGACTTACAGATTTTTCACTTTGATGTAGATTTAAACCTTTTAGCCTTTCAAAATTTCAATCTTATTTAATATAATAATTATATATACTTGTGTTTATTTGTTTAATATGTTGGCTTGTCTAGGCCAAACTATAAATGTCTTTAAATAATATGTATATATATACATAAAAAATATACAATGTAACAATTGTGTGCATGTTGTTACATTGTAATTACGTTTAAAGTATCTGCATAAAATTACACCTTTGACTCTAACCCTAAACCCAGCCCAATCCTACACCATAGAAAATACTGGGACAAGTTGTGTTATACAAAATATTGTATTAAATGTATTGGTGTTATTTCACACGATTTTCCACTGTTTTTCATGCCACTGGAGCACAAATGTCTTTTTTGTGTCACTCAGAACGAATTTCTATAAATATTTTTGTCTGTGGCACAACTTTCTTTATCGTGTCATTTTGTATTTTATTGTTTTTTCCTATTTTTAAATCATTGTCGCTTGGGGTTAGGGTTAGATTTGGGGTTTTGAGAATTTTATGTATTGCTTTCTACATGTTTTTTTGGAGTTGGGGTTAGAGTTGGGGTTTGGGTTAGGATGTCACAGAAAGTGATTCTAACCCCAACTCTAAATGACAATGATTAAAAAATATGAAAAAACAAAACAATCAGAAAACAAAATATAAAGATATAGTTATAAAGTCATGCCACAGACACAAAAAACTATTTATAGAAATAATTGCTGAGTGACACGAAAAAAACATATTGTGGAAAAATATATTAATAACTCAAATACTTTAATCAAATATTTTGTGACTATAACACAAATTTCTGTGAGATTGGGTTAGATATTTTCAACCCAGTGTTAGGTCAAAAAGAGACGAACTCCACCGTTGGGTTAAATTAACCAAGAAAATTGTTATATTTGACCCAAAGATTGTTTTTAACAACCCAGCATTTTGGGTTAAAACATAGCATAGTGTAGATACAACCCAGCAAAGGTAACACCCCAAAGAGTTTGGGTTCGTCTATAACCAAGTATATGTAAACCTACCCTGAACAACAGATAAACACAAAAAGTACAATGTAATAAATACTTTATCTTATGTAAGTACAATAGCAGTTAATGAAATCTAGTATGAAGTGGGACTATAGTTTTTAATGTTTTTTATGTACCAGTAAAGATTTTAATGAGATTGTGGTATAAACTTTATACGAGCAAATAACTTTCTTATTTGAGTCTTCCAAAGTCAGCCACTGAATTATTTAAATGGTCTGTGGCATAACTATATAAAATAAATACAAATCTGTGCTTTGTTACTGTCAAATAATTTGTAGTGTTCTTGCACAGTTAACCCTCTAGCAGTTTGAATGTCAGCGTTTTGTGTCTCAAGGAAGATCTCAACTCACTTTGACAGCAGTATACAGCTGTGCTACTACCTGCCTGTCTGTCAAATTACATCCCAGGAAGTCACAGAGAATCTGATCCCACTCTTCAATCCATGAGATTCACAGACAGCCCCAGGAAACACATGCTGGAGAGGAACCCCAGGTTCTTAGATTTGTTTACTACTGCACACAGTGTGTAAGCTGTAGGACACCCTGAGCTATACAGTACAATTTTTATAGGCACAGGTAGTGACAGCCATTGACTATTGAAGTCTTCTGCAGGGGAGGTGATTTGTAGGGAATTGTAAAAGTCAAGCTCAAGGTCTTCATTCAGTCTTACAGGAGAGCGACTTATTCAGTAGTTTGTGAGGCAAGGACACATAACAGCATACTTGCTTTTGTGAATACCAAGTACAGCCCAGGTGTTTCCCTTTTAATGTAGTCAGTGCTACTTTACATGCATTTCAATTATAAAATTGTTAAAACAGTACAGTGTTACAAGTTATTTTGCAGATGAGATGGTATTGTCCACAATATCCACTGTGAGAGCTTTTTTATTGATGGCTTACAGAGAAGACATTAATGCACACAATAATGTTTTCATATTTCCATCCGCAAATGTTATTCCTAATCCAATTTAACAGTATGGCTGTATTCACCTTTTGAATGCCGAAAATTATCAGCTTCGATCTGAGCTATAATTTGCACAAACAGAAAATGAAACCTGGGACTTTAGCATTCTTTATTCATACCCATTGACCTTTCCAGACTCTCAGTGAGGTGAAAATTATCCATCAGTATTCAAGGCTCTTTCTCAGAATGCACCCTGAGGTTCAAACAGATTCAACAATCCATGGTGCAGAACCTGAGTCAAAAGCTAGAAAATGTATGAAATGCATGTCAGGTTATTGTGGACTGTAGATTGTAGCTTGGCCTTTTTCTTTCCAATTGAGGCTTTGTACATTTACATTTAGTCATTTAGCAGATGCTTTAGTCCAAAGCGACTTACAAATGAGGTTGGCTACAGAATCAGCAGATCTTGTCGCAACCGGCAGATCATTCCGCAGATGCCGAACAGATCCAGAGAAGGTAAGCAATAGTGATTTTTTCCCTTTTTGGGATGGTAGCACAAGCCGTTATAAGCGACTGAGGGTAAAGGGGTGCTGACCCAGTGGTGGTTTTAAAGGTCGGGAGCAGAGCTTTGAGTAACGAGTGCGTGCACCCTCTTTGGCTCATTGAAGACCACTCTTGCCACTTCATTCTGGATAATCTGTATGGGTTTGGTTGTGCATGCTGGGAATCCGGCCAGTAACCTAATGCAATAGTCCAGTCTGGACAGGACAAGAGCTAGGACTTGTGTAGCATTCTCAGATAGGAAAGGTCCAATTTCCCTAATGTTGTAGAGGATTATTCTACAAGAGCGGGTGCTGGCAACATGATCTGGGAAGCTGCTGATCATTAATTGCCAGTTAAAATAAAATAAAGAGAAAGAGCTTAGTGTTTACAACTTTAGGGAAACCACATGTTACAGTATATTAATGTAGTTCTGGTCATTTTGTTTTAAAAAATCTGAGGATTATTCATTCCTAAAAAAATAGACATTAATTGCCAGCGTTCCTGTAGTTCAATTGGTAGATCATTGTGTTACCAGCACAAAGATCATGGGTTTGATCCCCAGGCAAGACAGTCAAACATGATTAAACATATAACCACTGAAGTCACTGTAAGACAGTTAGGATAAAATAGTGCATAATGTAAATTCAAAACAAAAATGGCATGATTGATTGAGCTTTTTGTAAGATCATCACATGTGGGTCGACAGCGCTCTTGGTAGAATTGAGACGTTTCAGGGTCGATGTGAATGTTTAATCACAGTAAGTTTGATGGACTTGTTTTCTCTTGAAAGCCTGTTGGCTGTTTATACTGGGATGTTCTCCACCCTATTTCTCCTCTGGGCCCAGTTAGGGGTCAGACAGCATGCAGACAAGCTATCAGTCCAGGAAAGAGTGAAAGCATGGTGGGATAGTCTTTCAAATGATGGAGTCAGTGCTACAGAATTTAATTATAAACCAGTGCATTTAGTAGAGTGAGATGATTCTGCAAATATTATAGAAAATACAAAATTATATCAATATAATGCGTAACCATATACAGTTATTCGTATATTTATGGGCATAAATATAAACATGGTTTTCTTATGAATGTAGATTTGGAGGTCATATTGTGACAGCATATAATATTTTAATGATTTTTCTTCCAGAACAGGTCTGACCTTGAACACGCTCATAAACATGCAGACAGAAGCTGGGATTATGTACAGAGGCGGCCTTAGCTATGTTTCAACCGTTTCAATTGAAACGGGCCCCGCCCTAAAGGAGGGCCCCAGCCCGGCGCAAGAATGTTTGAACGTGGGGCTATGATTCCTGCACGGGGGAGCTCACATTGTCAGTGCCAGTGGATGTTAAGCAATCACATATCTTTCATTTTAAATCAATTAAGTTCTGCTCTTTATTTTCTCTCGGACGTTCATACGCGCTTTAGCCTATAGAAATCGGATTATTAATATGAAATGAATGTATTTTATAAAAAAAATATAGAACTGCATTAATATTTATTATATGTCATTTAAATTATTTTTAAAAGTCAATTCTTTCATTTTTATAAATCAATGTAGAATCGTTTACAGCAGCATCACAGTGCTTCATAAAAACTCTCAGAAAACGTGCACATGTGGATAATTCTAGAGGTTTAATTCTTCTTTAGCATCGGGATCACTAGACGAGAGCTTATAATAGCCTTCTTTTTGTGAAAACCGACATTTCTTAATTGTGTTACCTGTCGTAGTTAGTCCGTGCGCATTCATTCCGACAAATTGTCACAAATGGAGAGAATATCAATTGGAAGTACTCATCGCTATATGCCCTATTTATTCCCTTCAAATATCAGAGCTGTGCAGAGAGTTGCGCAATTGTGTCTCATTGCGTGACTGTGACCGCTAAAATACACTTGGAGAATAGAGCAATGAAAGCAACGTCATTTTCATTTTATCTGGAGTGAAAGTTTAAGCGGCTCCCTTCCCGAAGTGCCCTTCAAGGCGCAAAAACGCAGTTTTGAATTCGACCATGCTCTCTCTCATCAGGCTTGTCTGTGCAAGTGCGATTCCAGGTTTTTAATAATACATTATTTTAGGGGCTGATTTCAATGGTGTTTTTTTAATAATATGATTGGATTTATACTAACCTTAATGCAGTATTTAATTGTATTAAAAAATGTGTATAACATCTGTGAGCATTTACTGACTGCCTTTAATATATTTTGTGCATGACGGCATTTTCCTCTAACGCAACATCCACACAATGTTCCATTAAATGAACATAATGACCAAGAACTTTAGATAAATGAGGGGTGATATTATTTTACTGTGGCTTGGAAATCTTCTATTTTTGTTTTGCTCCCGCATCAAAGTATGTAAACTGTTTTTATAATAGCCTATTGAACATAGATGCCGTCAGCTCTCGTTCAGATTTTAATTGAGCACGAGGCGACACAATCGCTGGACAAAGATGAACTTATCAGGGCATTTTCAGCACTCAAACACAGAAGGGTGGATTTCTAATAAGGTTTAGGTGAAATCTACGCTCGCCGCCAGGTGAGCTGTCTATGGTGCTGAAAAAACGCGGAGCCCATCCTTATTTATAAGTTCGGTTCAGTGTCAGTCAGACACTTTTTCTTCTTTGCTTTTGTTAAATAATTCAAGTTGAGGGGATGTTTGAGATGTTTTTTTTAAAGTCAGCCCAGACAGCTGAAAATATACTGCGCAAATCAATTAAGCAGAGAATTTAGCGTCCATGAAAGGGCGAGGCAACTATAATTGTATAGTTTTAATTAAATAAGGTTGGATCATTTCTGTTGAGCTGCCTGTTCGTGAAGCTGAAAGTGCACGTAATAAAATAATATATCATTGATGCAAACCAACAGGAATCCTTGCTTTTTGCTCTATTATGCTTATGTTTTATGTGGGTAGGGCCTCCTATTAGTAATTGAAACGGGCCACCAGATGCTTAAGGCCGGCTCTGATTATGTAAGATACAGATGTGAAGCATTTCTTCAATGTTAAAATATGTAACAACCATATGCGCTCTTCCCAGAACAGCAGAAAATAGGCAGTTTCTGAGCGCTTTATTTAGCATGACATTTCATTTTTCACATTACACCCTTTAACCCCTCAAGGCTTGTCAGCGAGTCGCCTGAGGATGTTTTTAACGGAGCAGTAGCACTTAATAAAATAGGCAACCAGGTCGTGCTCATGCTCTTGACCTCCAGTAATCACAAACGCTCTAGCATTATAAAGACCATGCACAGCCACTGTATACTCTAAAAAAACAAACGGTGCTATATAGCACCAAAACAATTGCTTTGGATCGTAACGATAGAAGAACCATTTTAGTGCCATATAGCACCGGTGAAGAACCAGTGAAGCACCAGTAAAGCACCAGTGAAGCACCAGTGAAGCACCAGTGTAGAACCATATAGGGGCCATATAGCACCACATATGGTTCTACATAGCACTATATGGTTCTACACAGGTGCTTCACTGGTGCTTCACTGGTGCTTCACTGGTTCTTCACCGGTGCTATATGGCACTAAAAATGGTTCTTCTATCGTTACGATCCAAAGCAACTGTTTTGGTGCTATATAGCACCGTTTGTTTTTTAGAGTGTAACCTTCTTACTGACTCTGCACTTTTACTCTTAAAGGAACAGTTCACACGAAAATACACATTCTGTCTTTATTACCTACATTCTTTTTGCTTTTTTGCTTGTTGATTTAAATAAAACAGCAGTTCAAATGTTTACCACACAATACAAAAAATAAAGCCCCCCAACCAAAAAAATGTTTGAGCACTAAAAGCTTTCCCTCCTCTGGAAAAAAAATAGTCCCTGACCAACTGAATGTATGTTTCCCATATATTTACATTGCTATATGGGTTACTAAGGGTGTTTTGCAGTGATACACAGAATCATTAGATGAGGTGGTCACAGCTGTGTTTCTTTTTGTAAAAAACAGTTATTGGCCAATCAGAATCAAGGACTGGAAATAGCCATTAATAAACTGCATTTGTGTATACATATAGTATAGTGCATGTATACTCCTAGTATGGTAGGAGTATTTTTAGTGTGTTATTGGTCATTATACACTCACCTAAAGGATTATTAGGAACACCTGTTCAATTTCTTATTAATGCAATTATCTAATCAACCAATCACATAGCAGTTGCTTCAATGCATTTAGGGGTGTGGTCCTGGTTGGTGCCAGACGGGCCGGTCTGAGTATTTCACAATCTGTTCAGTTACTGGAATTTTCACGCACAACCATTTCTATGGTTTACAAAGAATGGTGTAAAAAGGAAAAAACATCCAGTATGCGGCAGTCCTGTGGGCGAAAATGCCTTGTTGATGCTAGAGGTTAGAGGAGAATGGGCCGACTGATTCAAGCTGATAGAAGAGCAACTTTGACTGAAATAAACATTCGTTACAACCGAGGTATGCAGCAAAGCATTTGTGAAGCCACAACACGCACAACCTTGAGGAGGATGGGCTACAACAGCAGAATACCCCACCAGGTAACAACTCATCTCCACTACAAATAGGGGGAAAAAGAGGCTAGGATTTGCACGAGCTCACCAAAATTGGACAGTTTAAGACTGGAAAAATGTTTGCCTGGTCTGATGAGTCTCGATTTCTCGATTTTCAGAATTTGGCTTGAACAGAATGAGAACATGGATTCATCATGCCTTGTTACCACTGTGCAGGCTGGTGGTGTAATAGTGTGGAGGATGTTTTCATGGCAAACCTTAGGCCCCTTAGTGCCAATTGGGCATCGTTTAAATGCCACGGCCTACCTGAGGATTGTTTCTGACCATGTACATCCCTTTATGAACACCTTGTACCCATCCTCTGATGGCTACTTGCAGCAGGATAATGCACCATGTCACAAAGCTCGGATCATTTCAAATTGGTTTCTTGAACATGACAATGAGTTCACTGTACTAAAATGGCCCCCACAGTCACCAGATCTCAACCCAATAGAGCATCTTTGGGATGTGGTGGAACGGGAGCTTCGTGCCCTGGATGTGCATCCCACAAATCTCCATTAACTGCAAGATGCTATCCTATCAATATGGGCCAACATTTCTAAAGAATGCTTTCAATTTTTCAGTTGAATCAATGCCACATAGAATTAAGGCAGTTCTGAAGGTGAAAGCGGGTCAAACACAGTATAAGTATGGTGTTCCTAATAATCCTTTAGGTGAGTGTATATAGTCATTGAATGACAAAGAAAACAAAAAATGAACACAAAACAGCATACACGGATCTGTAACAACATGAGCTGACACATTTTCATATTTGGGTGAACTGTCTCTTTAAGGTTTGTATTCAGCACATGAGGCAGAAGTCAGAAGCAGGGTCTGAGAGAGCAACTCATTTCCAGACAGGATGCCACCTTGTGTCTGCCATCTATCAGTGTCAGTCCTGAATTCACTGACTTGCTCTTTGATGGACATGTAAGCAATGGTTGGTAAGCAGACTGCGAAGCCCCCTCTGGGATGATCCTCTTGCATTTAGTACATAACATTTGTCTGCTGTATGGTTGAAGGAACCTGCACTGGACACAGTTGTGCACCCATATGCAAAGCGGTTACAGCACAGAGTGCAGTCTGAATCTGATCTCTCTCTCTTTTTTCTCTCTCTCTCTCTCTCTCTCTCTCTGTCTCACTTTCTCATTCATTCATTTATTCATTCACGTCTAAAATCAGACTGAAATTGCATCCACATTAAAATTGGCCGACATCATATAATTAATTATAAATGCGCCGCTCCCTAAAAATACCGTAGTCAATAATTCACTATAATTCAGTACAAATTCAATATCATATGTCGTCTCCCGGCAGCGCGGTCAATAACTGGCTCGCACACGCAGACTCATTATCTTTCGGTTATTCAGAAAATCTGATGATTGGACCTGAGGCATCATGCACATTTAGATTGAAGGGACACATTAACATTTTAATGCAACTTCCGAAACTATGATTTGTATCTTTGATAATTAAGTTACATGTTTATTATAGGTAAAGAGCTTCAGTGTATTATTTGCTTCAAACAAAAAATTCTAGCCACACAGTCAACTGCCAGTTCAATTGCCAAGATGCTGATAATAGACCAGGCCTTTAAGTCAAACTGGATCCCCCTTTCACACTATTTTTAATGTGTTGAGATGTTCATGGCCTCACTCTAGTGTTATGTGACCTTGCTGCTGTCATATTTACACAGCGTTATGCGCGGTGCTTACGGATATGCTTTTTAGCTAAAGGTGACCCCCCTGCACCTGTCCAAACAAATAAAAATATGCCTTTGTTTGCAACATATAAGTAAAAATAAAGGCCATACGATGGTTGTGGTGAAATGAAACAGGCTTCAATCCCAGCTGTGGTTTTTACAAAGCTCATTTGCAAGACTAATAATTCTTTCTGGAGTCTATGAGCACAGCAATTTATACCAAACAAAAACATGTTTGATACTATTTGATACCATGTTTTCAGTCAGGACTGACTCATCACCTTGCTTTGGGTGTGATCTGATATGAGAGAGAGAGAGAGAGAGAGAGAGAGAGAGATGGATGCATTCTTTAGCGATAACCCTTGGTGATGTCATGGGCTGAGTAAGTTTTTGTCAGGTATTCCCTCTTGAGCACATAGAGTTGTGTGGCACTTTTATCGCTCATTGGGTGCGATAAGACAAGTGTTCCTCTCTGTTCCCAGGCTTTGCATTGCTATTTTTCATCTCAGCAGCTGTTGAATAAACGATGCTTCTTGCAGCAGAAGGCCAGTCAAAAGCCCAAATTTGAGGCAATAAGTAAATGCAGTGTAGCAAAATGTAAATGGCGCAGGCACACCGGTAATAATGTTTTTTTTCAACATGACATCACGGAAAGTCGTGTTGTAGTCACGCAAAATGTGATTAATTTATTTGTGTCCATGGCACGAAAATCAGCCTTTTTCGTGTCACCCGCATAAATTTCCATAAATACTTTTTGTGTCCGTTGCAAGACTTTTTTTTTTTGTGTCATTTAATGTATTGTTTTCTCACCCCCCCCCCCCCCCCCCCCTATTTTTAAATCATTGTCGCTTTGGGTTAGAATTGGGGTTTGGGTTAGGATGTACTTTTTTGTATTGGTTTCTACCTGTATTTCTTCCGCTTTTAAAACTATTTTCACCTGGAGTTGGGGTTAGAGTTGGGGTTTGGGTTAGGAGGATGTCTAAAAATGTAACAGAAAGTGATTCTAATCCCAACCTCAAGCGACAATGGTAAGAAAATAGGAAAAAACTATGAGGGTCATTCTACAGAAACGTCCACTTTGGTATGGCAAGATGTCTTAAAATGTATTTATTTTTCTAACATTTAAAATTAGACCACATTATTAGATTACTCTTTGACTTTATAAGTACACATAAATGACAGCTTAAAGATTTTTTTTTGTGTGTGTGCATGTACTGCAAGACTGCATAGACCTTTTTTTGTCACGGGTGTTACCTTACTTCTTTAGCAATATTAAAGGGGTTTATGAAATATTATTTTGTATTTTTTTCAGCTTTAAAGCTTAATTCTTAAGTGTAGTAGAATTCAATGAATTTAAATTTATCATCATGTCACATGTGAAATATTTTATTTAATGTCAAAGAAAAAGTACGACAAATCACCAGTCACTGGTGTTACTGATCTTCACTGTTTCCCATAAGGAAGGTAACACCAGTAACAGTAACACCAGTGACAATTTTCATGAAAACTGCATTTTACAAAATTTCTGCTGCAAAGTATCAAACCACACCTTGTCAATCATTGTCTATTCAATAAATTAAGTAGTTTAATCCATTTGTATTCTAGTTTTTTGCAATTCCCAAACAATAAAGGAGGTCATACCAGTGACTTAAACTAAAAGCTTCATATGAAATCATGAGATAAATGAGAAGATTTCTGATAACTGAAAAGAGACAGTGGACTTATATGGGCGTCTCTTCATAGATCTCCAGGAAATTGAAAAAAGAAAGTCAAGTGATGTCATCAGTGTGATTTTTATTTAAAAATTAGAGCTTTTTTGTTAAATGGTAACACCAGTGACACAACTCCAGGGGACCACTACTTTCATTATATATTTTATAATATTTATTTAGCATTTTGTCTTTAAATGTAATTTACATCATACTGTATATTTGATTGTTATGGACACATTATTGCATTTTAAATGGAAGAAAACACTGTTTTTGATCTCAAAATAAAACATTTTCCCTATACATGACTGTGGGGACGAGCACTTCTGTGGTGCTTGGAATTCTAATTAATTAATAAAAATCAAATTTTGCTACATTGATGGCTCAAGAAGGTGTAATTTTTCAAATAACATATTGTTTCATTTTAAAATAAAAAATTGTAACCCTAAAGTCTGTTTCAAGTGTAATATTTGTGTAAAGGCTAGGGACAGAAAAATTGACATTTCCGTAGAATGACCCATGAGAAAACAATACATAAAATGAAATGAAAAACTTATAGAAATTTGTGCAGGTGACACGAATAAATGAATCAAATTTTGCGTGACTATAACACGACTTTCCGTGAGATCAGTCTGCACTTTTTGCCTGACATTTATGTTTTCCATACTTTCTTTTACTTTTCCTTCTATGGCATCCCTGTGCAAACCTTTTGTCTCATTTTTATTTTTTAAAAGTGTAAAGCCCCAAATAGACCTGTTTCAGAACCTCTATTTTAGGCGTGTATGGGATTCAGTGTGAAACTTCTTTAGGTGGCAGCTCGGCTGAGGTGGCCTTATAGCACCCTGGGCCTCATAAAACTGGAATGAGAACACAGTGCTGTCTAATGGGTGGAAACAACAGCGCACTGCGCAGTCCATAAAAAATACTACCATAGAAAATCCATGCAGACACGGCTTCAACAGAACACTGCAAAATGTGTAAAATGAGTGTGAGATTTTTTAATTAACTGTCACTCTTGTGCTGCAGGGAGGCTCTCCAAAATATGAAGGACTAAGCACCTCCATTTATGCTTGACCTACTAAAACAGAATAAATTATTCTCAGCTGTGTTCCTGTTTTAAAAACCAAAATGTTTTATTATGATGTTCAAGCACTTTCAATTTCAGGATAGGTTGATGTATTTAGGACAAATGTGATTTATTTTGAGTGACTGAGAGTTCTTGCTGTTCAGCCTTGGGTGTAGTGCAGAGATTCACAGTTTGAGGAAGAGGGTGGTGGAGGATTTCTAGCCTCAGTCTCCTCTGGAGGAAAAGGAGTTATTTATAACTCAAAACAAGAAGCAGCTCCAGAACAAAGAAGTATTACATTGTGATCTGAAGGATATTTTCACCAGGTGAGATAACAATGTAGAAGTAATATTCTCGAAAACACGGATGTATAAAACTACGGATGTAGGATGTCACAGAGGCCCTTGAGTACTCAAACTATGCCACATCATTAGATTGTTTTTGAGTTGGAATTGATGTTGAGAATTGAAAAAGGCGGATTCGTGGTCGGTCAGTTTGTACAGTGGGTTTGTGTTTACTAAGAGCTGAGCTGTGTGACAATGTATGCGTTATGGGGCCTAGATACCCTGACACTACAAATAAAAGTGATGTAGCACTTCACCAAGCCGATAAGTTAAATCAGGTGTGTTAAATGATGTTAAAGGCAGGGTGCATGAAAGCCAATGTTAATATTTGAAATCACCAACAGAATCTGGACCTTCTTTTGTATAGACCCGCCCCACACATACGCAACCCAGGCAACGATGTTGGTTAGTAGACATGGCCCTTTACTGCTGATTGGCTACTAGTGTGTTTTGTGGTACTCGGCCTGACTCCCTTTTCCAAAGTGTTTTTCAAAAATCATGCACCCCGCCTTTAAAGCGCACCAATTATTAAATTCACGACTTTACATTTCCTTTGGTATGCAAGTGTGTAAAGGTACAAATACAAGTATACAATGAGCGAGTTATCATTTCCAACATAAATCTCTTTTCTTGGACTACAACAAACACACGCTTTGTAGGCAATAGTTTACTTCCTGGGGCAGTTGACATGGACGTGACATGGTCATTATCATAATTCCGCCCGCATCTGACATACAGCCTGTAAGAAGTCTATGTTTTCATATTTAAAGAATTAACAACTAAATACTGACACCATGACTCACAAATGCAGACATGGTTTTAATGTTTTAGTGATCCTAACAATCTGTTATGATCTGCTCAAGCCGTGTGTAGAATCTTCATAAGAAAAACTCATAAACAAAGGTTCCAGGTGCCAAACAAAAATTATTTTATTTGCTCGAGCCAACAAAGTTCAGATAATAAAAAAAATACATCAGCGTGAATTCAAAGATCATCAAGCTCTTTGATCTCTTCATCTGTGACTAATTTTTTTACAATAACATCAAACACTTCTTATCTAAGATGACATACAGTCTGCTCATTGGTCTCGGCCTGCCACAGTTATTTATTACTTTGTTGCTTTTCACACTAATTGTGGCGAAACTGCAGCTGGAGTCTATTTTTTAAATTAGCTGAATAACTGAACTAGAAAACAAAGGTAACTAAACAATAGAAACAATAATCCAGTATAATATTAATACAGTGTATGATCAGTTATATACCCAACAAAAACTAGCAAATGTGCTGGCAAAGTTGATCAATCAGCTTGGTCATTGGCATTTTCTGGATCAGATTCTGCTCATATTGAAAGGTAGTAAAGACGATATAAGCTCCTGTCAGCATTGCATTGTGAGCTAATCTTCAAAACATGGTAAGGAGCATCACATGTTCAGGCCAATCACAACGTACTGGTAAGCTGCCCAATCGAGGACACAGCGCTTTTCAAAACAATGAGTTTTGTAACAAATCAGAGCATTTGAGGAATGGATATCTGGAGCAACAAAAATGTACAGTATGTGGAAAATAATGTGTTTTTTGAACCATATACCAAGCAAACACATTGAATTATACCAAATACACAAAATAACGTTGTTTTTAGCAACAAAATAGGTGTTCTTTAAAGATGTCACTTTTCGCTTATAGTACTTTTCGCTTTAAGGGATTGTGCACACCAAAACAAAAACGGCGCTGAAAACCGGTGCCCGGCGGTTTTTCTGCTGAGCTCAGAGAGTTGAAAAATGTTCAACTTTGGATGAAAAGCTTCGCTCGTCAATGTCGGTTCTCACGCGGCCCCCCAATCACAGTGGAGGAGGGGCGGGACAAGTATCACAGAAACCAACCATCTCACAGCTGATGTATCAGAGCTACCAAAGCGCTTAGCTAAAGCTGGAACTCAGCTGAAAAACAGCTGGCATTCGATGTTGTCCAGGCATTTTCAGCCGTGTTTAAAAGTTTTGGTGTGCACAACCCCTAAATAATGCTGAGTTATTTTCAATCCAGTGTTGGGTCAAAGAGAGACAAATCCACAATTTTTTTTATGTTAGCTTCTTAGGCGCAGCATGCTTCATTTAGCTAAGAGGCAAAAGTCAGCATGGAAGTAATGACAATGAGATACCTGCAGACTTATCCACAGGAAGGACTAACTTACGGCCTGTAGACTGAGGGCTCATTGATTCCATTAATAAACTGATATAATCCACTGTTAACCTGTCTCACTGGAGGTCCACTCAGCATCAGTATGTTTTTTTTTTTTGCACACCCTAAGTACTCACTTGAGGTTGCCCTGGTAACCTGGATGAGGCTCAAAATGCTAATTCCAGATTTTTCTAGGTCTTTGTCCCAAAAGACCTTTGTTACATCAGTCCATGCTACCTCTCTTGTAAAACTACTAGTTTAAATAAATTGAAAGCACTGGTTGCAAGTATCTCTTTGTTGTCTTTTCTCCGGCAGAGAGTACTTCTGTTAAAATGCTTGACTTTAAGCTAAACAGAGTCTGGAATGTATAAGAGCCAAACAGCATTGTTCTGCCGAAAGCGTAGTGGGTGTGCTGTTTACTGGAGCACAAATCCGTTATTTGGGTAAACAAGTGAATGTAATAAAACCACACAAGCATACAGTACAAAAACACATTGCATTACACCAAACACACAAAATTTATTTATTTTATAAATTATTTTATTCATACAATTATTTTTTGGCAACGTCATATGGGAATTTTTTCTTGCTATATAAAAAATAACATAATGCTTCAATGCTTTATTGATTTCATGATCTGTCAACAGATCTTATAATCAGAAAGGTCATACATATTTGCCTGCATTCAGGACTGCTATAGTTTGCTGCAATGCAGATCACATGAGCACTAGTACAAGGTGCAGACAGTAAGTTTGTGAGGGCTGCACTGTGAATCTTTATTTCTTTGTGGCAGTGATCAGGGATATGGCTTCCATCCCTCTTAAACATTGTTTGTTGTCTCATTTCTGCTCAATTAGCTCCTAATTTTGGCTGGTGATGGAATAAATGAATTGCATTAAAACCTCACCTTCACTTGAATTCCAATCTGTACTCATTCAGATCAGTGCAATCATTAAAATTTACAATCCTAAGTCATAAACACATTTCCAAAACATATTTTTTATTTGTGTAAATTCATAATGCAGCTTGACTGAATACCAGAAAACATTTATGGACTGGTGATTGCTTCAATGCACACAACTCACTGAAGTGGTCTAATAGTTGGTGAACAGCTAAAGTTTAATTATATCCCTAACAGATGGTCCACTCATTCTGTTTCTCACATTCCCTTATTTCTCATATTTCCCTTTCAACAGACACACAGCTGTTCATGCCTGATTTATCACACTATTATATGTGCACTATTATCTTCTGCTTGAGCTGGAGCATTATGATATCATGAAATCATTCTGCATATTCCATGATACCCAATGAATGCATCACTAAATATCCAAAAATATTTAATAAATGCAAAACACCTGCATTTTAATTGGTTATTATAAACCTGTAAAATACCTGCAGTGAAGCAGGTGTAAATGAAGTGTCCCCTTACATTCCTGCAAGACCAGCACTGAACTCATAGCATCAATGAAGTGGAGATGGATGCAAAACGTCTTGTCGTGAATTGTGGTAACTGCTTTGGTGAATAAGATGTTGATTATCAAAATAATTAAATGATTTTTCATTTATAAGAGGGATGAACCATTGATTTGTCATTTGTGTGTTCTTCAGTTATATTTTCCCAATTCGCACTGCCATTTATAACACTGATTGTTCTGGCACACCATTTTATTGTGCTTTCATGATTACAGTCATTCATCCAGTTTTCAGCAGCAGAAGCTTCTTCAAACCTCACATGTAATTTAATCTAAAAATTTGCTTTTATTTAAACCCTTTAAAATATATGGAGTCTATTATATAAACAATTCCCATCACATTCCGATCAGAGGAAAATCAATCTTACTCAAGTGGCATGGCTTTTATAAAACGATGGCAATATAGCGTAATAAAATGGCATTTGTTCACAAACATTGGAAAACCTATCCTTCTGCCAAGTTTGTGTAGCAGTGTTTGTTTAGTCTTTTTACAACAGCTTTAAACATGTCTCCAGTATTTAGTGTGGGAACAATCAGTTTTAATTTATGCTGGGAGCAAAGGTCATTTGATTTTGATTTTCCACTGCTGAATCTGTAAATCTGAGATCTCTGACAGGGCCTTTTCAATCTCTGTCTGTTTACTGACTTCAAATCAGCTGCAACCGCCTCATTAGTGACTGCAAATTGTGACAGCTGTCTACTCATGAATGTACTCAAACAAAAGCTTAATGCTGGGCATAATGAGGTGCTGTAACCATTCTTGCTCCATCACACCAACAAATCTCATTCACTCTCTCTCTCTCATGTAGAGTGTACGCTTGATCTGAATTATATTGTGTTATAGTATTAAGCCTGAAGAATGCATGACTGACATTTTACAGCATGTTGTCAGTGTTTTAAAGTTTGCATCTTTTAAAGGTCCACTGTGTAGATTTTTAGCGGCATCTAGCTGTGATACTTTGAATTGCAACTAACGGCTCAGTCCACAGCTTACTCCTCCTTTTCGTAACACATGTTGAAGCTACAGTAGCCGCCATAGGACAAACATGTCATCGACTGAAACAACTTAGTGACAAAACTCGCTCTATTCATCAGTTTGTCCATTTAGGGTTACTGTAGAAACATGGCGGCAACTTCAATGCCATAGATATATACACTATATGTCGCCTTGGCTCCTGCAGTTTATTGGAACGAATGCGTCAAATAGAGCTGTCATCTTGAAACGGGGAGCCCCTCCTCTTTAATGCATCAGCGTCAATGTAGGCAAAGGTGTAACGGAAATAAAAACCCCATTAATCGTCATTAATGCGATTTTCTGGTGTGTGTTTTTATTTTTTTTTTACGGTCAGACATGTATTTAGCATCCAGACAAAATGTAAAGTTTTGATATTAAGAAAATCTACTTTTTAAAATATTAATTTTTTTTACGTGGTCAATTCAAAATCGATTCTCAAAGGCCACAAATCGATTTTTCCCCATATTTATTTCTGCAGACATTGAACGTGAGATTAACATTAATCTAATTACTAGTCTTCTCTACTAGATGTCACCCTCTTTTTTTGCCTTGCGCGATGTTACCAAGGAGCGAGAGGCGAGCCTGTCACTAATTCATTCAGTCTATATTCTAATATAATATATAATAATATAATATTCTAATATAATATAATATAATATTCTATATAATCTATATTCATTGAGTTGAATCAAGAATAGAGTATAAAAACCACCCCGAAAATTTTAATCGAAAATTGAACTGAGAATTGAATCAAATCAATCTGGAACATTTAAATCAATACCCAGCCCTAGTAACAACATAAACAAGCGGCTTTTGTGGTCAACGCGTAACTTCCGGTAAACTCTAAGAATAAATAACAACAAAGTACTTTAGACATATTTTATTTATATAACATACAAAATAACACATAGATTACTTAGGAAACCAAAACATTTGTTGTTTTCGATTAGTTTTTTTTCAAGAGTTCAGTTTAGCAACTAGTCATAAAAAAACTGAAACCAGAAGTAAAGTTCGGATCAGATGTGTATTGCGTCACCGCAAATGCATTCGATAAAACCGTCTATGCTTACATGCAAAGGGACCCGCGGTGTATGTAGACAAACAGCTAATTCTGAGGTAATAAAAACAATACAGTTAATTTTGTTTGGTTTTCATACACCACTGATAATTTATTTATGTATACTATATTGCATTTCTGTCAAAAGATCCATCTCAAAGTTACACAAGGCACCTTTAAAAGTTATTTATTTAGCAGTGTATCAGTTCATTGTGATAAATTGTTCTCATTATATGAAAGCTATCTGCCTGAGTTTAGCCATTGAATAGTTAAATAAATTGCGACTGGTTTACACCTGACCTGATGATAGTCAATACCACCACTGTTGCCTTAATTTAAAAAATGAGGTCAATAGTGACCCAATGAACCTCTTTGTGAAGACAATGAATAAGCTACAGATGTTGTTTGCTTAAGTTTAAGCAATCGTTTTCAATAAACGAAATAGAACCTGGTCAGTCTCCTGAGCTCTCTGTAATATGCTTACGATAGACACTGTAGATGGATGATACAAGCACACACACACACACACACACACACACACACACACACACACGCACTCTGGTTTCCATGTTTTGTGGGGACATTCCATAGACGTAATGCATTTTATACCATACAAACTGTATATTCTATTCCCCTTACCTGCCCCATTCCCTAACCCCAACCATCACAAAAACCTTTCTTGTACCTTAGATTTTCAATAAACATCATCTTGTTTGATTAATAAGCATGTTTCCTCATGGGGACATCAAAATGTCCCCACAAGGTCACCAAAACACTGGTATTCCTATCTTTGTGGGGACAATTGGTCCCCACAACGTGATAATTACCAGGTACACACACACACACACACACACACACACACACACACACACACACACACACAACAGTTAAGGATTTCTGTTCAATAAGTGAATTACTACAATTGCAGCGAGAACTGGTAGTATTAAACTTTCAAGTCAAATAAGTCAGAAGTAATGGCATTTGTTGTCCAACAGGGGGAGGTAAACGCAAAACTCATCTAATCACTGTCATGGGAAGATGGTTGATTACATGTTGAAGTCGGATCATAAAATCACACGTGCTAAATCTAATTTGCAAAATTTTAAGTTTTATTGGATTTAGGTGAATTTTCTGATATCTTTCAATGTTGATTTAAGTATTGGGGCATGCACAAAGCATAAACGTTTTTATTCTATCTATTCGCACAAATATCGTGTTCTTCGGGTAAAACATGGATTCACCGTTCTCCATTTACAGAGGTCATATTTCATCTTTTGCTGGGGTGTCAAAGGTCACAGATTAGCTGTAATATTGATTCCACATTCTTCGCTTTTTACTATGAGAGGCAGTGAGTTAGTACGCAGGGAACAGAAGCAGTTCTGGTGCACGAAGGAGCTCAGTGGCCTCCAGGTTGACAGGCTTCCTGTGGTCTTCCTCTGTATTTATGTCTCTTGAAGGGCTCAGATGTCACGGTAAATGCCACCCTGCTTTTCTACTCTTTTCACATGTCTGTATTTTTTAAGGAATTTGACATACTTTCCCCTTTACAGTAGTTCAAACAAGCTGATATCATAAAAGGCTGAGGTTCACACAGAAACACAAGTACACATCTAAAGGACAGTGTTTCACTCTCTCTCTATGCTTTTGCTATTGTATGAATAAAAGGTAGAATATTTGGTGATTGGTTATAAAATAAAAGGCAGTTTCTCCAAATAGGCTACACAGCAGATATTGTATAGCTGATTTTGCTCATGTATAGCTCAGTAGAGCAATGCATTAACACTGCAGAAGGTCATGGGTTTGAACCCATGGAACACACATGCATATGAATAATGTATATCTTGTAATGCAATGTAAGTCGCTTTAGATAAAAGCATCTGCCAAATGCATGAATGTAAATGTAAATATTAGACCTCTAATAGCAAGAGCTCGTATAGCAGTGTGAGGTTATTTACTAAAAAACACCGTACGTGAATTATTGCAATTCTTACAAGCAACTTGATTTAAAAATAATATTAAGGTGGAAAGCACTAGTATTTGTTATATATGCGACCCTGCCTGTGCAAATCCAGGTTGATCTTTTAAAGAAAAATCAATTTAAGAAAACTTAATTCAATCATGTGCAATTCAGTGCACATTAAATCATCCTACTGTACGTGATGTAAAAACATTGTGTGAAAATATAATCTTAATATATTTAATGTTGTCTGAGTAAGGACAAAGATTGAAATCGATGCAAAATCAAATCAAACTTTGATAACTAGGTTATGCGACTTTAGCAAGGATTTCATTAAATTTGTCATAAATTATAGCTATTATAAATTCAGTTTGGCCAGATCTGGGTATAGTCCTGCCTCCAGCGCTTTGACTGAGGGATCGTCATTAAAGGGCAAGATGACCAGTGGAAGTTTAATCACTGGATTTTTAGTGAATGATACATCCAAAATGACCTGAAACAGAGAGCACAAGTACAGTTTTAGTGGCTTCATAAGAAAAACTTTTGAGGAGTGGATAGTGATTTTGCTTGTTATTGCTCTTCCGTGAGGCAAGAACCCCAAATCATACGTCTTGGTTTGCCGTAACACAGCATATTAGTTGGCTTTTAGAAGCAGTTATTTGCAAATTAATACTGCAAAGTTTTTTTTTTTAAATGGCAATTCGTACGTATATTACAAGGTGGCGGTTTCGTATGAAATCGTACGTCCACATTTTTACATTTTTGAACAGTTTGCTTTTGCCCCTGTGAAGTTGGGTTTAGTGCTGGGGTTTCATTAATATTGTTTTTTATGATAATCGTATGTTTTTGTATGATTCACTTCATACGAATTAGCAAACTCATAAAATATATGAATTCTAGGCTGGTTTTAATATAATTTAATTTAAGTAATATACATTTTTGTGGCTAAAATCAATCAGTGAATTTTATTTTGGATACATACCTTCAGTCTGTACTCCACTTTGATGATGCGGCAGTTTTGGATGGTTGGGGTGATTTCTAATGGAATTTGCAATAATTTAGACAAATTCTGTCTGGTGGACGAAGTTAAAGGCGCATCTTTCTCCTTTAGGATGTCTTTGGTGTGGACGGCTCTTTTGCCCGCAAAGAAGCTCTGCTTCTGGTATATAATGTACTTCGGCACAATTTTTCGAGTTGAGCTGTTGACAATTTCACCATTGACGACTAGGCCTTCACCTGTTTGGAAGTACAGTAAATAATGCTTTAATGCATAAAAATGCCCTCTTTATGGTATTTGAAGATTGGAAGCTTTCAAATGCTTCCAGGAGAATTCCACCGGGAGAACTTCCAGTGCTAACAGTATTTTTTCCCCAGATTAATTTATGTCAGGGATATGTTAGCCTCAGACATCATGCCCATAGACCACTGGCTGAGCATCGAATAAATACGGCACACTTATTTGGAAAGTTGTCCTCTGATTGGTCAAATTACACAGGATTTTCTTAAAGGAAAACACCACAGTTTTTTTTCAATATTTTACTATGTTCTTTTCTCAACTTAGACAAATTAAAACATCCATATCTTTTTTCAATGCGTGCACTTAATCTTTGTACAGCGTGTCGTGAATGCATTAGCATTTAGCCTAGTCCCATTCATTCCTATGGCTCCAAACAGGGATGAATTTAAAGGGCACCAAACACTTCCATGTTTTCCCTATTTAAAGACTGTAACATGAGTAGTTACACGAGTAAGTATGGTGGCACAAAATAATGCTTTTGTTTGGAGCCATAGGAATGAATGGGGCTAGGCTAAATGCTAACACATTCAAGAAGCGCTGTATAAAGATTAAGTGCACGCACTGAAAAAAAAAGATAGGGATGTATTAATTTGTCTAAGTTGAGGTAAGAACATAGTAAAATATAAAAAAAACGGTGGTGTTTTCCTTTAAGACGTGTGTATTGGTATTTTTAACGATCCACCTCGGAAACAAAGCTGATCGAAGAAAAAAGCTGTGGTGTTTACATCAGTGACAGAATGCTTTATCAAGTTCGAATTAAAGCTGAAAGATATTTTAAAATGTTTTTTATTGTTGTTATAAACTTTAGAGATGTTTGTAAATGATGGTTGCACACCGGTCTGTTATTGTGGCGAAATTATCATGTCCCCACAGTTCAAAGCAAAACGTGATTGGCTGCTTTACAATACATGACAATCTTAATTGATGTGTGTTTCACATGAATTTAATCCTATTGTGCTTGGAGAGCAAAATTCAGGTTGTAGTGTTGATTATGTTACCTTGTTGATAGCCTGTCTTGGGTAAAAATATATCCATGGAAATATTTCCAGATGCAAAGAATACAACATTCCTGTCTTTACTGTCACGTTGAGGTGCCTGCATACAAATTTTAGGGTTACTGTAGAGTAATAGTACAGTATTAAGACATTACAAAATTAGATTAACACTTTAAACACCACATTGAATATTATGTATCAAAAATTATTTAAAGTTTAAAAATGTGACGGTTATTAGTCTTCCACATAATACATATTTAACTAAACACATTTCCTGTTTTTTTGTAACCTTTGCTTTAATTAAAAAATGATTGTGATCATACCATCACTGTTGGCTGATTATAATCGTCTTTCGAAACAAAAGTGAACTCTGCTTCAGCCTTTTTTGCTGGCCACAAAGACCTGCTCAGCTTGGCCGAAAGTCTGTAGTGAATTTTCCCATGAGCCCCTTTGAAAGACGAAGGTAGACCCCTAGGAAAAAGTGATATCCAGAATGAATCCTTAACACTCTTCTGACAAACAGACTTTGTGTTTTATGATCGATTGGTCAATATTTTAGTTTACAACATACAGTAAATAATCAATAAGATTAATCAATACATTTTAAAAAGTAATAGCTTTGAACTATAGAGGGCCATTCACCTCTTTAAAGGAAGACAGATTTCCATTCTGAATCAATGAAGTACACTGTCTGTGTATCAGTCAAATTCATTAAATAGATTCGGCAGAAGAACGGCATGTCATCATGAGGTACAAAAGAATGCAGACTTACTGGTAGGGAAGCTGGAAGGCAAAAGGGAACACATGTCGTCCGGCTACAAGAAGGCCGTTACCTAACAAAAACATATGCATACATAATCAGGATGGCATCTAATGATGTAAACCTTAATTTATACATCTTACATTTTTATGCAATTGGATGGAAGGCAGTGACTTTTAAAGGGTATTTAAAATAAATTTTTCATCAGTGTTTTCCCTAGGAACTGAACCAATGACCTAGCTAGCACCACACTTTAGTTAGCCTTAAATCTAAAAACAGACAAATGATTACATTTAGTGAGTATATAAAGCAACATATGCATCATAAGATATTACCAACTGCTTTTTCCTCCAAGACAGATTGAGTTTGCGAAAAATACTTTTCTTTGTCCCAATACGTCACACTTTCTTCCCCATGTGACTCAGTCCAAACCACATCGGCTTTGCCCTTCGCCTTCACAGTAACATCCTTGATCTTCGTTTCCTTAGTGACTTCCACGATAACTCTGCCTGTCAAAGTGTCTCCATTGCTAAATGTATTGCGATCGTTTACAGCATTATACTCAATGGCGAACGTCTTGATTGTCATCTCCCAGCACAGCGAATTAAATTTTAGAATGCTGTTACTGTTGTAAGTAAATGTAGCCTATACGACGTCTGGGATTTCACATATCCCTTCTGTCATTAAAACAGAAAGCTGCATCTGATGCTCACCAGACTGGCTGAACAGGTTTCACTTTGAAAAGACACGCCTCTTACCTGACAACATCTATAGCAACAGATTTTGCAAGTATGATAAAATCATAGTGTTTGTTATTATATCAGAAACTGAAATGTGTATCAAAAAATAATCCCTAGCTGTCACTGGGGTAAAAGACCATTGGCACCTAAAGAGTTCATATTTCCTCACTATATTATAAGCAAAGAGTTCATATTAGTGCCTTAAAAGTACATATTGGTACCAAATGTATTCCTTTTTGGGCATGAAGGGCCACTGTCCTGCAAAGTTTAGCTACAACCCTAATCAAACACACCTGAAAATCCTAATCAAAGGCTGCAGGATTACTTGGAAATTACATTCAGGTGGGTTTGATCAGGGTTGGAGCTAAACTTTACAAGACAGTGGCCCTACAGGACCAGGAATGCCCACCCCTGTTTTAAAGGGTTTTGCCTCATTCACAGCTTGAGACAATTTTTAGACCATTTTTCTGACAGTGCAGTAGGGTAAAACCGGCTTTTAGATCATGGTAGTGTAAAAGGGGCCATTGTGAGAGATGAAATGAACAATGGCTGATGAAAAATGCATGTGCTCTACATGTACCTGTTCCAGAGCTTTAATCAGTTTCCATTTAGTGTGGATATTAGGCGTTTGTTGTTAAAGAAAATTACCATAATCACTGAATATTGTTTTTTAAATAAACACTGTACAGTGATTGATGAGGCAATTAAATGTTGTTATCCAGATACTGTGATTGCTGTTTCAAAATGGAAATGTGTGGAATTAACTTATTGAGTACCTGTATATTTCTGTTGTTTGTGACGTACAGTATGTGCCATTACCACAGAAACATGAGAAACATCTCAAATCCATCTCTAAATGCATCACATCAGTGAAATGTACATTATGTTCTGTACTGTTAATGTTTATTTCTAACGCTGTACAGGAAGAGCGATACCTGATTCTATAGATTATATAGCTACACACTTGTGTATGTCTGTAACTTGAGTCTAAGCTGGTATACAGTAGGCAGCAGTTTTCAAGGACAGGCATATCAGACGTGTCCAATACTGTATATGTTTATTCTCGACTTCATTATATGCAAGTTGGAGTTGCCGTATTCAAAGATATAGCATCATATAATTCACTGAAGACTTGGGATTTGTCTCAATTGGTTTTGGTGAAAGCAACGGCTTGGGTGTTTTTGCTTCGGGAAATTTAATAAGAGGATCTGTGTCATCACCTCAACTCGGATATCAGTCAAAATCGATTTAATTTCATTAGCATAATAAATATATCGCTCTGTTGGACATGGAGGGGTTATTACATTATTTACTGCCATATCACTGAACCAACGTTTCATTACAGACAAAAGATTTTCAGACTAATTTATTTTTCAAGTCTGCATATTTGGGCGGGCTGTGTAAGACAAAGGTCTCATGTAATGCACTCATCACCCATAACCGTGGATTTATTTATTTATTTATTTATCATGCAAATTGAGTAAAGCAGTCTTATCTAACACATTTGGGTCAGTTGATCTGTCTGCTGAAGCTCCGTTAATTTATTCAGGCTTAAGCTAGAACAATTAGTACTTTATTAATGCCAAGTTCAATGAGGCTGAAAGCCAAAAATATTTCGCAATGGAAATTTTGGATGCTTTTAAGGTGTAAGAAACAGAAATATCTCTCCTTCTATCTTCTGCTGGAATCTATTCAATAGGGAGTCTTTCTTAACTTACAAGTTTGAACAAAGTTAAAAGCAAATGTGTTTTAGTCCTATACCCTCTGAGAGATCTATATGTAAAATGTTAAGTTTATACAAAGATGTCTTGGAGCTTGTCAGCAGAAGAGATCAATAGTGTATAGTGGAGTATTTACGGAGGAGATAAAGACCCATGCAGGTGCAGAGAGACAATCAAGTCGATCTATAAATTGCTATGTGGTACAAAGCATAAAACACTAGTATCTTAAGCATTTTACTTGCAATAAAATCTTCCGAAGTTTACATTTTTATGACACAAATAAATCATCTAAAATTACATAATAAAAGCATATCAGACCCAGTTTACCACACATAGAGAGCGCAGTGAATTCCCAGTTGTTATGTTTAATGAAGCACTTCTCCAGGGATTTCTGACATCTCAGCAACCACTGGCACTTCTTACTGACACAAACACTTTCTCACGCTTACATACTGCACACACGCACACTTAAAAACATGCACTTATAGATTCAATGAACCTAATGTGTTGTGCTTTAAACCTGAGCTATCTGTTTGTTACTTGTGTGTTATCTGTATTTCATGCAATAGATACAAGTATAGTTAAACTTTAAGCCAAACTGAGATTGAATTTAGTCAAGATACATGTAAGAGTTGATTCCTTTATTTGGTACAGATGACTTTGTCTCCACTAACTTTTTGTTAGTTTGTTGGTTATCAATTTCCGTGTAATTTGCTTGAATGAGAAATTGCTCTTATAGATTAAATATTACTTTGTGAATGTCAGTGTGCTTGAACAAACAGAGATACACAGTGCCCTCTGCAGGCAGATTCGTGAGGTGCATTGCACCAACATGTTTTCCTTAAGTTGAATAGGCCTATTAATACAAACAGACTTGTAGAGAGCATAATTTAGTCGCTGGTATTTACCTTTGCATCCAAAACCCCGGAAGTCTTACAATAGGGGTGCCCAGACTTTTTCCTACTAATTCTGACTGACGACCCCGTGCCGAAAGTAAATGTTGCTGTTATAACAAAATTAACCTTCTCCTGATTCTCATAATCTATCATTTTTTAATATTTAAAAAATTAAGCAAACATTACTATTGTTTATGCATAACTAATGCAGTTTTATTTTCAAAGGTAACTGTTGTAAAAAAAGAAAGAATTTTGCCAATCATTTTTTTAAATATTTTTTTTAAATTCGCTTTATTTCCTTGCATTTAATTTCAATAC